>NC_090450.1:114385807-114688837 GCF_031143425.1 Pleurodeles waltl
CTATCATTCCTCTTTCTGAAGGGGATGTTTCAGAATACAAGAGGTGGATTGTTGAGCAAGTAGGAGAACTGGAAGAAGAATGGCTGGAACTTAGAGTCTTACCTCAGCATTCTGGGGTGCTGCCTTCAACTTCCAGAGAGGGCAGTCTGGTCTCACATCCCTCAACCCCACCAACAAGAAAACCAGCAACGACAGCAACAGAATAATCAGACCCAATATCTGCATCAGCTTGGTTTCAAGTGACAGATTTTAAGTCCAGTGCAGAGGTGAAGGAAAAAGAAGTCAAGCAGCTGGCAATACCAATGACAACTCAGAGGATGTTCCAGGAGTATCTGGATGACCCGAAAGAGGCGTATGTGGCTCAAATCCCATTGGTGTATTTGTATGGGAAGATGCGCTAATAGCCAGTGATCAGCAGCCTGGCAATAAAGTTTCTGGCTTGTCCTGTAGCCAGTGTGTCTGCTGACTGTGCATTCAGTGCAGCTGGTGCAGTTGTTACAGTGAGAAGGACCAGTCTCTCACCTCAAAACATGGAGAGATTGACCATGATCAAAATGAATCAGCATTTTATACCACAAGATTACACCATTTCCGAAACATCAAAGAAGTAGGAAGAGTATGATTGGTCATAATTAAATGTGTTATCTGACCAATTTATGGGAGAATCACGAGAGTTTGAGAATGAACTCTACTACCCGGATCAAATACTCCACTGTCATCATAGAACTTTTCAGTTAATTCTCATTCAGCTTATTTTTCTCTTTCTTTCTTTGCAAAAATAACAATAAAAATAAAATATGCTAGTGCAATAGTATGTTGGTGTTGGATTTATGCTGTTCCACCATTGATTTTAGAGCAACATATAAGCCCAGATTGGAGTTGGACCTGTGTGCAGTGAAGGAGACCCTGCATATCCTTCAGTACGTTGGAGATGCCTGCCTCCCTCACCTGCCATTGTCTATCTTATTTTTATATCACCTAGTGGGGCTGTCTTAGAAGGTCATTGATTTAAAGGCTGTCAGTGCCAATGCCTAATTCCAATGTATGTAAAGCACCAAAGAGGAGGTATTTTGTTCAACCACCATGCTTGTATTGGAAGAGTTAACTAAGTAACTATTGCACTCATTTGTGGTGATATATTCATTATGATTATGAATTTATGAGTGATGGGTGATATATGTGATGGCTGACAGTGAAGGGGGGAGTTCAGCAAATTTGTAAACTTGTTTCCGATGATTTGCAATGTTTGGGGGGCTGATCTGTGATAATTTTTTTCTGAAAGGGATTGGCCTTTCAAAAGTAGCAAAATTTACCTGCAAAGTCTACTTCTTTTTTCTGGTTCCTTATAATAAACCAGCCACTTAAGTTACCAAACACAAATCTACACAAACAATCCAGTTCTGTTTCTTTATTTGTTCTTCAACACCAGTGCACTTCACAGATCCACATTGTTCGGTTTGGGACTGGGACAGAGTTACTCTGAATCTGGAGAAGGAAAATGGAAGGACTCAGAGTGGGACTACCTCAACAGCTAGAAAAGAGAACATTTTGGACTTCAAAGAGAAGCCATGAGGATGACGAACACTCTGAGGCCTAGTACTCACTCTGCATTGTGAAATGGAGAGAGGTGTGTTGATTTAGAAATGCTGCTGAGTATGTGTTTCCTGTATTACTAGCTCAAATAATAAACTCCTCTTATGTTATTGCTCTGCATTTGAGTCTTCTTGGTACACTCCTGACTCCTCATGAAACGTATCTTCCTTGCTTTTGTCATTTTCCTATACTCTCTAATACAGCTACTGTTTTTTTTCAATACACAGCCCTGCTCCTAGTCCTCCTCTGCACAAAAAAACTTGCACAGCTCAAGACTCCAGGTTACCTACCGGACAGGTTTAGACAGGCACCAGAGTGGCAGACATTCCAAGAAGAATGGAGATGCATCACTCAATTTGGCAATACAGAATCATTTTCCCTTTTAACAATCATAATTTTTAGAACGGACGGCTGCATTTATACTTTTTGGAGCACAACTGCGCCAACGCAGTTGTGCGTTAAAAAATTTAACGCCGGCTAACGCCATTCGAAAGCGCCATGCGGGCGCCGTATTTATGGAATGACGTTAGCCGGCGGAGTTGCCTGGTGTGCGTAAAAAAAAATGACTTACACCAGGCAGCACCGGCGTAGGGGAAAATGGAGCTTGGGTGCCAAAAAATGGGGCAAGTAAGGCTGAGGCAAAATTTTCGCCTCAAGCCGATTTGCGCCATTTGTTTTAATCCCAACCCCCATTGAAATGACTCCTGTCTTAGCAAAGACAGGAGTCATGCCCCCTTGCACAATGGCCATGCCCAGGGGACTTCTGTCCCCTGGGCATGGTCATTGGGCATAGTGGCATGTAGGGGGGCACAAATCAGGCCCCCCTATGCCACAAAAAAAATAAAAATAAAATACTTACCTGAACTTACCTTAAGTTCCCTGGGATGGGTCCCTCCATCCTTGGGTGTCCTCCTGGGGTGGGCAAGGGTGGCAGGGGGTGTCCCTGGGGGCATGGGAGGGCACCTCTGGGCTCCTTCCGAGCCCACAGGTCCCTTAACGCCTGCCCTGACCAGGCGTAAAAAAATGACGCTAAAACGGCTGAACGTCATTTTTTTTGACCCGCCCACTCCAGGGCGTCATTTTTGCCCGGGAGTGTAAATACGGCGCACATGCCTCGGAGTCATTTTTTAGACAGGAACGCCTACCTTGCATATCATTAACGCAAGATAGGTGTCCACGCTAAAAAATGACGCAAACTCCAAGATCTTTGGCGCTAGATGGGTCTAACGCCAATGTATAAATATGGAGTTAGTTTGGCGTCGGAATTGCGTCAAAAAAAACGACGCAATTCCGGCGCAAACAGAGTATAAATATGCCCCTGAGTCGGTTACATTCAGTCTTCTATATTTCAAAACTAGAAGGCATAACACTTAGGATATACTATCTGGGGTCTTCTGGGGCAGAAGGACTGCTTCCAATGAATTTACTGAACTGTATTGTACTTAATTATCCCTTAATTTCCTTACACAACAAATTGATGATGTTGCGCTGCTCAATGCCCCCACAAATATTGTCGTGATTTCTGTGTAGTACTTGTCTTTGCCATACCTTCCCCAAATCCACTTTCCCATCCATTTATAGAGACCCTAACTCTCTTCCTCTGAACTGTGTGATTTATTCATGTGTGACCTAATTTTACACCATAAATGAATCACACACTTTCTTGGGCAGATGTCAAGAAAGCAATACCAACTCACTGCATGACGGTCTACCTTCCATTAGCTGAGTAATACTCCACATTGGCTCCATCAACATCATTGATGCCTTGTGTGTGTTCCGTAAACATTTATTCTGGTCCAAACATTCTTGAGTCTGAGCCTGCTTCTCCTGACTCCATGATTTCATTTCCTAAATTTAGTTTTATACTATAGCTCCCCACCATTGCTCAAACGAAATTGATATTGCTATATTCTATTATCATATCAGATTTTCTTTGCTGTGCATCAAATACTGTCATTGTGGTAGTCTGGTCTCAGTGTTCCTAAAGTTATGATAGTATGATGAAGACCCACTAGCTCTCTATTTTCTTTCAATCAAGTCGACAGTGATGGATAACCCTTTTGTTGATCCTGCAGTTAGAGTTTGCATAGGTGGGAGTGACACCTTCTGTGAAATTCTGTCTTTTCTGTTAGTATGCAAGCCTGCTACTACTACTACCTACCTACCCCTTTAAGAAGCCATCTCGGGAAAAACCCTGTAGTAAGAAGACTCCCTCGCTTCATCTATTCAGGTAAGAGAAAACTATGGATTGAAGTGAACTTGTTTTTTAAATAGTATTTAACTCCTACTGACCAAAATATTATCTGTTTGTACTGGGTTTTTGTAGGCAAATATGCAAGAGCAGACATCCCCTAGTGGTCAATAATAGTTGCAGAGTGCAATAGAGCAAAGGTCTAAGTAAATGACATACACTTTTTTAGCAGATTAAAAATAACTGGTTAAACTAAAAGATAGCACTGCAAACTAAAAGTCTAAAACACACAAAATAAAGATTTGAGACGCAAATGAAGTAAAAAATACCCTTAATTATTTACAAGAAGAAAACCTTCCCTCTCCACCCACAATAGTCCCACCCCTCTCCCCGAACAAATAACCCTGTTCTCAAAAAGTCCAACAAAAGGTTCAAGGTCCATCCCAAATCCCTCCCCACCCTCTCTACTCATAACAAGTCCCCCACCAAAAAAAAAATGGTTGTAAAAAGGGCACTGTCAATATGGGTCCAGAGCTGGTCAAGGCTCTGCTCAATACTGGTGAGCCGGCTCTCCATCCAGTCCATCCACTGCAAGATCCATTGGAGCAATGTCCTGGTGGAGTGGGAGGGTGCAGATGCAGGTGCAATCAGGGACCCGACTACTGGTGTTGGTGCCGGCGATGTACTTGCCCGAAGGTTGGTGGCTGGCATGCTGCTCTCCTGGGCCCTGGGTCTGAGGCAGCTTTTTTGTCCTCTTCCACCTCCAGGTTGACCAAGTGCAAATATTATTCCTGAATACTCTCCAGCCTCTGCTGACGTAGACGGGCTGCTATCTCCCGCCTGCTTTGTTGTTGTTCTCAGACAGTAGTAGCTATATCAAAGAAAAGAAGAATAACAAAAGACAGATTGTAAACAACGCTCTACACAAACACTTCTTCAAATGAGAGATAGTGGGTGGCACAGAAGCACTACATTGCTGGTCCCTTATGCACATTGGAATTTGACGTAAATCTTTCTGTTTAGGAGAGTCACAGGGCCAATATCGTATTTGTTTACCTATACATGCCTCACATAAGAAGAACTAACTGTCTGCTAGAAAACAATTTAGGCAGAATAAGACTAGATTAAACAAACAGTTATTTCATTTTTTTTCTTTTAAAGGCTTTTCTAGTAACTAAACAGATACATTTGAAAAAATAAAACGAATGTCCTCTCATTATGATGAGTAAGGTATTATTCCCTATTGAGTACAAGTTGTTGTGCCAAATAATTGGAGGCATTCTAGCCAGTGTTTCAAGGACGTTGCTACTGTCTACAGATCGGGCAAATGTAGGTGACAATTATCTATCTTTAATCTTCCAATGGCCCTGCTTTTCCCCACACGCCTTTCACTCAGTTTAGTTTCTACCCTGAATCTTAAGAGAGAGATGAATAAATAAAATATGTTCCACATGTCATGTATAAAATGAGGATATATTTCATCCTGTCTGTCATAAGTAGGTGAGGGGAAAAGATTCACTGCACTACACGGAAAGGAATGAGCTATATAGATTTTATTTGGCTCCACAAAGTATCCCCCACGCCAAACTTGAAATTAAATCGGGCACTTAGAAGTCCCACTTTAGTCACTGGTCTCACCCATCATCACAAATTCTTTCTAAAACATTGATTTGTTGGGCAGTGAGGACAGTAGAGGAACTTGACTTCCTCTATTAAAGAGTACAGCAGATGGAATAGGCAGAAGAGCTCCCTTCTTTATTCACCCAAGCAATTATTCAATTGTCCTTTCATTCGTCCCATATATTCACCCATAGCCACCATGATTTAAGCTTTACTTTCTCTCATCCAGTCTTTCACTAAAATTCACTCTCCTTTATCCATCCATTCATTACCCAAACTATCCACCCTTTCTTTCCATCATCCTTTCACCCATCCATCCATTTACCCAATACCAATACTAACCTACGCATCCTTTTTCATCTACCCACACATAGTTTCCTTTCAATCTTTTCACCCATCCTTTCTTTTAACCTTCTATTCTTTCACGTTTTCTCTCAAGCCATCATTTTTAGCATACATTATGGGTGTTTTGCTGAGTTGCAGATAGAAGCAACCTAATCACCACTGTAGCTGTAATACAGGGAGGTTCATAAATTCGATCACAAACATGCCCTTTTACTAGAGTATTGTCAATAATGAAGCAACGTGACTTATCAGCACCCATTCCTCCGCCCAATCACCAGCTGCTCCATACGCTCCAGCAGCAGTCGAACAAGTGCCAGCTCCACTGGATGATGTGGCTATAAAAAGAAGGGGCACAGTTTTTGGATGCCAGGTCCTGTTCTTAGTTTTTTTAACAAAAGAATGCAACCACAATCGTTACAGTTTGGTTAGCGCTGCAGTATCTTCTGCCAAAAATGTAACTCTGGGCATTTTGCCAGGTAGTTTAACCAATCAAAACCTTTGCATAATAGAGGGGCAGAGCTAATGCCTATGACTGATGATGACTCACAATCATGGAAGAACACAAAAGGGGTGAAATACAAAATAGTCAATGAAAAACAGAAAAAAATAAAATAATGCAGAGATAACAGGAATTAAACAAAGCTTGGATAGGGGACTTGGAAAAAGGGAGACAGTATAAAAAAAGTAAACAAGGCAAAATTAAAAATAGTATAAATGTGGGGAGAGGTAAAAGGCAATGAAATAATAATAATAATAATAATAATAATAATAATAATAATAATAATAATAATAATAATAATAATAATATCAATAATCATATTAAATTATAGGACTTCCTTGGATGAGCAGAGCCATCAACATTAGCGTTGGTGGTTGCCACCTCCCCAGCTCCTGCCGGACCCACCAGTGTAGTGCCCCTCTTCTAGCCCTTGGGTGCTGATGTAATATTAGAAATAAGATAAACAAAATACATTAGTGGTACTGTTAATATCCACACAATTATTAGTATTAATTTTGTTTTTTAATCTTTTTATTTTGTTTTCAAAATATACAGGTTACTCAAACACATGTCTAGAATATCAACTTACAACAGGTTTTCATGGGTACAAATATCCGTTTACGTCAGAAACAACAATATCACTAGCATCATAGCAGTGGTATCTCCATGCGTACTGTAACAGAGCAATTGGACACATAGTGTGTCTGTACATGACCTTTGATGTGGTGATTGTCATCAGTTGAGCCGAACTCCTCATGTACTAGCGCTTCTAATTAATGACGATGTAATGTTGGATATCTAATAACACCTAACAGGTAGGAAATTCTTCGTAGGGCTGTGCGGGAGTAGACCTGAACATATATTATAACTTTAACAAGTAAAAGGAAACAGAGAAAGAAAGAACTTGCTTGGCGCTTATGGGGCGGGGCGTCGGCTTTCGTCTATTTCTAAATACAGACCCTCAATCTCCGACCCCGGCCCACAGTTGTTAGGGGCAGAGGGGAGTGAGAGGGGTGGGGGGTGAGCAGTTTTGGGGCTCGTATCCACATTACAAAGTTTCAAAATTTCAAAAGGTGGGCCAAATTATTGTGCTTCTGTGGGGTAGTCTGACACTGGGAGTTCATAGCAACTCTCATTCCGGCTATGGTGTCAGATAGGTGTTGTCGATGTTTAGTAGATGAGAGTTGGGGTGATGGAAAGCAATGTCCGTAGGGGGGGGGCCTGTGTGGGTAGGTCGCGTGGCAACAAATCAACAGGGATGTTCCAATGTCGTCTATGCACATAATTATTATATAATAGGCAAATGCAATACCATTGTACTTAAATTAGATTGCCAATGGTACTGTACTAGTATGATCAACTATTGTTGAGTTACCAATATGCCTAAAATCCTTATTCCAAATTTCTTTAACAGAAACTGCATTTGGAACTAATACATTGGATTTGCAATGAATAATCTTTCATTCTATTCTTATTTTTCAAGCTCCTTGATGGACAACTCAGTCTCCTTTTTTGGCAATGCATGCATACTCACATCACTGTTAAGTTGCTTGGGTCTGTACGAGCTACATACAGTCACAGGGAATCAGAGCTCACTGATAGCACTAATTCACTATGGAGACCGGAGGACAGACAAGACTACATTGTAATGTCTTCTTAAATAATAAGCCAAAGTGTGTGCCTACCTACGAGTATGTTGATTTAATTCTGAGCAACTGCTTAGCTCTAACTGAATCAAATAATAAATAATATTCTTAACGTAACTTACATCTGAGTGAAGGATGCATGCTATTCAGAAAAATAGTTAGAATTGTAGAAAACAAACACAATAAAATATAATACTCACCAAGTCCCAGTATCTCAATGCCTAGCAGGTCAAGCAGGTCTTGCGAGCAGTTGATGATATCCACCCAGTGATGCGTCAGCTGAGGGTGGTGCCCTGGACCTGGAACAGCCCTCAACAACCAGCGCACCCTAGCCCAGTGCTGTTGACGCTCCTGCAGGCCAGACTCATGCTGCCAGAATGGAGGGGGGTGGCACTGCACATAAAAAACAGTGCTGCCACCTCCTCCTCACTGAAGATTGGCCAAAGGCGGAGGTGCCACCGACAAGGCTGCTGGCCACTGTTGCCGTGCTCTTCCATGGCGCTGGGTGGGGTACTGGGGTAGAAGAAAATAAACAGAAGGAAAAGGGAAGGAATAAATAAGAGAAAAATAAACAAAAATAGAAAAAGTCAACAAAAAAATGAAAACAACGTAAAAATTATGAGACACAAAAAGGCACACTAATACAATATGTAAAACAAATAGGGGTAGATCAAGTGTAGGGTGGAGGCTTACAAAGATTGGAGTCAGATTAAAGTTGAAGGCCAAGAACCATAAACAGAGTGAAAAACAAGATGGCCGCACCCATGCAAACCATGTGGTGCCATTCATGCGCAATTTTGAACGGAAGTACAAACTTCGTGTTGCGTTTGGCGTCAAATGCAACACAAACAGAAGCAACGGAGAACTTTGCTCGCTTGAGGAACTCCTCATAACACGGCAGAGTTTTTTAGCCACTTCACAGAGTTCCAGTTAGCACGACTCCATGCACTCAGTCCAGGCCATTTTGGTTCCTTTTGACAAGGCAGGGTCAATGAATCCAGGAGGTCAAAACATGAGATGTCAACTTCGTGGTGGCGGGATCACACCATGGGGCCATAGGTACGGGGAGTCAGAGTTCGGTGCCATGGACATTGATGACATGGCACTCTGGACTTACACTGTGGCGGGACTTAACCGAAAGATGTATTTTTAAAGTGTGAGTTCAGAGACCCCAAACTCCTTATCTCTATCTGCTCCCAGTGGGAAATTACACTTAACAGATATTTCAAGGCAATGCTACCTTATTAGAGAGATAGGTCTTGCGATAGTCAAAATCTAAACTAGTAGTATTTCACTATCCGGGCATGAAAAACACACCAGTACATTTCCTACCTTTCAAATACACTGCTCCCTGCCCATGGGGCTGCCTTGCACATACTTTAGGGGTGAATTGCATGTAGTAAAAGGAAAGGCTTGGGCCTGGTAAGTGGGTGCACTTGCCTTTTCGAAATGGCAGTTTAAAACTGCATGCACAGACACTGGAGTGGCAGGTCTGAGACATGTTTACAGGGCTACTTATATGGATGGCACAATCAGTGCTGCCGGCCCACTTGTAGCATTTGATTTACAGGCCCTAGGCCGACATAGTGCACTTTACTAGGGACTTACTAGTAAATCAGATATGTCATTCATGGATAGACCAATCACACATGAAATTTAGTCAGGGAGCACTTGCACTTTCACACTCGTTTGCCGTTGTAAAGTGCACACAGTCATGAAGCCATCAAAAATGAAAGGCAGCACACAGTCAAAACCAGAAAGTCAGAGGCAAAATGTTTTGGGATAACCCTGAAAAAAGGGCCATTTCCAACAATATTAAATTTCTTTTGATCCTGCCTAGATTAGGATGTGTGAGGTTTTTTAAAAAGTTCACATTGCTATGTGATGCACACAAGATTCTTTGCATTGTGTTTTGAATTATTTGCTTGAATGTTCTGAGTTGATGCTGTTTCATTTTTGTGACTTGACGTGAGCAACAGTAAAGATCTTGGGAGCAGAGGTACTCACAGTGGTAGCAGAAAGAACATTGATAGAATTATTTGCAGGAATACCTGGTTACTCACCAGTAATCTTCATTACACCAAATCCATGTCTTAGTCATCACACTCCTCATGTATGAGTTTATCTCCATTCCTGCAGAACCTAATTACCAAATCTGACTATTCCTCCCCAATCCAAGATGGCCCCCATCTAAAGGTAATACAAATACCTCACTTCCAGGAGAGAACTTTCTAAAATCTTAAAGTCTAGAAAGAAATCAGTTGAGAACAGGGAGAGGTAGGTTGAAACTCAGGACAATGATGAGGAAAATATGGACTCAGAGTAGTCCAAATTAGAGGTAAGTAACCGGGCATTACCTCCTCATCCATCTTCCTCTCAGAGTCCTCATGTATGAGTACGTACTCAAGCCAAACAACTGACTTTGAAACAAAACACAAAAACAATAGATCAGCAAAAACAAAGCTATTTAATGCAATGACCCAAAAACATCACTCTGCAGGAGGATCCACAGAACTCAACACAGCAGAACCAAAGTCAGAGGATACATCTCCCCCCAATTTTAAATGATAATGGGTCCTATAAGTATAAGGCAAAGGAAATGTCATGAAAGCATGCCACCTTGAATGCCACCAAGGAGGCAGACACACTGCTCATAGACCACCTAGCACAAAACTCCAGGACTGGCTGGCCAGCCAAGGAATAGGACTGAGAAATAACCAACTTATTCTAATGGGACAAAGCAGATAGAGAAGGCTTCAGACCCCTCTTTGCCAGCCCATGGGACAGAAACAAAGCATCAGTCTTGCGAAACCCAGCAGTGCGCTGCAAATACACAGAAAGTGCACAATGCACATCCAAGGACTGCAAACACACCTCATCCGACACTGGAGAGTGACAAAAGGTTGGCAAAACAATATCAGAATCCAAATGAAATGAGGACACCACTTTTGGAAGAAAGACCAGACTAGGATGAAGCACCACATTGTCTGGAAAATACCTATGGAATGTAGAGGAGGACAACAAATCCCCAATCTCCCCCACCTGTCTCCCAGATGAAATGGCCACCAGAAAAACAACATTGGCCAAAATAAACTTGAAGTCAGCATAGTCCAAAGGTTCATACTGGGCATTCTGCAAACCCCACAGATCCAAAGGCAAGTGCCAAGGAGGTACAGGAGAATGAACCACAGGTCCCCAAAGAAAACAGCTCTGCGGCATTGTTGGAAAATGGGTTATTGGTAGGGCAGGTAGGTACCTACACCTAGCAACAAGCCACAAACCTCCACAAAAGTACAGTTAGGTCTCAGTAAATTAATCCCAGCTCTACCCTTGGTAGCTTGGCATCGAGCGTCAAGGCTTAACTTAGGAGACAAAGTGTAAAGCATTCAAATATCACACAACAGTAATTAAATAAAACACAGGAAACAGTTTAAAAATCCAAAACCAATTTATAAAAATAGCTTATATTTTTATCTTTAAAATGACACAAAAACGATTAAAATCGGTTCAGGGGAACCGGAGATATGAATTTTTAAAGTATTATTATTTTCTAGCGCTCAGAAACGAAAAGCGCCAATCGGGTCATCTGGTTGCACCAGGACCGGGGCAAAGTCAAACTTTCAGGCCGACCGCGATGGAGCCCTGCTCGGCTACAAGTCGCGGGAGGCCTCGGTCAAAAAGTTACCTTCTGACTTAGTCTCTTTTTCGATGTTTTTCTTCCCCGGGACGAACCTGCCAGTTGGATCCGACCTCCTGGAGCCCTTGTCCGGATACGCGAAGTCGGTTTCCTCGGTGGTGATTTCTACCTTCGGACTTAGTCGTTTTTTCGAGATGAAAATCCTTCGACCGGGGTAAACCTGGATCTTGATCCGACGTCCGTGGAGCCCTTCTCGGATACGATGGCTGGAAGGTCCCGGTCAACTTTTTACGTTCGGACTTAGTCTTTTTTTCGGATGTTTTTCTTGACCGGGACGAACCACGAAGTCAGGCCGGGTCGCGGTTGAGGCAAGCCGGCTAGAATTTCTGCGTCGAGTCGGTCACTTTATGGAGCTTTTTTCT
The DNA here is from genome assembly GCF_031143425.1 of Pleurodeles waltl. Classification (NCBI taxonomy): domain Eukaryota; kingdom Metazoa; phylum Chordata; class Amphibia; order Caudata; family Salamandridae; genus Pleurodeles; species Pleurodeles waltl. The sequence goes on from NC_090450.1 coordinate 114,397,761, forward strand.
AAAATTTCTCCAATCTTTTCCAAACTTCTGGGGCTTCACCCAGATGTTCTTTTAAGGTTCTTTTGGGGTCCACAGCTCACCCCAAGGGTCCAGAAGTTCTGTGATGGTCCTTGGGAAGTGCGGACTTCAACTCCCAGAGTGCACCTGGCGCAAACTCCTTTTTGGCCACTGGGCAGTGGTCAGCTGGTCACTTTTTCAGGAGTTGGTGCAGGGGACTCTGGTTAGCAATTTTTCACCTGTAGCAAACAGGGAGTCCCTCCTTGAACCAGTGGAAGCCAGGCAAAGTCCTTCTTGTGGTGAAGCCCAAGTGTGCAGCTGGTGCAGTCTTTCTGAGTGCAGGGTCCAGGTGCAGGCCAGGGGTCCAGCAGGGCAGTCCTTCTTCTCCTTGTAGTTCTTTCTTCTTGAAATTTGGTGGGGATCTCAGGCGTGGGTGCAGGTCTGCCAGTTTTATCCTTGCTCCTGGGTGAAAAGCAGGGGGGCCCTGGTTCTCCAATCAGGGACAGGGTCGTCCCCCTGTGATGACCACTTCCTGGGAAGTGTGGCAAAAATCCATCCCAGAAGGCAACAGTCTCCAAAAATCCAAAATGGATGAATCTGATTTTTGGAGGAGAGATCTGGCTGAGCCCACCCACTGGTGTGGCTAAAAATCATAAACACACCCCTCTCCTGCCCTCTCCTAATCTAATCAAGGGGGCACCTAGCTGTCTGGGGTTGCAGGATGTGGGGGTGTTGCTGGGTGCTGCAAATGTCCTTCTCTGCCTTTGAAGACCAGTTTGGCAGCCCTCCCCCTTCCTGCCTCACCATCTGCTGAGGGGAGATTCTCTCCCCCAAGCACATTCCTTTGTGTGAAGTCAGGCCACTTCACACCTCATTAAAGTTGCCTGGCAGAAGCTGCTGCAGGCTGGCCAATCAGAGCACAGCAGCAAAAACAATGCAGAGCTGAAATTGGCAACTTTTTAGGTAAAGTCTAAACTTTTTACCTGCACTAGTTATATTAAATCCAACAACTGGAAGTTGTGGGATTTATTATAACAATCAATTTGATACCAAATTCTTGGTATGTAACACTTAAGGAGACTTTAAAATTTTAAATAAAGTCTGCCCATTCTAGCCTATGAAGGCCATTTACTTCAATGAGGGAAAAACGAATTTGGCTGTTTTTACCTCACCAGGGCTTATAAATCTATTTTTATAAAGTCCCTGCTTATAGTTACATGGCACCCAGCCCTAGGGGCACATAGGGCACACCTTAGGGGTGACTTATATGTAAAAATAAGGTAGTTTAAAACTTTGGAAGTACCTTTAATTCCAAAGTCGAATTTGCATATAACTTTAATTTAAAAGCAGCCAGCAAGGCAGGCTTGCTTTTAAAATGACACTGGGCACCTCAGCAATGCACCTAGGTGTGCACCACCTATGCTGTGGTCCCTAAACCTACATGCCCTACCATATACTAGGGACTTTTAGGTAGGTTTACTTAGCCAATTATAATTAGCCTAATTTGCATATCCATTTTACACAGAGCACAGGCCCTGGGACTGGTTAGCAGTACCCAGGGCACCATCAGAGTCAGGAAAACACCAGCATAAAGTGGAAAATGGGGGCAAAAAGTTATGGGGCCTCTGCAATCAGCCCCAGTTTCTCACACAACCCCCCCCCAGCCCACACGCCCAAGAGACTCAGCCCAACCCTGGGAGAGTCTTCCTGGCTTGTTAGGCGAGGAAGACAGTGAAGAAAACTGGCTGTCCCTTTGCAGGGCCTACTCTGCCTTACATCCCCCTGTCAGGGTCACTCCCTCTGGGTAGTGAAGCCATCCCAACAGTAAAAGGACCCAACTCAAACTGAAACTTCCCTCTAGGGGGGTCTTCCTCCTCTCTCTCTGCCAACTTGGGTAGTGAGGTGCCCACCTCCCCTACTCCTAACTTTGCTAGGGCAAGACCTAGCTTACCCAAAGAGGTCACCCAACACTTGAGCAACCTCACCATGACCAACAGGGTCAGGGGGCCTACTTTGCTATTGGCCTTGGGGTCTGCCTCCCAGGCCAAGTACAGTGCTGCCTGGAAGGCTAGCACCCAGCAGAGGCTACTGACAGCTGTCAGTACCCAGAACCACACCCTCAGCTCTCCACTGACAGGTGGCTGAGCTGCTTTAGGGGCATCTTTGGGGTCCTGGCACCCCTCTTGCTGTCTAGAGTGGGGGGCTACCACCTCCTGTGGCAGACACCCTCCTTCCACTCTCCCTTCTGTCAGTGCAGGGGCAACACCTTGCATCTGGACAGCTGCCTGACTACTCAGGACTTCCTTGGGGTCAGGTGAGGCCTCACCAGTGCCAACTCTGGGCTCCCCCCCTACTGGGGCAGAAGGCCTTTGGCTCCCTGGAACTCTCTTTAAGAGTGGCCTACCCTTCCTTTTCTTCTTTCCTTTTCTTGGGGACCCCTGTCTCCTAACTGTAGGGACTGACTCCCCAGGACTTTGGGTTGGGGTGGCGCCCTGGGCGACCACCCCATCTGTGACCAGACTCACCTCTGGGAGGTCATTGCCCAGGATACAATCTAGGGGAAGGTCAGCACTGACTACCACCCTAATCCAGTCAAGGATACCCTCCCTCTCTAGGGGCACTATGGCTACAGGTTTGGAGGTCACCTCCCCTGTGGCTATCCTGACTTTCTTTGTCTTTCCTGGGACATACATGTCTGGGGTCACTAACCGGTCACTCACTACAGTGTGACTGGCACAGGTGTCTCTCAGGCCAGTGGTAGGGATCCCATTCACTTGAATGTGGTGGAAGTGCCTACTCCCACCCTCAGGGATCACCAGCTTACCATCTGGTCCTGTCTCCCAGCACAATGCTACGAGGACTTCATCATCTGAGGAATCCTCCTCTATGGCTACACTGGACAGCCCAGTGCTAACCACTTTCTTTGGACAGGCTGCATCTCCTCTGAAGTGACCTGTCTGCTGACAGTCAAAGCAAGCCCTACTGTCCAAGAGCTTTTTTAACCCTGGGTCTCCCTGTCTCTGCATGTCAGATTGGGAGTGGGATTTACTCTCCTCCTTCTTAGGGTTCTGGGGTACAGAGGGAGTCTCTGTGGTGGGCTTACCACCTCCCTCCTTAGGTTTTTGGGGACCTGTCCCCCCCTTCTTGGAGTCTCCCCCCTGGGACTTGACAACCACCCTGGTTCTCAACCACTCATCAGCTGCCTCCCCTAGCTCTCTAGGGTTGGTCAGCTTAGAGTCCACTAGATGCTGGCGTAACCTTTCTTGGATACAATTGGTCAAGATGTGCTCTCTCATGATCAGATTGTATAACCCCTCATAAGTATTTACTTTGTTGCCAATAATCCAGCCCTCTAGTGCCTTTAGTGAGGTGTCCACAAAGTCAACCCAAGACTGGGTACTGACCTTCTGGGTGTCCCTGAACTTCATTCTATATTGCTCTGGGGTCAGACCAAACTTCTTGACTAAGCACCTCTTCATACTAGGGTATGAATCTGCCTCCTCCCCCCTTAAGGTCAGAAGCCTATCCCTCCCTGAGTTGGGGACCAACTCCCACAAAAGGGAACCCCAGTATTGAGGCCTAACCCTTCTCATTTGGAGTGCCCTCTCAAAGGCCCCTAGCCACTTATCTATGTCATCCCCCTCTACATAAGCAGGAACCACCCCCTTGGGTAATCTGGGGCAAACTCCCCCACCCATGGACACCTCAGCTTCTTTATCGCTGCTTCCATCTTTTTTTTCTTTGCTTGCCCACTTCTTTTTTTCTAGGGCAAGCTTATCTGCCTCCAAAGCTATGTAGGCTAGCTGGGCTTCCAGCTCTCTTTCCCTGATGGATGGGTTCTCTCCTCCTGAAAGGACCCTCTTCCTACCACTAGCTTTGGGTCTGCCCCTAGTGACTATATCCAGTGAGGACCGTTCCTCCTCTTCCTCACTTGGGGTCTGATGCCTTCCCTCCCCTGAGTGGTTAGAGTTAGCATCTTCCTCTTTTTCTTCCTCCTCTGGAGCTTCCTCTGTCTCTACCTCTTGGGCCTCAGCCCATGCTGTCAGGGATTTAATTAGGATTTCCTTCCTGAGATTAGTGGTTGCAGGCAACCCTCTCTCAACACACAACCCCCTAAGATGGACTACTGTCAGTGTAGGTAGGCTAGCCAGATCAAGCTCCATGGTTCCCTAGTTTTGTGTCAACAAAAACTTTTTGCAAAAATTGGTAACAGGAATTTAGAAAAATTACAAAAATCCAATAATTGAAATTAATCCAAATTAATTAAAAAAAAAAATTAAAATTAAAAATTAAAAACAATTTTTGCACTAGGACAATTTAAAGGATTTTTTATTTGTTTTATCTAAAACTGTAACGTGATATTGAACACAAGTACAGGATCCCACCGCTGCCACCAATTATGTTGGAAAATGGGTTATTGGTAGGGCAGGTAGGTACCTACACCTAGCAACAAGCCACAAACCTCCACAAAAGTACAGTTAGGTCTCAGTAAATTAATCCCAGCTCTACCCTTGGTAGCTTGGCATCGAGCGTCAAGGCTTAACTTAGGAGACAAAGTGTAAAGCATTCAAATATCACACAACAGTAATTAAATAAAACACAGGAAACAGTTTAAAAATCCAAAACCAATTTATAAAAATAGCTTATATTTTTATCTTTAAAATGACACAAAAACGATTAAAATCGGTTCAGGGGAACCGGAGATATGAATTTTTAAAGTATTATTATTTTCTAGCGCTCAGAAACGAAAAGCGCCAATCGGGTCATCTGGTTGCACCAGGACCGGGGCAAAGTCAAACTTTCAGGCCGACCGCGATGGAGCCCTGCTCGGCTACAAGTCGCGGGAGGCCTCGGTCAAAAAGTTACCTTCTGACTTAGTCTCTTTTTCGATGTTTTTCTTCCCCGGGACGAACCTGCCAGTTGGATCCGACCTCCTGGAGCCCTTGTCCGGATACGCGAAGTCGGTTTCCTCGGTGGTGATTTCTACCTTCGGACTTAGTCGTTTTTTCGAGATGAAAATCCTTCGACCGGGGTAAACCTGGATCTTGATCCGACGTCCGTGGAGCCCTTCTCGGATACGATGGCTGGAAGGTCCCGGTCAACTTTTTACGTTCGGACTTAGTCTTTTTTTCGGATGTTTTTCTTGACCGGGACGAACCACGAAGTCAGGCCGGGTCGCGGTTGAGGCAAGCCGGCTAGAATTTCCGCGTCGAGTCGGTCACTTTATGGAGCTTTTTTCTAAAATTTCTCCAATCTTTTCCAAACTTCTGGGGCTTCACCCAGATGTTCTTTTAAGGTTCTTTTGGGGTCCACAGCTCACCCCAAGGGTCCAGAAGTTCTGTGATGGTCCTTGGGAAGTGCGGACTTCAACTCCCAGAGTGCACCTGGCGCAAACTCCTTTTTGGCCACTGGGCAGTGGTCAGCTGGTCACTTTTTCAGGAGTTGGTGCAGGGGACTCTGGTTAGCAATTTTTCACCTGTAGCAAACAGGGAGTCCCTCCTTGAACCAGTGGAAGCCAGGCAAAGTCCTTCTTGTGGTGAAGCCCAAGTGTGCAGCTGGTGCAGTCTTTCTGAGTGCAGGGTCCAGGTGCAGGCCAGGGGTCCAGCAGGGCAGTCCTTCTTCTCCTTGTAGTTCTTTCTTCTTGAAATTTGGTGGGGATCTCAGGCGTGGGTGCAGGTCTGCCAGTTTTATCCTTGCTCCTGGGTGAAAAGCAGGGGGGCCCTGGTTCTCCAATCAGGGACAGGGTCGTCCCCCTGTGATGACCACTTCCTGGGAAGTGTGGCAAAAATCCATCCCAGAAGGCAACAGTCTCCAAAAATCCAAAATGGATGAATCTGATTTTTGGAGGAGAGATCTGGCTGAGCCCACCCACTGGTGTGGCTAAAAATCATAAACACACCCCTCTCCTGCCCTCTCCTAATCTAATCAAGGGGGCACCTAGCTGTCTGGGGTTGCAGGATGTGGGGGTGTTGCTGGGTGCTGCAAATGTCCTTCTCTGCCTTTGAAGACCAGTTTGGCAGCCCTCCCCCTTCCTGCCTCACCATCTGCTGAGGGGAGATTCTCTCCCCCAAGCACATTCCTTTGTGTGAAGTCAGGCCACTTCACACCTCATTAAAGTTGCCTGGCAGAAGCTGCTGCAGGCTGGCCAATCAGAGCACAGCAGCAAAAACAATGCAGAGCTGAAATTGGCAACTTTTTAGGTAAAGTCTAAACTTTTTACCTGCACTAGTTATATTAAATCCAACAACTGGAAGTTGTGGGATTTATTATAACAATCAATTTGATACCAAATTCTTGGTATGTAACACTTAAGGAGACTTTAAAATTTTAAATAAAGTCAGCCCATTCTAGCCTATGAAGGCCATTTACTTCAATGAGGGAAAAACGAATTTGGCTGTTTTTACCTCACCAGGGCTTATAAATCTATTTTTATAAAGTCCCTGCTTATAGTTACATGGCACCCAGCCCTAGGGGCACATAGGGCACACCTTAGGGGTGACTTATATGTAAAAATAAGGTAGTTTAAAACTTTGGAAGTACCTTTAATTCCAAAGTCGAATTTGCATATAACTTTAATTTAAAAGCAGCCAGCAAGGCAGGCTTGCTTTTAAAATGACACTGGGCACCTCAGCAATGCACCTAGGTGTGCACCACCTATGCTGTGGTCCCTAAACCTACATGCCCTACCATATACTAGGGACTTTTAGGTAGGTTTACTTAGCCAATTATAATTAGCCTAATTTGCATATCCATTTTACACAGAGCACAGGCCCTGGGACTGGTTAGCAGTACCCAGGGCACCATCAGAGTCAGGAAAACACCAGCATAAAGTGGAAAATGGGGGCAAAAAGTTATGGGGCCTCTGCAATCAGCCCCAGTTTCTCACAGGCATGCACTGTCCCTCAAGTGCCAAATCACAAACCACAACATGCAACATGCAATGAGTGTCCAGAGGACTGACAAAGTGAGGATGAGTGGTTCGGCAATATACAATTGAGCTTGACAGATAGACAGAGAACAGGGGAACCAAGGGCGCCTCGTCCAAGCCGTAGCCATTAACAGAATCTCCACCTGATCCTGAACCACCTTCTGAAGCACCCGAGGTCGGTCTGAAGTTCCTCAAACAGTCAAACAAACAGTCAAATTAACCTAGGTTTGGGTTATTGTGCGATTTGATTTTTTTCTGGAAGGACCAGCCATCACTACTCCACATAAATGCACAGTAGTCCAGTGACGCACAATGGGCACACACATAAACGATGTCACCTTCGAAACAACCCTGCGTGCAATGTGTATTATTAAACTGTGTTTGTAACGATCGTAAATGTCATTGTGAGAAACTGGGGCTGATTGCAGAGGCCCCATAACTTTTTGCCCCCATTTTCCACTTTATGCTGGTGTTTTCCTGACTCTGATGGTGCCCTGGGTACTGCTAACCAGTCCCAGGGCCTGTGCTCTGTGTAAAATGGATATGCAAATTAGGCTAATTATAATTGGCTAAGTAAACCTACCTATAAGTCCCTAGTATATGGTAGGGCATGTAGGTTTAGGGACCACAGCATAGGTGGTGCACACCTAGGTGCATTGCTGAGGTGCCCAGTGTCATTTTAAAAGCAAGCCTGCCTTGCTGGCTGCTTTTAAATTAAAGTTATATGCAAATTCGACTTTGGAATTAAAGGTACTTCCAAAGTCTTAAACTACCTTATTTTTACATATAAGTCACCCCTTAGGTGTGCCCTATGTGCCCCTAGGGCTGGGTGCCATGTAACTATAAGCAGGGACTTTATAAAAATAGATTTATAAGCCCTGGTGAGGTAAAAACAGCCAAATTCGTTTTTCCCTCATTGAAGTAAATGGCCTTCATAGGCTAGAATGGGCAGACTTTATTTAAAATTTTAAAGTCTCCTTAAGTGTTACATACCAAGAATTTGGTATCAAATTGATTGTTATAATAAATCCCACAACTTCCAGTTGTTGGATTTAATATAACTAGTGCAGGTAAAAAGTTTAGACTTTACCTAAAAAGTTGCCAATTTCAGCTCTGCATTGTTTTTGCTGCTGTGCTCTGATTGGCCAGCCTGCAGCAGCTTCTGCCAGGCTACTTTAATGAGGTGTGAAGTGGCCTGACTTCACACAAAGGAATGTGCTTGGGGGAGAGAATCTCCCCTCAGCAGATGGTGAGGCAGGAAGGGGGAGGGCTGCCAAACTGGTCTTCAAAGGCAGAGAAGGACATTTGCAGCACCCAGCAATACCCCCACATCCTGCAACCCCAGACAATTAGGTGCCCCCTTGATTAGATTAGGAGAGGGCAGGAGAGGGGTGTGTTTATGATTTTTAGCCACACCAGTGGGTGGGCTCAGCCAGATCTCTCCTCCAAAAATCAGATTCATCCATTTTGGATTTTTAGAGACTGTTGCCTTCTGGGATGGATTTTTGCCACACTTCCCAGGAAGTGGTCATCACAGGGGGACGACCCTGTCCCTGATTGGAGAACCAGGGCCCCCCTGCTTTTCACCCAGGAGCAAGGATAAAACTGGCAGACCTGCACCCACGCCTCAGATCCCCACCAAATTTCAAGAAGAAAGAACTACAAGAAGAAGAAGGACTGCCCTGCTGGACCCCTGGCCTGCACCTGGACCCTGCACTCAGAAAGACTGCACCAGCTGCGCACTTGGGCTTCACCACAAGAAGGACTTTGCCTGGCTTCCACTGGTTCAAGGAGGGACTCCCTGTTTGCTACAGGTGAAAAATTGCTAACCAGAGTCCCCTGCACCAACTCCTGAAAAAGTGACCAGCTGACCACTGTCCAGTGGCCAAAAAGGAGTTTGCGCCAGGTGCACTCTGGGAGTTGAAGTCCGCACTTCCCAAGGACCATCACAGAACTTCTGGACCCTTGGGGTGAGCTGTGGACCCCAAAAGAACCTTAAAAGAACATCTGGGTGAAGCCCCAGAAGTTTGGAAAAGATTGGAGAAATTTTGGAAAAAAGCTCCATAAAGTGACCGACCCGACGCGGAAATTCTAGCCGGCTTGCCTCAACCGCGACCCGGCCTGACTTCGTGGTTCGTCCCGGTAAAGAAAAACAGCCAAAAAAGAGACTAAGTCCGAACGTAAAAAGTTGACCGGGACCTTCCAGCCATCGTATCCGAGAAGGGCTCCACGGACGTCGGATCAAGATCCAGGTTTACCCCGGTCGAAGGATTTTCATCTCGAAAAAACGACTAAGTCCGAAGGTAAAAATCACCACCGAGGAAACCGACTTCGCGTATCCGGACAAGGGCTCCAGGAGGTCGGATTCAACTGGCAGGTTCGTCCCGGTGAAGAAAAACTTCAAAATAAAGACTAAGTCAGAAGGTAACTTTTTAACCGAGGCCTCCCGCGACTTGTAGCCGAGCAGGGCTCCATCGCGGTCGGCCTGAAAGTTTGACTTTGCCCCGGTCCTGGTGCAACCAGATGACCCGATTGGCGCTTTTTGTTTCTAAGCGCTAGAAAATAATAATACTTTAAAAATTCATATCTCCGGTTCCCCTGAACCGATTTTAATCGTTTTTGTGTCATTTTAAAGATAAAAATATAAGCTATTTTTATAAATTGGTTTTGGATTTTTAAACTGTTTCCTGTGTTTTATTTAATTACTGTTTTGTGATATTTGAATGCTTTACACTTTGTCTCCTAAGTTAAGCCTTGACGCTCGATGCCAAGCTACCAAGGGTAGAGCTGGGATTAATTTATTGAGACCTAACTGTACTTACGTGGAGGTTTGTGGCTTGTTGCTAGGTGTAGGTACCTACCTGCCCTACCAATAACCCATTTTCCAACATAATTGGAAGCAGCGACGGGATCCTGTACTTGTGTTCAATATCACGTTACAGTTTTAGATAAAACAAATTAAAAATCCTTTAAATTGTCCTAGTGCAAAAATTGTTTTTAATTTTTAATTTTAATTTTTTTTTAAATTAATTTGGATTAATTTCAATTATTGAATTTTTGTAATTTTTCTAAATTCTTGTTTCCAATTTTTGCAAAAAGCTTTTGTTGACACAAAACTAGGGAACCATGGAGCTTGATCTGGCTAGCCTACCCACACTGACAGTAGTCCAGCTTAGGGGGTTGTGTATTGAGAGGGGGTTGCCTGCAACCACTAATCTCAGGAAAGAAATCCTGATTAAATCCCTGACAGCATGGGCTGAGGCCCAAGAGGTAGAGACAGAGGAAGCTCCAGAGGAGGAACCAAAAGAAGATGATGCTAACTCTAACCATTCAGGGGAGGAAAGGCATCAGACCCCAAGTGAGGAAGAGGAGGAACGGTCCTCACTGGATACAGTCACTAGGGGCAGACCCAAAGCTAGTGGTAGGAAGAGGGTCCTTTCAGGAGGAGAGAACCCATCCATCAGGGAAAGAGAGCTGGAAGCCCAGCTAGCCTACATAGCTTTGGAAGCAGAGAAGCTGGCCCTAGAAAAGAAAAAGTGGGCATCCAAAGAGAAAAGAGATGGAAGCAGCGATAAAGAAGCTGAGGTGTCCATGGGTGGGGGAGTTTGCCCCAGATTACCCAAGGGGGTGGTTCCTGCTTATGTAGAGGGGGATGACATAGATAAGTGGCTAGGGGCCTTTGAGAGGGCACTCCAAATGAGAAGGGTTAAGCCTCAATACTGGGGTTCCCTTTTGTGGGAGTTGGTCCCCAACTCAGGGAGGGATAGGCTTCTGACCTTAAGGGGGGAGGAGGCAGATTCATACCCTAGTATGAAGAGGTGCTTAGTCAAGAAGTTTGGTCTGACCCCAGAGCAATATAGAATGAAGTTCAGGGACACCCAGAAGGTCAGTACCCAGTCTTGGGTTGACTTTGTGGACACCTCACTAAAGGCACTAGAGGGCTGGATTATTGGCAACAAAGTAAATACTTATGAGGGGTTATACAATCTGATCATGAGAGAGCACATCTTGACCAATTGTATCCAAGAAAGGTTACGCCAGCATCTAGTGGACTCTAAGCAGACCAACCCTAGAGAGCTAGGGGAGGCAGCTGATGAGTGGTTGAGAACCAGGGTGGTTGTCAAGTCCCAGGGGGAGACTCCAAGAAGGGGGGGACAGGTCCCCAAAAACCTAAGGAGGGAGGTGGTAAGCCCACCACAGAGACTCCCTCTGTACCCCAGAACCCTAAGAAGGAGGAGAGTAAATCCCACTCCCACTCTGACATGCAGAGACAGGGAGACCCAGGGTTAAAAAAGCTCTTGGACAGTAGGGCTTGCTTTGACTGTCAGCAGACAGGTCACTTCAGAGGAGATGCAGCCTGTCCAAAGAAGGTGGTTAGCACTGGGCTGTCCAGTGTAGCCATAGAGGAGGATTCCTCAGATGATGAAGTCCTCCTAGCATTGTGCTGGGAGACAGGACCAGATGGTAAGCTGGTGATCCCTGAGGGTGGGAGTAGGCACTTCCACCACATTCAAGTGAATGGGATCCCTACCACTGGCCTGAGAGACACCTGTGCCAGTCACACTGTAGTGAGTGACCGGTTAGTGACCCCAGACATGTATGTCCCAGGAAAGACAAAGAAAGTCAGGATAGCCACAGGGGAGGTCACCTCCAAACCTGTAGCCATAGTGCCCCTAGTGAGGGAGGGTATCCTTGACTGGATTAGGGTGGTAGTCAGTGCTGACCTCCCCCTAGATTGTATCCTGGGCAATGACCTCCCAGAGGTGAGTCTGGTCACAGATGGGGTGGTCGCCCAGGGCGCCCCCCCAACCCAAAGTCCTGGGGAGTCAGTCCCTACAGTTAGGAGACAGGGGTCCCCAAGAAAAGGAAAGAAGAAAAGGAAGGGTAGGCCACTCTTAAAGAGAGTTCCAGGGAGCCAAAGGCCTTCTGCCCCAGTAGGGGGGGAGCCCAGAGTTGGCACTGGTGAGGCCTCACCTGACCCCAAGGAAGTCCTGAGTAGTCAGGCAGCTGTCCAGATGCAGGGTGTTGCCCCTGCACTGACAGAAGGGAGAGTGGAAAGAGGGTGTCTGCCACAGGAGGTGGTAGCCCCCCACTCTAGACAGCAAGAGGGGTGCCAGGACCCCAAAGATGCCCCTAAAGCAGCTCAGCCACCTGTCAGTGGAGAGCTTAGGGTGTGGTTCTGGGTACTGACAGCTGTCAGTAGCCTCTGCTGGGTGCTAGCCTTCCTGGCAGCACTGTACTTGGCCTGGGAGGCAGACCCCAGAGCCAATAGCAAAGTAGGCCCCCTGACCCTATTGGTCATGGTGGGGTTGCTCAAGTGTTGGGTGACCTCTTTGGGTAAGCTAGGTGCTGCCCTAGCAAAGTTTGGAGTAGGGGAGGTGGGCACCTCACTACCCAAGTTGGCAGAGAGAGAGGAGGAAGACCCCCCTAGAGGGAAGTTTCAGTTTGAGTTGGGTCCTTTTACTGTTGGGATGGCTTCACTACCCAGAGGGAGTGACCCTGACAGGGGGATGTAAGGCAGAGTAGGCCCTGCAAAGGGACAGCCAGTTTTCTTCACTGTCTTCCTCGCCTAACAAGCCAGGAAGACTCTCCCAGGGTTGGGCTGAGTCTCCTGGGCGTGTGGGCTGGGGGGGGGTTGTGTGAGAAACTGGGGCTGATTGCAGAGGCCCCATAACTTTTTGCCCCCATTTTCCACTTTATGCTGGTGTTTTCCTGACTCTGATGGTGCCCTGGGTACTGCTAACCAGTCCCAGGGCCTGTGCTCTGTGTAAAATGGATATGCAAATTAGGCTAATTATAATTGGCTAAGTAAACCTACCTATAAGTCCCTAGTATATGGTAGGGCATGTAGGTTTAGGGACCACAGCATAGGTGGTGCACACCTAGGTGCATTGCTGAGGTGCCCAGTGTCATTTTAAAAGCAAGCCTGCCTTGCTGGCTGCTTTTAAATTAAAGTTATATGCAAATTCGACTTTGGAATTAAAGGTACTTCCAAAGTCTTAAACTACCTTATTTTTACATATAAGTCACCCCTTAGGTGTGCCCTATGTGCCCCTAGGGCTGGGTGCCATGTAACTATAAGCAGGGACTTTATAAAAATAGATTTATAAGCCCTGGTGAGGTAAAAACAGACAAATTCGTTTTTCCCTCATTGAAGTAAATGGCCTTCATAGGCTAGAATGGGCAGACTTTATTTAAAATTTTAAAGTCTCCTTAAGTGTTACATACCAAGAATTTGGTATCAAATTGATTGTTATAATAAATCCCACAACTTCCAGTTGTTGGATTTAATATAACTAGTGCAGGTAAAAAGTTTAGACTTTACCTAAAAAGTTGCCAATTTCAGCTCTGCATTGTTTTTGCTGCTGTGCTCTGATTGGCCAGCCTGCAGCAGCTTCTGCCAGGCTACTTTAATGAGGTGTGAAGTGGCCTGACTTCACACAAAGGAATGTGCTTGGGGGAGAGAATCTCCCCTCAGCAGATGGTGAGGCAGGAAGGGGGAGGGCTGCCAAACTGGTCTTCAAAGGCAGAGAAGGACATTTGCAGCACCCAGCAATACCCCCACATCCTGCAACCCCAGACAATTAGGTGCCCCCTTGATTAGATTAGGAGAGGGCAGGAGAGGGGTGTGTTTATGATTTTTAGCCACACCAGTGGGTGGGCTCAGCCAGATCTCTCCTCCAAAAATCAGATTCATCCATTTTGGATTTTTAGAGACTGTTGCCTTCTGGGATGGATTTTTGCCACACTTCCCAGGAAGTGGTCATCACAGGGGGACGACCCTGTCCCTGATTGGAGAACCAGGGCCCCCCTGCTTTTCACCCAGGAGCAAGGATAAAACTGGCAGACCTGCACCCACGCCTCAGATCCCCACCAAATTTCAAGAAGAAAGAACTACAAGAAGAAGAAGGACTGCCCTGCTGGACCCCTGGCCTGCACCTGGACCCTGCACTCAGAAAGACTGCACCAGCTGCACACTTGGGCTTCACCACAAGAAGGACTTTGCCTGGCTTCCACTGGTTCAAGGAGGGACTCCCTGTTTGCTACAGGTGAAAAATTGCTAACCAGAGTCCCCTGCACCAACTCCTGAAAAAGTGACCAGCTGACCACTGTCCAGTGGCCAAAAAGGAGTTTGCGCCAGGTGCACTCTGGGAGTTGAAGTCCGCACTTCCCAAGGACCATCACAGAACTTCTGGACCCTTGGGGTGAGCTGTGGACCCCAAAAGAACCTTAAAAGAACATCTGGGTGAAGCCCCAGAAGTTTGGAAAAGATTGGAGAAATTTTGGAAAAAAGCTCCATAAAGTGACCGACCCGACGCGGAAATTCTAGCCGGCTTGCCTCAACCGCGACCCGGCCTGACTTCGTGGTTCGTCCCGGTAAAGAAAAACAGCCAAAAAAGAGACTAAGTCCGAACGTAAAAAGTTGACCGGGACCTTCCAGCCATCGTATCCGAGAAGGGCTCCACGGACGTCGGATCAAGATCCAGGTTTACCCCGGTCGAAGGATTTTCATCTCGAAAAAACGACTAAGTCCGAAGGTAAAAATCACCACCGAGGAAACCGACTTCGCGTATCCGGACAAGGGCTCCAGGAGGTCGGATTCAACTGGCAGGTTCGTCCCGGTGAAGAAAAACTTCAAAATAAAGACTAAGTCAGAAGGTAACTTTTTAACCGAGGCCTCCCGCGACTTGTAGCCGAGCAGGGCTCCATCGCGGTCGGCCTGAAAGTTTGACTTTGCCCCGGTCCTGGTGCAACCAGATGACCCGATTGGCGCTTTTTGTTTCTAAGCGCTAGAAAATAATAATACTTTAAAAATTCATATCTCCGGTTCCCCTGAACCGATTTTAATCGTTTTTGTGTCATTTTAAAGATAAAAATATAAGCTATTTTTATAAATTGGTTTTGGATTTTTAAACTGTTTCCTGTGTTTTATTTAATTACTGTTTTGTGATATTTGAATGCTTTACACTTTGTCTCCTAAGTTAAGCCTTGACGCTCGATGCCAAGCTACCAAGGGTAGAGCTGGGATTAATTTATTGAGACCTAACTGTACTTACGTGGAGGTTTGTGGCTTGTTGCTAGGTGTAGGTACCTACCTGCCCTACCAATAACCCATTTTCCAACAGTCATGTTATCCTGCCCGGATTAGAATTTGAGAGGTGCTTGAAAAGTGCACATTAAATTGAAGTGCACACGAGATTATTGGCACTGTATTTTGAATTATTTGCCTGAGTGTTCTGAGTTGAAGTGGTTTAATTTTTTTATGACTTGGGTGTAGAGTGTCTCACAGTGGTAGAAGAAAAACGTTGAGAAACGTAGTCGCAGGAATGACTGTTAGGGCCGTGCCTAATAATTGCAGATTAGCACGCTCTTATCGCTTTCACATTTCATGTGCAAATGCACAGAACGACAGAAAACCCTTTAGCTGCTATAACAATACACGCGTCTGCCAGTTTGTTATCGGCACATTTATCACAGGCTTTTTAAAATTGCTCCTGATTGCAATTTGCATTTCGGATTAGGTGTATTTATATGTAGATTAGGCTGTCCGCATTACTACATCACTACCTTTTCTCTCTCTACCCTGTGCCGATGCGAGCCCATCACAACCTCATGCGTAACTTAAATTTAGTTTTAAGTTAAATCGGACCTCACCTAATCAAAAAGAAAATAAGCTATTTGCCTGTATCCAGTGCCTCACATCTTGTAACACTAGTGACTATTGGTCAGGCAATAGCTGAATGCGCTGATGCAAGGACCCTGACTCCATTCTCTCCAGAACACGCTACCTTATTGCTTCTAGTCCCTTCGCCCCCTCAAAATTAAATACAAAATGGAGGCCAATGTTAACACACCAGGCTATTTTTGGTGGACCCTAATGCACTCATTTACAAGCCCCTTGCGCCACCTTGGTTGGACCAGTGTGAAAATGTTTGATGCTAGTCCAGCAAAGCACAACAACTGCATCAGAAATCACTACACCACTACTTAAGATACAAGTCTGCCCAAAACTCTGGCAGGTAATATGCTTTAGCTTAGCTCTCCTAGTATAAGTAGCACTTCTGCTGCAAATTTGGTCCATCCTGCTTCTTAAATGATTTAAAAGCATGAGCAGCAACAATTTAAGGCCAGATTTAAGAGAAAATAACTGTGAGTGTAGCTGCGCCAAATATGGCAGCATCACACGCTGTCATTTTTAAAACTCAAGAATGCTCTTTATTTACTAGAATACGGCGCACCCCTATGTTTCTCCCTGTGCCGGCGCTAAATATGCTGCCTAATGCCAATGCAGCAGCCCTTGCACCTGATGAAGCAGAAAATTAAGGTTTTCATTTATTAGCGCTTAAACGTAGTACTGCAATAATCATGTATGACTTTAACCGAACTAATAAAGATTGTACGGGGACAAAATGTGCCCTTAGAGTAGTTTGCCAACATTTATAAGTGTGCTTTATATAACGTGGTGTACTAGAATTGCACTAATCCGACATAATCATAAACGTGTGCTACGATTTGCTTGTTTGAAATGTTTTAGCTTAGCATTACTTTAGTGCAGGCTTTGGCCTAGTTGCCTGGTCTCACGGTTTAGATGCTCGTATTTTTCCAATGTGCTATTAAATGTGTATTTTTGCTTGAAGCTGTACTTTTCCACTGAGATCGTTCACATGCTTATCTTAAGGTTTCGTGCCAGCCTGGCATATTTCTCTCCTTACTCCAAGGTCAATCTGCAGGTGCGGACAATGGAAGCTCTGAAAGTGAGTTAATTGGTATAAAATGTTGCAACTTGCGTACCCATCTCCAAGGATAATGTATGCTTAAGTAAAAGCTTGAGAACTGTTGTTTTTGATTGGACAATTTGAAGCTAACCTATGAACCCTCCAATGGAAGACTCTACTGGATTTGAACTGTTGTCTATTTAAACCAGGTGCACGCGAAGAAAGCAGCCATTACCCGGACATCGTAGCCATTGCAGCCATTACCAGCTATTGCCCGACATCGCGTCATTCCGTAGCTATTATGGCCCATTTTGCTGCGACGCCATTTTGAAAGAGACTTTGATGCTTTCTCTAATCGAGAGAAAGAGACTTTAATGATTCTTGCCCTAGAGACTTTAACTTTGATTTGTCCCTTTGCATGAAGTAGTAGTTTTACCTTGCCGCCGTGAGGCAATTGCCCGTCCACCTTGCCCCTTTGCCCCGTCCCATGCTGATCGAAACGGTACCCATGATGATCGAGAAACGGTACCTGTGAGACGAAGACTTCCTTGTATGCTGATCGTAATTGGTAAATATGAAAGGAAATTGTACAATTGCATCGTGTTTCTTTTAGGTAACCAACTGCTGATTTTGATAAGATCCCTAGTTAGGAGTTTTCCAAATTTATGTTGCTAAATTGTTTTCGCATGAAGCCCCACATGCCGATGCTAATTTGAGGTTAGATGAGGATTCCTTTTGTTGCACGATGCAATTTGAGACCTTGTTATGCTGACTAAATGTATGCAATTAGTTCGTTACAGATTATCATATTAGTGATTTGCATTGCTATTATCGAATGCCTTGTGATTCAAATGCTACATAGATTGCACCTGTTTCGCCGTTATGGACAGCTATTAATGTTCATTTATGTTTATCATTTGGTGTTGAGACACATCTATATCGTGCTAGCTTTGTTAATATAGGGAAATAAATTCACTAACTTTGAATAAACTGGTGTGGTTATTCCTGACTGAAAGGTCAGGGTTCGCCGAAATGTATTCTGGATTAATTGTTAAGTGTTATGTTGATCAGGGTATTGCTTATGTTCGTTATTGATTACTGATTTAATGAAATTGATCGATATAGAGTACGGAGAGTTCCACTTAGCCAAAAGATTCATCGGCCTAAAGAGCGTCCGAATACAGGTAAATTATTAGTACGGACCGCTCTATCAGTAGATGGTAGCAGAGGATGGTTTCGTCTTTTGGGACCCTGTACTCTTAAAGTACATGGTGTTGAATTAACGGTTACGCCCTTTGAGACCCCACTCGAGAAGTTGAATTAGGTTTTTCTTGGATAAAACAGATTGACAGAATGATGATGGGCTAGGTCCACTGCGACTTTCCCGGGATCTCGGAGCTTGCGAATGGAGAGAATGGAGGTGTGGAGATCAGCGTTGGCGGTACTAGTGATGGTATGAGCGAAGTTAGGGTTTTGCTCTTGCACAGCTTATTGCCGCAGGGTGTGTGAAAAGGTTGCGAGGATTTTTTCTTTTTTTTTAGAGAATAGCGGAGGTGCGACTCCGAGTGTAGAAGTAGAGAAGTCGTCGAACTTCATAGAAGATAGCGGAGGTGCGACTCCGAGTGTGAGAGTAGGGAAGTCGTCGAACTTCATGTGCGTGTGGCGCTTTGTGCATAAAAAGGTCCACGTGGTTGTTGTTGTTGAGACGGGCCCTGCGAGGTCAAGAGACTCCGGAGTATGTTGATTTATGTTGTGGTCTGGGCGGTTTAGTAGGTTGATCGGGCGTGGTCAACGAGTCGGTACGTGTGTAAGGGAGTGAAAGAAACTTCAACTTCGGGCTTTGACAAGATTCTCAGTGCACTAGAATAGATCATTGACAAGTTGAGAGTAGGTCTGCGGGTCAGATTTGCTTGCGAAAGTGGGGACCGAGAAAGATGGAATAACTGCCAAGGCTAGTGAAAAGTCCCTAAGGTCCTGAAGCGACTGTGTTACCCTTCCTGTAGTAAACCGACAGATCTGTTTTAGTTTTTGTAGCTCGCGATACATGCAAGAAGTTGTTACGAGAGGAGCTGAGTGAAGGAGGACTAGCCGCGAGGCTTTGTCAGCCGCAGTGTGTGTGAGTGTGACGTCACTAGGAGCCGCGCTGGGATAGGTTGGTTGCAGAGAAGGGTCGCGCACGGATTGGACGCAGTCCGTGGTACTCGATTGGAAGGGGAAAGGCAAGCGAAGAGTATTCCGGGAATTGAAGTCACCTATTGATTACAAACTTTGTGAAATAAAAGACGAGAAAATGAAATTCTTTAAAGCATTCAGGAGTGCGATGAAGGGGGAGTCTTACATTAAAGCGAGTGTAGGAGAGGAGACGCCGCCCGAAGGCACACCAGCTTACATTGTAATGGAGGAAAAGGGGGTAGCTCCGTGCCTTTGGCTAAAGCAATGGCACAAGTTGACAGAGAAACATGGGAGCGTAGCATTCCCGATCCATGGGACGTTCAATATAAGGATTCTAGAGAATTTGAGATTCACGATGTACGACATGAAGGTGCCTCCAAGGCCAGCCCAGTTTGAGGCTCTAGCAATTTGGGAACTAATGGCTAGACAGCAGCAGCAAAATAAGTTCGAGACCAGGATAAGGAAGGTAGAAAAGACACTAGCGGACGCTAGGTGGGATAATGCACAGAAGGTGTGGAGGTCAGATATATTGCAGGGGATAAAATTGTTCCCCGCAATTACTAAGGAAGAAGAGGAGACAGGTAAGAAAGCTACCTGTAAGACAAACAGGAGGTGTTCCAAGGATAGAGAGGACGAGGAAAAGTTGAGAAGAGAAGAGGAGTTAGAGGATGAGGAGTTGATAATGCAATTGCTGAACGACCGTCCACCACCCTACGCGGAGAGTGGACAAGGTCCAAGTACCAGTTCTGCCCCTCCGGCACCGGTACAGAACAGTGAAACTCAGAGTTCAGGAGCATCGTCGGGGTCTAAGGACCCGAGTTTACTGTGCACCCCGCAGATACCGCAGGTTAGGAGAATATATCCAGATGTGCCCATGTTGAAACCAGCAGAAAATTATCAGCCGCAGATGCCAGGGTACTACAGCAGTGACAACAGTGCAGGAATGATTCTAGATCCAACCGTAAGGGGAGTACAGAATGGTCACAACCCGACATTGGCACAAGCCGAATCAACTCAGTTTTTGATGCCTCAAAAGCAGTTGCAGGGGGGAAACGCACATGCTCAGATGACGGGGAGTCAGATGGGCATGCCGGCAATGATGACCCATGGTATGGGAATGAACATGCCTCAGAACATGGGAAATGGACAAAACCCAGATGCGATATCGCTACCCATTACCGTAGGTCCACCGGTACCTTTGTACAGTCAGCCTAACTTAGGTATGAGCGGTCAGGGATCAATGCTGCAGAATGGGACAGAAAGGAGGTGCATAGAAAACACTCCAGGGATAACTCCGATAGCGGCTCAGCCAGCTGGATCTGGGTCCTTGATGGAGTTTAGTCCCATATGCGCTCAGTCAACACTGGTGAGGTCGAGTCCCCCACTGATAATACCTCTAACATCGAACACTGAAAAGTTGCCGCAACCATCAATGGCGGTCGATGTGAATGCTACACTGATGGGGTTGAATGCGCAACAGCTGACACAGTGGTTCAACAGTCTGAATTCCACACAAAGCTCCGCCAGTGGAAAGGGAGAAGACTATCTGAATAGGGTCAGGTTGAACATGGAAGCACAAGAATTGGTGGAAGGGACTATGGGTGTGAATAGGTTAGAGTCCTACTCGGAAGAAGAGCTGAGATACCTATGTCCCAGGATTACGAGAGAAGTGAACAAAGTACATAAAAGCTTGCAGGAAATAGCTGACAAAAACGGGGTTGACATAGACAAGACAAAACACTTGAGCAGAAGCTACAGGTTGGATTTCGGGACCACAGATTTTGAACACATGAGGTCAGCAGCCATGAAGGCGCACCTTAGAGAATTGTTGCAGAGTGCACAAGTGTGGAGGTGCTTAGACAAATGGGAAAGCAGATGGGTAAAGAGAAAGGAAAAGAGGAAAGACAGTGTCCCAGAGCTCAACGAGAAAAGACCGCAGAGTAGTGATGCAGTAACCATGTTACCAATGAGGGAGACAGCAGGGGGAAAATTAATACATGTACCATGGCACAGAAGCGACATTCAGTCTTTTACGGATGATTTTCCCAAACTGAGAGAGAAACCGATTGAATGGTATCAACAGACTGACAGGTTTGTGAAGCTTGCAAAATGTCTCTGGGAAGACCTGAACACCCTCTTTGAGATTGTGGTTCCGGCAGATTTGTGGGAGGATTGAAAAAGAGCTGTAGGTTGGCCAACAAGTGAACCAGAGAGAGACAGGGAGACGGGTGCACCCTCACCTATGGTGATGAGCCTGTACTATAAGGTGATTGAGCATTTGAAGACGAAGGTGGCCGCGAAAAATGTGGATTGGCAGAAGATCGATCGAACTGCCCAAGAGGCTAAAGAGTCGATTCATAGTTACTATGAGAGGTTGTTGAAGGCGTTCAAGAACTACAGCGGCACGGAAACAATAGAGGCGAAGGACATGCTTCATTTTGTGTTTAGATTTGTGGAAGGGCTGAGACCAGAGATAAGTCAGATGATAAAGTCGCATTTAATTTGCTGGCAATCGAAACCGATTGATGAGGTATTGAATTATGCGAAATACTGTAGCGACGAAATTGAAGTGAAACAGAAAAGGTTGAAAGAGAAGGTGATGATGATGCAACTTAAAGCAGCTCAGACAGGTCTGCAAGGTTTGCAAGGGTTGCAAGGGTTCCAACAGCAGGTACCGCAACCGCAGCCGCAGTTGCAGGGAAACATGGCGTTTCAGCCACAGGCCAGAGGCAGAGGCAGAGGAGGTTTTGTGAATAATGGTCCGGATTTGAACACTGTTGTGACTGGTGTGCAGGCAATGAAGAAGGTGATGCCGTGTCACGTGTGCGGAATTGTCGGTCATTGGAAACGCAAGTGCCCAATGGTGGTGCAGGAAGGTGCAGGTGCAGGTGTTAGTCAGCAAAACAATGATGTCAATGCATTTCAGACAATGAGGGGACCGAAAATGAGAGGTCCAAACCCAAATTTTCAGACCGTAAATCAGTTGCAGAGATTACAACCTATGCAGCCGCAGCAGATGCAGATGCCTCGTATGCAGGTGACGCAAATGCAGCCGATGCAACAGCAGTTTCCCATGGTACCTAATCAGCAAATGCAAATACCTTTGGCACCAATGAGTCAGCAGCAAGTGATGGTTCCTCCACAGGTCTCGGGTCAGGTAATGAGTACAAATGGCACCGTACAACAGTTCCCACTACACAGTGAGAGTGGAATAAACAATGTATGGGAGAGTGAAAGTTCAGGAGAAGAAGGAGATTGTGTGCTTGCAGCATCCTTGGAAGTTGATCAAAAGGGTCACTACGTGGAGGGAAGAGTAATGGGTCATCGTGTCTCATTCCTGGTTGACACAGGAGCAACACGTTCAACTGTTAAGAGCATTGAAGTACCAAATTTGCCACTCTCAGGGAGGACAGTTCAAGTGGTGGGAGTAGCAAACAGGCACCTGACAAACCCAATTACAGATCCGGTACCAGTCAGCATCGGTAACTATCAAGGGTTACATCAGTTTGTGGTATGTGACTCAAGCCCGATAGCACTGTTAGGGAGAGACTTATTGTGCAAATTGGGTTGTTCGATTATGTGTTCGAACGAGGGAATTAAAATTCAGACGAGCAGTGATGGGGAAGAAGAGGACAGTGTAGAGGGGGATGAGATGGAAACTGTCGATGAAGAGTATCCTCTGATTTGCCTTTTCCCGATGATAACTGAAGAAGATATTCCAGCCGAATTACGGGAAACAGTCGGAAAGGAAGTGTGGGATATGACAGGGAAAGAGGTGGGATTGATGAAAGGATGGAACCAGTGAAAGTGACTGTAAAGCCCAATGCAACTTTTCCCCAGACCCCACAATACCACATGGCACAAGACACCCTCATGAAAGTTGCCCAACTCATTGACGAATTTGTAAAGCAGGGAGTACTGAAAGAAGTGTTGAGCAGTCCATGTAATTCACCAATAATGGGACTAATAAAGCCGAGTGGAAAGGTCCGAATTGTGCAGGACTTGAGGAAAATAAATGACATCATAGTCAAGTGTTGCCCTGTCGTACCAAATCCAGCTGTGATAATGTTCCAAGTCCCTTGCGATGCCGAGTGGTTCTCAGTCATCGACTTGTCACAAGCATTCTTTTCGGTGCCTCTTCATGAGGACAGCCAATTTCTCTTTTGTTTCAAATTCTTAGACAGAGTGTACAGTTGGTGTCGAATTCCTCAAGGGTTTTCTGAGTCACCGTCAATCTTCAATCAGATTCTAAAGAAAGATTTGGAAGCATTAGAATTGCCATTTGAGTCAACTCTAGTACAGTACATTGATGACTTACTAATTGCATCAAAGACAGAAAGTGGCTGCACAGCCGATACCATTGCTCTGTTGAACCATTTGGGAAGGAATGGGCACAAGGTGTCTCCTTCCAAATTGCAGTTCTGTCAGAAGAAAGTAAAATACTTGGGTCACCAGATAGAGAAAGGGTCAAGGAAAATAATGAAGGAAAGAATAACGAGTGTACTTCAAATGAGTCCACCAAAGACAAGGAGGGAGGTGAGGAAGTTTTTGGGAATGGTGGGCTATTGTCGCCAGTGGATTCCCAACTTCTCAACTCTAGCAAAGCCTTTACTGAAGCTGACCCAGAAGGATGCCTTGGATCAAATTGAGCTGAAAGGAGATGAGATGGATGCTTTTATCGAGTTGAAAGAATGCATGTGCAGGGCTCCAGCTTTAGGTATGCCTGATTACACAAAGCCTTTCACATTGTTTTGTCATGAACGTGATGCATGTTCTTTGTCTGTCTTGACTCAAGCCCATGGTGGCATAAACAGACCAGTAGCGTATTTTTCAGCTACTTTGGATCCGGTCGCAGCAGCACTTCCAGGGTGTTTGCGCGCCGTAGCAGCAGTTGGTATCAGCCTCACTCAGAGTGAAGGAATAGTGATGGGACACCCAGTAACAGTCATGGTCCCTCACTCAGTTGAGATACTTTTGACCCGCTCCTGAACGCAACACATGACTGGAGCAAGACTCACAAGGTATGAAACGATAATTCTGGGCTCACCGAATGTGCAGCTGAAAAGGTGCACTACGTTGAATCCAGCAACCTTGCTTCCTGGAGAAAATGCTGAAATTGAGAACGCTGAAGACGTCGAGCATGACTGCCTTCAGGTGACTGAATTTTGCACAAAACCTCGACCTGACATTAAGGATACTAAGCTTGATGAAAATGACCAAATTGTTTTCGTTGATGGTTCATGTCTAAGAGATGGGATGGGAATTTTGAAAGCAGGATATGCTGTATGTACTGTAACAGGTGTCCTGGAAGCAGGCTGGCTTCAAGGAGTCTATTCTGCACAAGTAGCAGAACTTGTAGCCCTTACAAGAGCATGTCAACTGTCTGCATTGATGAAAGTTACCATTTATACTGATAGTCAGTACGGGTTTGGGATTGTGCATGATTTTGGACAACTATGGTCACAGAGAGGTTTCCTGACTTCTTCAGGATCCCCAGTGAAAAATGGAGAAAGGATAAGGGAATTGTTACACGCCATTCAAATGCCAGCCGAAGTTGCAGTGGTAAAGTGTAGTGCTCATACAAAAGGACAGGACTATGTTTCTCTGGGAAATGCATATGCGGATCAAGTCGCAAGATTTTGTGCCTTGAATTGTATATTACTCAGAGATGAATGGAATTCAATAAGTGAACCAGAACTCGAACCAGCTGAAGCATTTGCCTTGAAGGTCGTAGATACAATAGATGAACTAAAAGCATTACAGAATAATGTCAGGGAGGATGAAAGAGATTCCTGGATTAAATCACAATGTATAAAAAGACCAGATGAGTTATGGGTTTCAAATGAGGGAAAATTTGTTTTGCCAAACAGTCTCTTATCACAGCTTGCGCGGTTCTATCATGGGCAAGCTCACCTAGGGAGAGATGCCATGATAAGATTGTTCAAAACTGATTGGTTTAACCCCAGATTTCGTCAAGCTGCAGAAGCAGTTTGCCATCGATGTGTCACTTGCCAGCAGATGAACCCAGGAAAGGGAACAGTTGTGAACGCGAGCCACATTGGCAGAGCCAGTGGCCCGTTTAGTCGAATGCAGATAGATTTCATTGAGATGCCTGTGCATGGAGGTCTGAAGTATGTGTTGGTGATTGTGTGCATTTTTAGTCACTGGATTGAGGCATACCCCACACGTAGAAATGACAGCCTTACAGTTGCAAAGCTATTGTTGAGGGAGTTAATACCACGTTTCGGATTCCCGATCTCTTTAGAATCAGATAGGGGAAGTCACTTCAATAACGAGGTGATAAAGTTACTTTGCGAAGCGCTGAACATTGAGCAAAAACTGCATTGTAGCTATCGCCCTGAAGCATCAGGACTGGTGGAGCAGATGAATGGTACACTGAAATCAAGAATGGCGAAAATATGTGCATCGACAAATTTGAAATGGCCTGACGCATTGCCCTTAGTGCTAATGTCAATGAGAAACACCCCTGATAGAAAGACTGGATTGTCTCCGCACGAAATTCTCATGGGCATGGCTATGAGACTTCCTGCAGTTCCTGCAAACGCGCTTTTGAATATTACAGATGATATGGTGTTAGACTACTGCAAGGGTCTGGCTGACGTGGTTCGCTCTTTCTCTCACCAGGTGGAAGCAACCACCTTGCCACCGATCCAAGGTCCAGGACACGCACTGAAAGCAGGTGACTGGGTCGTGGTAAAGAAGCACGTGAGGAAGTCGTGTCTGGAACCCCGTTGGAAAGGCCCTTTCCAAGTGATCCTGACGACAACTACCGCTGTAAAGTGTGCGGGGGTTCCCAACTGGATTCACGCCAGTCACACAAAGAAAGTGTTGTGTCCCACAGATGAGGAAGTTGAAGCGCTGAAACTGCCAGTGCCTGATAAAACAGTGCTGAGTGCTGAGACAGAGCAAAACCGAACTGAAAGCGAACAGGCAGGAACAGAAGAGAGGGAAACATTCTCTGAGGACGAAGAGACCAACTCACTTGGGGAAGACCAAGGAGAAAGTTCAGACAGCGACGAAGCAGCTGAAGGTGACAAAGAGCCTGAAGCAGCTGAGGGTAGCAAAGAGCCTGAAGCAGCTGAAGGTGACAAGGAACCTGAAGCAGCTGAAAGTGATAAAGAGCCTGAAGAAAGTAACGGTGACGAAGGGCTCGAAAGAGGTGAAAAAGCAGGAGAGCCTGATCAGAGGAGGGCTTTCCCAGAAGCAGACGATACAGAAAAAGAAAAAGAGAACGTGATTGATTCCCCAGAAGGAGGGGACAAGGCAGAACAGAACGAAAAGGTTCAAGCTTCCACAGAAAAGATCGCAGGTCCATCAAATGGACATGGTGCAAAGAGGAGACTAAGTATATCATCAACAAAACAAAGGACTGAAGAAAGTTTGAACGACGGAGAAAGGCCAAAAGTGAAAGAGAAAAGAAAAGAAGTAACTGTCGTGGTACCATCCCTGAATGAAGAAAAAGACTTGACAAAAGTGGAAAGTACCAGCGAAGCAGAATCGAAAAGAGAAGCAAAATTGAAAAGGAAAAGGATACCGAACAGAAGATATTCCGGTCCTGAATGGGCATATGTAGTTCACGACGATTGGACTGACGAGTTTGTATCTCTTAGCCTCGAGAACGAAGAAGAAGAGATACCAATAGAAAAGAAAAGTTTTATGGACTCTGTCGATTGAAAGGGTGATAAATGATATTGCTTGCTACAATTTAACATGATACAAACAACCAGCTGAGACATTGCTAAACCGGATGAGACTTTTGCTGAACTGATAAAGACTGAGTTATTGCCGAATTAAGACAAATGCTGCTAACCGATAAGTGACTGGCCTTTTGAAGAAGACGGTGTGAACATTGCGCTCGTTCAGCTTTGTAACTGAATTGCTAAATAGTTTCTTTATAGGTGCTTCTAGCTCTCTGATTCTATACAGATCATGACGCAAAACAGTAGAAAGAAATATTGTAAATATGCGTGTATAGGCTTGGTAATTGCATGTGTACTAATAATAATGGCAATAGTGCTTGCAATGCATGGAAAGGGTGAGGATGAGAGAATTGATGCTTCTACTTTTGCTCCTGTTACTGTTACTGAACTAACTGCATTGAAAAGACTAGAATTAGATGAGAGACACTTGCATGATAAGAAAGAGCTTTCATATAATGTTTTCTATCGCTTGCTAACAGAATATGTTGAGACTATGGATGCGAAAGATTGTTATGTGTGTACACAGATACCGACATCAGTAAAGGAAGGGGTGACTTATCACCACATGCCTCTTACATACGGGATTACATGTAGTATAGTAATGTCTAGATTTTATGGTCAAACTAACATACAGTATTTTTACTCAAATTATGATGTTACCTTTGCATATGTTCCTATAATAGCGCAGCTAAGCCAGATTGCTAAAGATTGGGATGCTAAAATAATGAGGGAATTTTTCGAGCCAATGCAACCTTTTGAAACGGCTCACGCTCATAGGAAAACCTTACCTGCTCGCTCTCTGCAGTAGAAATAAGCTTTTTAGATCGTACAGATGATAGAAGGGCACAAATGAATGCGAAATTAGAAAAAGAGCTACATAAGAGAACTTCAGTAGATAATTATGATTTTGCTGCAATAAAAACACAAGGGAGAATAGCTTTAGATGCTTGGCATGTAGGGAAATTTTTTATATATAGAGGTGAATCTTATTATGACAATATTTTTGTAGGAGCGAGTGAGTGTAAACATACGTTTATCTTTAAGGCCAAATGGACATTCATGATGAACGGACTTGACCCTGTCATTCCAGGTGTATATTACATTTGTGGATATAATGCCTATTATCGTCTTCCAAAGGGATGGTGGGGGAGGTGTTATTTGGGTATAGTGTTCCCAAAGGTTTATCAACTGGATGACCTATCGATGATTCAAAAGACATCTGGATCTCATCGTATCCAGAAAAGAGAGACCGCAGCTGCTGTGGTAGGAGATATATTTGGAGCCATGATTCCTTCATTGGGAGTTGTGTTGAATTCCATCAAAATACGAAAGCTGTCTACTATAGTGGATAACATGTTGACAAAGTTTTCAGGTGCTATAATCCTGATAGATGCTGAACTTGCAGCGGAAAGAGCTATGACTCTTCAAAACAGGCTTGCTTTAGACATTCTTTTAGCAAAGGATGGCGGCGTTTGCAAAATGCTTGGTGCACGACACTGTTGTACGTATATTCCAGATAACAGTGTGAAAATTAAAACTATGCTTGCTAATCTAACAAAAGAGAGTGCAGATTTGAAGGAACTGAAAGAACCAGGAGTGTGGGAGAAGGTTGGAAAAGGACTTGCTTCAGTGGGAAGTTGGCTTGGTGGCATTTGGAATGGAATATTGTTAAAAATAATACAGGGAATTCTAATAGTTCTAATTTGCATTTTTGGAATTTGGGGAATAAAAAGGGGAATAATAATGATAATGGAAAGAATTAAAAGACGGAAGGAAGAGAAAATAATGAAAAGAATGGCAGAAGAATACAAAGCGAAAACTAGGGGAATTAAAAGGAAAAGAGAACTGACAGAATTTTAATGGAATAAAATTTGTGGGCATGATTTGGTGTGATGACAAGTAGTCATCAGAGGAGGGATTGATGAAGCAGAAAATGAAGGTTTTCATTTATTAGCGCTTAAACGTAGTACTGCAATAATCATGTATGACTTTAACCGAACTAATAAAGATTGTACGGGGACAAAATGAGCCCTTAGAGTAGTTTGCCAACATTTATAAGTGTGCTTTATATAACGTGGTGTACTAGAATTGCACTAATCCGACATAATCATAAACGTGTGCTACGATTTGCTTGTTTGAAATGTTTTAGCTTAGCATTACTTTAGTGCAGGCTTTGGCCTAGTTGCCTGGTCTCACGGTTTAGATGCTCGTATTTTTCCAATGTGCTATTAAACGTGTATTTTTGCTTGAAGCTGTACTTTTCCACTGAGATCGTTCACATGCTTATCTTAAGGTTTCGTGCCAGCCTGGCATATTTCTCTCCTTACTCCAAGGTCAATCTGCAGGTGCGGACAATGGAAGCTCTGAAAGTGAGTTAATTGGTATAAAATATTGCAACTTGCGTACCCATCTCCAAGGATAATGTATGCTTAAGTAAAAGCTTGAGAACTGTTGTTTTTGATTGGACAATTTGAAGCTAACCTATGAACCCTCCAATGGAAGACCCTACTGGATTTGAACTGTTGTCTATTTAAACCAGGTGCACGCGAAGAAAGCAGCCATTACCCGGACATCGTAGCCATTGCAGCCATTACCAGCTATTGCCCGACATCGCGTCATTCCGTAGCTATTATGGCCCATTTTGCTGCGACGCCATTTTGAAAGAGACTTTGATGCTTTCTCTAATCGAGAGAAAGAGACTTTAATGATTCTTGCCCTAGAGACTTTAACTTTGATTTGTCCCTTTGCATGAAGTAGTAGTTTTACCTTGCCGCCGTGAGGCAATTGCCCGTCCACCTTGCCCCTTTGCCCCGTCCCATGCTGATCGAAACGGTACCCATGCTGATCGAGAAACGGTACCTGTGAGACGAAGACTTCCTTGTATGCTGATCGTAATTGGTAAATATGAAAGGAAATTGTACAATTGCATTGTGTTTCTTTTAGGTAACCAACTGCTGATTTTGATAAGATCCCTAGTTAGGAGTTTTCCAAATTTATGTTGCTAAATTGTTTTCGCATGAAGCCCCACATGCCGATGCTAATTTGAGGTTAGATGAGGATTCCTTTTGTTGCACGATGCAATTTGAGACCTTGTTATGCTGACTAAATGTATGCAATTAGTTCGTTACAGATTATCATATTAGTGATTTGCATTGCTATTATCGAATGCCTTGTGATTCAAATGCTACATAGATTGCACCTGTTTCGCCGTTATGGACAGCTATTAATGTTCATTTATGTTTATCATTTGGTGTTGAGACACATCTATATCGTGCTAGCTTTGTTAATATAGGGAAATAAATTCACTAACTTTGAATAAACTGGTGTGGTTATTCCTGACTGAAAGGTCAGGGTTCGCCGAAATGTATTCTGGATTAATTGTTAAGTGTTATGTTGATCAGGGTATTGCTCATGTTCGTTATTGATTACTAATTTAATGAAATTGATTGATATAGAGTACGGAGAGTTCCACTTAGCCAAAAGATTCATCGGCCTAAAGAGCGTCCGAATACAGGTAAATTATTAGTACGGACCGCTCTATCACACCATAGTGCAAGGACGACTGCGTTGAGGGGGAGATTGTTTTTGTTCAGGAAGGAACAGCTTCCTGCACAAAAAATCTTAAATGGTGATTTGCTTTTTCTGTGTGTGCTGAATGCCGCACACATAGAAAAAACAAGGAGAAATGAAAGCATTTCTCCTCGTTGCGCCATGCTAATGCCACCCCTGGGGTGGCGTTAGATTTTGGTGCTGCTTCAGGTTTACGAAAACTCATAAATCAGGGGCAGCGTCAAAATGCAATGGGTGTGGCTGTGACATGCTCACAGCAACACACATTGCGTGCCCCATCCACACAAAAGGCCGTATTTACAAGGTGGTGTTGAGCCACAAAAAAGTGGCTTAATGCCATCATGTAAATACGGTGCAGTGCATAGCGCCACTGGAGAGTCACTTAAGGTGACGCTCCGGTGGCGCTAGGGGCTCTTAAATATGTCCTTTAGTTTATTGAACAGTGCTAAATAAAACATTTTGATAGCCACTTTTTGATGTTAATTAAGGGAGTTCTTGGCCAAACACCTTCCATATCATGTCATTAGACCGGTGAAGGTGATAATGTGAGACGACAATGTTTGTGCATGTTTGTCATTCTGCATTTTGTTTTGTTGTGGTGCAATGGATAACTGACATAAAAATATTCTGTGGACAGAATATTGTGTCAAAAATACCTAGGACAAAAATATCAAGGAATATGTGCAAGTAGGTAGGTAGAGCTTTACTGTTGTTAGCCCCTTTAGTGCGGGCGTCGGACTCTGGCCAACGCCCGCTCTACGTCCCTGTGGGTCACGACCAGTGGGCGACACCAGGGAGGATTTTCTTTTGTTTTTTTTAAAGCCCTGGGAGAAACGGAAGAACTTCCGTGTCTCCCCCTGCCCCTTTGTGACACGCTGATGCCCCAAACGGCCTTCCCCACGTTCAGGAAGGCCTCGTATGAAAGGGGAGACTCTCCCCTTTCATACGAGGCCTTCCTGAACGCGTTTCCTGGCCGTCGATCGCAGCACAGCTGCGATTGAGGGCCAGGAAACGCCACTATACACCAGGGATTTCACTTGGGGGGGCGATCGCTCCACCCCCAGGGGCTAATTTAAAAAAAAATTAAATTGACAGGGGGTCGACCGTGGGCGACCCCCTGTGGGGGCAATTTTTTCTTTTATTGTAGTTGTAGGGTTCCCCTGAGGGCCATTTTGGCCCCCAAGGAAACCCTACAACTACCAAAAAAATACATATATATATATATATATTTGTAAGTTTTTCTCAACCAATCGGAAAGAAAATCAAGACACCAGTCAGACAGTTTCAAAAGTATATTAAAGAAAACAAGAAGATGTATTTCCTCCCAACGCGTTTCAGCCGTAGCCCTGTTCACGGATGGGAGTATAATGCACACAACAAGTATAAATACCATTGACAGATACACAAACATAAACAAAGGACTCACACAACAGTGCTTAAATATTTTACCCTAAAAACAAATGCCATCTTGTAAAGGTAAGTTGAAAAGTATGCCTTTAGTGGGATACCATTGATATAAGTATAACTATAAGTATAAGCAATTTCTTTCCTGTCTGATTATCAATTTAGATAACATATTTGTGTCAACATAATAATCTTACAAATATTGTGACAGTATATTGCAAATTATATATTTAATATTTATACAGGTAGCCCTCTGTTGTATATTGCTATATCACATTAATTTACATTAATTTAATACTTTTGTCAGGATGGAATATTGTGCATCTAAAAACCCCAAGAAAAATGTTTTTGTGAAAAAATATATACAGAAGAGATTTATGAAAAATCTCTAAACCTCTAATCATAAAAGCTCGAGAAAGTCCATTGCAATAATTGATTAGCTGCCAAGATGAGTGTTCATCTCTTCACTAAAATTTAACCCATTCGGGGATAAAGTCATGAATTTGATAATATATTTTGATTTAAGGATACGTA
Source organism: Pleurodeles waltl (assembly GCF_031143425.1). Taxonomy (NCBI): domain Eukaryota; kingdom Metazoa; phylum Chordata; class Amphibia; order Caudata; family Salamandridae; genus Pleurodeles; species Pleurodeles waltl. Next base: position 114,429,803 of record NC_090450.1, read on the forward strand.
ACATTTTCTGTCTATCTCCACCCCGTACATTAAGTTTAATTTGGTCACAGACCAAATATGAGAGTTGTTTTTCATCACCTTGATGTACTTCATGAAAATGTCATGCTACTGGGTAATTACGATCAAAATTACGAATGGCTCTCACATGTTCTAGCATTCTCTTTTTTGCTTTGTGGATCGTACTTCCCACATATACCTTGTCACAAGGACATCGTAAACAATACACACAGTAATCAGTATTACATGTAAAGAATCCCTTAATGGTGTATTCATTTTGACCAGCACCCCATATTACAGTTTTACAGTCTTTGCTATGTTTGCAAGCCTTACACCATTGACAACAAAAGAAACCTGAAATATCTGATCTTTCCTTCTCACATTGGTACTACTCAGCACCATATTGGGACTGAGATTATCTCTAAGAGACCTGCCCTTCCGAAAAGTTAAAGCCGGGCTATTACACAGAAAATCCTGTAAGTCTGGATCTGTCTGAAGAATGTGCCAACTCCTAGTAAGTGCTCGCCTCAAATTGGATGTTTGGTTGGAATAGGTCGTAATAACCTAATCTTTTCATCAGTAGTAGTGCGTGGGTGCGTACGATATAGCAACTCTGACCTTGTAGTGCCCTCAACCTTCCTTGCTGCCTGCCTGAGAATATTGGCACTGTACCCCCTTTCCCTAAATCTTGAACACATAATCTGACATTCTTGCTGATATTTTTCATCAGTACTACATATCCGTTTTGCTCTCAGGAGTTCCCCATATGGTATACTCTTAATCAAATTAGGGGGATGAGCACTATTGGCATTCAAGAGGCTGTTTCCTGCTGTTATTTTCCTATAAAGTTTAGTATGTACCAAATTATTCTCAATATTTAGTTCAACATCTAGAAACTGAATAGATGTCCTACTATGCTGTTCATTAAGTTTGAGGTTGCACTGATTGTTATTCAAGGTTGTCACAAAGCTGATTGCCGAATCGACATCACCTTTCCAGATGATAAAAATATCATCTATATACCAGCACCACATTACTACATTGTCCTCATAGTTGGGTAAACTGGAGGATACCTGCTCCTCCCACCAGCCCATGAACAGGTTCGCGTAGCTGGGGGCAAAGCAAGTACCCGTCGCAGTTCCCTGGATCTGCTTATATATTTGACCATCAAATAGAAAAAAGTTATTCGTAAGGCAATACCAAATCATGTCGCAGATCATTTCGGTATGCATAAGATATGATAGAGATCTAGCTCTTAGATAATGCCTGACTGCCTGAAGACCTAGTTCATGTCGAATACAGGTGTAGAGACTGGTGACATCTAAGGTCAAAAATAGGAAATCCTCTTCCCAGCCCAAACCATCCATCATTCTAACAAATTGTGTGGTATCCTTAACATAGGAGGGTAAGCACTCCACAAGTGGTCTGAGGTAGAAATCAATATATCACGAAGTGTTTTCCAGCAATGAGTCCATTGCTGATACAATCGGTCTACCCGGTGGATTTAGTTTGTCTTTATGCACTTTAGGCAAAAGGTACAGTACTGGAATTCTTGGGTAATTACATTTCAAAAAAAGATATTCATCCCACTCCAATAAGCTCTTGTCCCTCCAATCAACCAGTTTCTCATGATATTTAAGGCTAGACATTTTTAGCTCTGCCTGGTTGGCATGGACATAGCATTTACGGTCACTGAGCTGGTGTATTCCTTCCCCTAGGTATTGCGTCTTATTAAGAATGACCACATTGCCCCCTTTGTCGGAATCACGGATGACAATGTTAGGATCCTTGCTCAGACTATGTAGAACTGTTTTTTGTTTTTTAGTAAGATTATCATACTTGGCATTTCTAGAACCAAATCTCATTCTTTTAAATTGATTAATCATATCTTTTTCAAAAACTTGAATGGCTTCACATTGGACAGCTGGCAAAAAAGTTGATTTTGGTCAAAAGGGACTAGGACATGACAGATCACTTTCAATGCCCATATTCAATAAATTTACAAAAGGGTCATCATGTGCAACAGTATCGTCATCTAGCACAGAAAGTGTGTGTAATAAATCTACATCTGAGATACATAATTTACTGATGTTATTGTTTTTTTCCACACTCTTCTCTGTCATTACTTTATTTTTATGCCATTTTTTGAGTTTTAATTTACATGTAAAATGAAAGAGATCAATCCGAGTCTGTACATAATCAAAACTGTTAGTAGGACAAAAAGATAAGCCCAGGGCTAGGAGGTTTTCTTCTTCATTGTTCAATATTCTGTTGGACAGATTGACCACAGTCATTGTGGGACTTTGCGTGCTCTTGTGGTCATTGCAGTTGAGGTGAGAACTTCTTTTCTTTCTTCTTGCCTTCGCTGCACGATTCCTCTTCCTCTGCCTCTCTGTCCTCGTCCCCTGCCTCTGGGCTGAAAATCTTTTCTCTGTTCTGTCCTCCCTTGGTTTAGAAATCGAAACTGCTTTAAAAAATTAGATCTATTAGTACTGGTATCTATGTCTCGAATTTTACCCGCTGAAATTTCTGGTGCATCTGAAAGGTTATCATCAGACACATAACTTTCTTCTGTTAGTCCCAAATTCACACCAGATCTTTCGTTGTCTCCTGAACGTACCGGATCCTTATAGCCCTCCGTGTACATATGATCATATTTGTGGTGGAAGGTAAGTATCCTCCCTGATTGATAATCCTTGAAATCGCGTATGAATTTCCTTTGTTTTTTCATAGTAATTTCTTCCTCAAATTTAGATAATTTCTTGTCCAGATTATTTTTGACTTCGTCGAAAGTATTTTGTGATATCAAAGTAAGAATCAATTTGATAGTTTTTTCTATTTCCTCAACAATTTTTTCCCGGTCTCTTGACGCATATTTGATCAAAATTTTCATCATATTAAGAGAACTAGTTTTGGAGTTTTCAGCCCATTCCTCCAATAGTTCTGGATCAGGATCTTCGTACGAGGGAACTGTATATATACGCAAACCCCTTGGGACACGTTGGACCTCGACATATTGTTGTAGAGATTCTATTTCCCACCATTTTGAAAGTTCTTTTCTTATAAGTTTCTCTAATTTGTCATACAATATAATATATTTTAATTCAAGGATACGTAACATTTTCTGTCTATCTCCACCCCGTACATTAAGTTTAATTTGGTCACAGAGAGTTATGTATGACAAATTAGAGAAACTTACGGTTATTTTTAATACGGTTATTTTTGGATCAGAGCCTACAAGTCAGACAGTTACATTACATTATATTTAAAACTATCATAAACAAGGAAATGGCTTCCTCATTAGAAGCTCGACATAAGGAGAAGACCAACAAGCTGTTTTTTACCCAGCAGACCCATGATAAAGATATACCACAAGGAGGTTCTAATATAGGCACTGGTTTGCAAGTACAACTTATGTATGACAAATTAGAGAAACTTATGAGAAAAGAACTTTCAAAATGGTGGGAAATAGAATCTCTACAACAATATGTCGAGGTCGAACGTGTCCCAAGGGGTTTGCGTATATATACAATTCCCTTGTACAAAGATCCTGATCCGGAACTATTGGAGGAATGGGCTGAAAACTCCAAAACTAGTTCTCTTAATATGATGAAAATTGTGATCAAATATGCGTCAAGAGACCGGGAAAAAATTGTTGAGGAAATTGAAAAAACAATCAAATTGATTCTTACTTTGATATCACAAAATACTTTTGACGAAGTCAAAAATAATCTGGACAAGAATTTATCTAAATTTGAGGAAGAAATTACTATGAAAAAACAAAGGAAATTCATACGCGATTTCAAGGATTATCAATCAGGGAGGATACTTACCTTCCACCACAAATATGATCATAAGTACACGGAGGGCTATAAGGATCCGGTACGTTCAGGAGACAACGAAAGATCTGGTGTGAATTTGGGACTAACAGAAGAAAGTGATGTGTCTGATGATAACCTTTCAGATGCACCAGAAATTTCAGCGGGTAAAATTCGAGACATAGATACCAGTACTAATAGATCAAATTTTTTAAAGCAGTTTCGATTTCTAAACCAGGGGAGGACAGAACAGAGAAAAGATTTTCAGCCCAGAGGCAGGGGACGAGGACAGAGAGGCAGAGGAAGAGGAATCGTGCAGCGAAGGCAAGAAGAAAGAAAAGAAGTTCTCACCTCAACTGCAATGACCACAAGAGCACGCAAAGTCCCACAATGACTGTGGTCAATCTGTCCAATAGAATATTGAACAAAGAAGAAGAAAACCTCCTAGCCCTGGGCTTATCTTTTTGTCCTACTAACAGTTTTGATTATGTACAGACTCGGATTGATCTCTTTCATTTTACAGGTAAATTAAAACTAAAAAAATGGCATGAAAATAAAGTAATGACAGAGAAGAGTGTGGAAAAAACCAATAACATCAGTAAATTATGTATCTCAGATGTAGATTTATTATACACACTTTCTGTGCTAGATGACGATACTGTTGCACATGATGACCCTTTTGTAAATTTATTGAATATGGGCATTGAAACTGATCTGTCATGTCCTAATCCCTTTAGACCAAAATCAACTTTTTTGCCAGCTGTCCAATGTGAAGCCATTCAAGTTTTTGAAAAAGATATGATTAATCAATTTAAAAGAATGAGATTTGGTTCTAGAAATGCCAAGTATGATAATCTTACTAAAAAACAAAAAACAGTTCTACAAAGTCTGAGCAAGGATCCTAACATTGTCACCCATGATTCCGACAAAGGGGGCAATGTGGTCATTCTTAATAAGACGCAATACCTAGGGGAAGGAATACACCAGCTCAGTGACCGTAAATGCTATGTCCATGCCAACCAGGCAGAGCTAAAAATATCTAGCCATAAATATCATGAGAAACTGGTTGATTGGAGGGACAAGAGCTTATTGAAGTGGGATGAATATCTTTTTTTGAAATGTAATTACCCAAGAATTCCAGTACTGTACCTTTTGCCTAAAGTGCATAAAGACAAACTAAATCCACCGGGTAGACCGGGTAGACCGATTGTATCAGCAATACATCGCGATATATTGATTTCTACCTCAGACATTTGTGGAGTGCTTACCCTCCTATGTTAAGGATACCACACAATTTGTTAGAATGATGGATGGTTTGGGCTGGGAAGAGGATTTCCTATTTTTGACCTTAGATGTCACCAGTCTCTACACCTGTATTCGACACGAACTAGGTCTTCAGGCAGTCAGGCATTATCTAGGAGCTAGATCTCTATCATATCTTATGCGTACCGAAATGATCTGCGACATGATTTGGTATTGCCTTACGAATAACTTTTTTCTATTTGATGGTCAAATATATAAGCAGATCCAGGGAACTGCGATGGGTACTTGCTTTGCCCCCAGCTACGCGAACCTGTTCATGGGCTGGTGGGAGGAGCAGGTATCCTCCAGTTTACCCAACTATGAGGACAATGTAGTAATGTGGTGCCGGTATATAGATGATATTTTTATCATCTGGAAAGGTGATGTAGATTCGGCAATCAGCTTTGTGACAACCTTGAATAACAATCAGTGCAACCTCAAACTTAGTGAACAGCATAGTAGGACATCTATTCAGTTTCTAGATGTTGAACTAAATATTGAGAATAATTTGGTACATACTAAACTTTATAGGAAAATAACAGCAGGAAACAGCCTCTTGAATGCCAATAGTGTTCATCCCCCTAATTTGATTAAGAGTATACCATATGGGGAACTCCTGAGAGCAAAACGGATATGTAGTACTGATGAAAAATATCAGCAAGAATGTCGGATTATGTGTTCAAGATTTAGGGAAAGGGGGTACAGTGCCAATATTCTCAGGCAGGCAGCAAGGAAGGTTGAGGGCACTACAAGGTCAGAGTTGCTATATCGTACGCACCCACGCACTACTACTGATGAAAAGATTAGGTTCATTACGACCTATTCCAACCAAACATCCAATTTGAGGCGAGCACTTACTAGGAGTTGGCACATTCTTCAGACAGATCCAGACTTACAGGATTTTCTGTGTAATAGCCCGGCTTTAGCTTTTCGGAAGGGCAGGTCTCTTAGAGATAATCTCAGTCCCAATATGGTGCTGAGTAGTACCAAATGTGAGAAGGAAAGATCAGATATTTCAGGTTTCTTTTGTTGTCAACGGTGTAAGGCTTGCAAACATAGCAAAGACTGTAAAACTGTAACATGGGGTGCTGGTCAAAATGAATACACCATTAAGGGATTCTTTACATGTAATACTGATTACTGTGTGTATTGTTTACGATGTCCTTGTGACAAGGTATATGTGGGAAGTACGATCCACAAAGCAAAAAAGAGAATGCTAGAACATGTGAGAGCCATTCGTAATTTTGATCGTAATTACCCAGTAGCACGACATTTTCATGAAGAACATCAAGGTGATGAAAAACAACTCTCATATTTGGTCTGTGACCAAATTAAACTTAATGTACGCGGTGGAGTTAGACAGAAAATGTTACGTATCCTTGAATAAAAATATATTATCAAATTCATGACTTTATCCCCGAATGGGTTAAATTTGAGTGAAGAGATGAACACTCATCTTGGCAGCTAATCAATTATTGCAATGGACTTTCTCGAGCTTTTATGATTAGAGGTTCAGAGATTTTTCATAAATCTCTTCTGTATATATTTTTTCACAAAAACATTTTTCTTGGGGTTTTTAGATACACAATATTCCATCCTGACAAAGGTATTAAATTAATGTAAATTAATGTGATATAGCAATATGCAACAGAGGGCTACCTGTATAAATATTAAATATATAATTTGCAATATACTGTCACAATATTTGTAACAGTATTATGTTGACACAAATATGTTATCTAAATTGACAATCAGACAGGAAAGAAATTGCTTATACTTATAGTTATACTTATATCAATGGTATCCCACTAAAGGCATACTTTTCAACTTACCTTTACAAGATGGCATTTGTTTTTAGGGAAAAATATTTAAGCACTGTGGTGTGAGTCCTTTGTTTATGTTTGTGTATCTGTCAATGGTATTTATACTTGTTGTGTGCATTATACCCCCATCCGTGAACAAGGCTACGGCTAAGACGCGTTGGGAGGAAATACATCTTCTTGTTTTCTTTAATATACTTTTGAAACTGTCTGACTGGTGTCTTGATTTTCTTTCCGATTCGGTGAGAAAAACGTACAAATATTTCATGGGATTCCCGATCCCATATCAAGACCGCCACACACTGAGCCTCGACAACTCGGGTTCCTTTTTTCTTGTGGATATATATATATATATATATATATATATATATATATATATATATATATATATATATATATATATATTTATATATAGATATATCAATCCATGTAGATAGATATATCTCTCTACATGGATATATATATATATATATAAATATATATATATGGACATATCTATATATATATATATATATATATATATATATATATATATATATAGATCACTTTTGTCAGTGCATATTTGGTTTCCCTGGGGGCTGCAATCGGCCTTCAGGAAAACCAGACCCACATATAAAAGTGATCTATATATATATATATATATATATAAATGTATATATATATATATGCATATGTATTTATATATATGTATATATATATCTATATACGTATATATATATGGATATATTTGCCACCAGTTGTCTTGCAGTTGCAGCTTGCGTCTTCAAAGCAGTGCACATACTTCAACTGACGCATTTCAACTGTAGCTTTTAGGCAGCAATAAAAAAGTCAAGTAAGTCTTGTGATTATGTTTCTGCTACAAAAGGATCAGACGTTTGTCTAGTGGCAGTTTTATGTAATAGCTGAGTACATTAGTAAAGTCAGCCACTACCTGCACTATAATACGAATGAAATGTATGTGCGGGGTGGCTATGGAGAGATGAAGAGCACGTTTGCTGGGTGGTAATGAGGGAATCCGAGGAGGAGGACATGGGAGTGGGAGCACCAATAATGATTTTTGGAGAGGTTGCAGGAGGTGCTAAAGACTGTGACAAATGGTATGTGACAAGGTGTTTGAGTGTCTTGAAAGAACGTGCTGATTGAGGGAAGAAGCGCAGGTAAGGTGGCCTCTACTGTTGCACGTATCACACACACACACCAGCAATTTTGTGACTGTCTATGTAGGCTAGTGTTTTAGAGCAACAGTTTAGCCAATAGCAGAGATGGCATCTTGATGGATGACTGCTTCTGACGTCACTCGGGTTATAGAGGACAGCTCTGACATAGGATCAGAGACTGAGACAGCAGATACTGAGACAGCATCTGAGGGATAGAACAATAGTGCAGACTCTGGGAGTGATTTTTCAGTTGGAGGAATCCCATTGGATAACTCCTTCCAGTAAATTGTGAGGGAGGTGATGAGGACAGTCCTGTTGTCCCTTCGCAAGCACAGTCTGTGCAACAGGGCAATAGTGTCTTAGCCCAACCCAGAGAGTAGGTGAATGCGGGGGCAAGCACAGAGAGGGTGCTCTCTTGGGACCTCCCTAATTTAGTTCAGCCCCAAATTCCACTGGCCAGATTGTATTGTGGAGACATCAAAATTATCTATCACAAAACAAACTTGTTTTGTAAGGCAGGCACCTGTGCTTTTGGTCCTGGGTTCGGCGGATATAAAGGGAAACATACTAAACCCAAACATTTCTGGAAACTAGACATCCGTGGGAGTCCACAGAAGTGTGACTTGTGTGGATTCCCCAAAGTTTTCTTACCCAGAATACCCTGCAAAGCTGAAATGTTGAATAAAAACTCAATTTTTCTTGCATTTCTGTCACACAAACTACAGGAATATGCTGCGATCAACAAAATTCCTACCACCCAGTGATTCCTCACCTGTCCTGATAAAAACACTACCCCACTTGAGTGCCTGTACCTAGTGCCTGCGTCAGGAATGGATTTTTATTGGGAGACTTGAGGGAACGCTGGGTGGAAGGAAATTTGTGGTTCCTCTCAGATTTCAGGACTTTCTGTCACCGAAATGTGAGGAAAAAGTGTTTTTTTGGCCACATTTTGAGATTTGCAAAGGATTCTAGGTAACAGAACCTGATCAGAGCCCCACAAGTCAGCCCATGCTTGATTCCTCTAGGTGTCTAGTTTTCAAAAATGTGCAGGTTTGGTAGGTTTCCCTAGGTGCCGGCTGAGCTAGAGGCCAAAATCCACAGCTAGGCACTTCAGATATCAATGTAAAAATGTGATGTGTCTATGTTGCATTTCCTGTCGCGAGCATTAGGCCTACCCACGCAAGTGAGGTACCATTTTTTTTGGGAGACTTGGGGGAACACAGAATAGCACAACAAGTGTTATTGCCCCTTGTCGTTCTCTACATTTTGTCTTTCCAAATGTAAGTCAGTGTGTAAAAAAGACGTCTATTTGAGAAATGGCCTGTAATTCACATGCTAGTATGGGCACCCCGGAATTCAGAGATGGGCAAATAAGCACTGCTGCTCAATACCTTATCTTATGCCCATTTTGGAAATACAAAGGTTTTCTTGATACCTATTTTTCACTCTTTATATTTCAGAAAATGAATTGCTGTACACCCAGTATAGAATGAAAACCCATTGCAAGGTGCAGCTCATTTATTGGCTCTGGGTACCAAGGGATCTTGATGAACGTAGAAGCCCTATATATCCCTGCAACCAGAAGAGTCCAGCACACGTAATGGTATATAGCTTTGAAACATCTGATATTGCAGGAACAAGTTACAGAGTAAAACGCTGAGAAATATGGCTGCTTTTTCAGCTCAATTTCAATAATTTGTTTTCAGCTGTTATTTTCTGTAGGAAAATCTTGTAGGATCTACACAAGTGACCCCTTGCTGAATTCAGAATTTTGGCTACTTTTCAGAAATACTTAGCTTTCCGGGATCCAGTGTTGGTTTCACACCCATGCCTGTCACTAACTGGAAGGAGGATGAAAGCACCACAAATAGTAAAAACGAAGTATGTCCCAGTAAAATGCCAAAATTGTGTTAAAAAATTTGGTTTTCTGATTCATCTCTGCCTGTTCCTGAAAGCTGGGAAGATGGTGATTGTAGCACCGCAAACCCTTTGTTGATGCCATTTTCAGGGTAAAAACCACAAGCCTTCTTCTGCAGCCCTTTTTTCCCATTTGTTTAAAAAAAAAAAAACATTTTAGCTTTATTTTGGCTAATTTCTTGGTCTCCTCCAGGGGAACCCAGAAACTCTGGGTACCTTTAGAGACCCTAGGATGTGGGAAAAAAAGGATGCAAATTTGGCATGGATAGCTTATGTGGACAAAAAGTTATGAAGGCCTAAGCGCAAACTACACCAAATAGGCAAAAAAGGTCTCAGCACTGGGTGGGGGGGAAGGCCCAGCAGCTAAGAGGTTAACTCTATATCTACGTATCTTGAATACATACATACACACACATATATGGATGGATACATACATACCTACAAACATACATACCTACATACATACATATACATACATAGATTTGGTGCAGATCAGTTAAAAAGTTTAAAAAAACAAGCACAGGTTTTCATGCTTGTTTTTTTCCCGATTTACTTTCCAGTGCAAACAAGTTTTGCGCTGGAAAGTAGCATGAACGTAACGTAGAGCAGTGAAAATGGGCATTGCATGGGTGGTACATGTCTGTTCCCATGCAACCACCCAAGCCTTTTGATGCAAAACCATATCTACAAACAATAGTAGAAAAGGTTTTGCATCAAAAGTTAGTGCCATTTGAAAACAGGCTTTAAAAGGAGGAATGCTTTCATTACTCCTTTCTTTTCCAACTTTGCATGCGTGCTCCACTCTGAGGCACGTATACAAAGTAGGAAAAGGTTTAAAGTGCATCTAAGCATATTATTTTGTACTGGAAGGGTACCCTTCCATTACAAAACGTATGCTAGACTCATCCACACACCCTTGCATTATGGCACAAAGGTGTGTGCATGGCGCACAGCAGGTGAAATCAGCTCTTGTGCTAGAGAATGGGGAGGAGAGTTCCATATTTTTGTAGATGTAGTGATCTCCTGCTCCCTCTCTGCCACTCAGACCATTTTTCATTACAGCAATGGGTGACAGTTCTGTAAATCTGCACCTCCATTCTCACTTTCAAATAAGGGCTTCTATCACACTGATAGTGGCCCTGAGATAGCAGCTTATCAGTGTGACATCCTTTTACCAATCATTGAAGTTCTGTGAAGACCTGCAGCAGCGATATGGTTTGAAGATGAAACAGAACCACACGTAATTCCTGATTGCCTTGGATCTGAAAAGACCTGAGGAGATGGCAAATCAACACCTGCAAGTGCACAGAGTTCATAGCATCTGTTGTGTTGCTCTGAGCAATGGATATCGAGATCCACACAACGTAAAGAAATTAGAGATATACTTCCACATATTATGACAGTATATATTTTATGGGTAAATAATCATTTGTAGCTTTCAAGTTCTGAGAAAGGGAGAGCAAATGTTCTAATCATAGAGTATAAAAATGCAATAACATATTTTTCATTTAATGGGATTGAATGGAATTTTAAATTAAAAATGTTTTTCCTTCCACTCTTGATAACTTTTGAAGCACATGAATCTAATACATCTTGATTCTGAGGAAGATACATAAATAAGGATAATATTCTAGGTAGGCTTAGAAATTCAGTGTGCCATCAAACATATCAAAAGAAGTAATTGTAGAAAGAGGAGCAGAAAATGCTTCAGTGCATATGGAAGTTTGGTGTCTCCGGTGTCAATGAATCTGTGAGCTGAGTGGGTCTGTATTAAGAAGTGTACTGGAACACATGCATTTATTTCTTAACCCATTTAGTGCGGGCGTCGGCCACTGGCCAACACCCACACTACCTCCCTGGTGAGGGTCACGACCAGTGGTCGACACCAGGGAGGGGGTTAAAAAATCCTCAGGTGCGTTTTTTCTTTTTTTTTTAAACCCAAGGAGACACGGAAGATCGTCTGTGTCTCCGCCCCGCCCCTTTGTGTGAAGCGTGCTGATGTCACAGTTTTGTTTGTGGCCGATTCCTGCTCCAATGGGGAAAACTGCCCCAAACGGCCTTCCCGATGTTCGGGAATGCCTCGTTTGCAAGGGGAGACTCTTGAGGGCCAGGAAACCCCACTAGACATCCGGGGTTTCACTTGGGGGCGTGGGGTCGCCCCCCTCGTCAAATGGGGCATAATTTTTTTAATAAAGGTAGGTGTCCCCTGGGGGGGGGGCACAATAGCGCCCAATCGCACCCCCTTGGGGCTAATTTTTTTTAACAAAAATAAAATAAATTGACAAGAGGTCGCCTGTGGGCACAGCGACCCCCTGTGGGGGCAGTAATTGTTTGAATAGTTGTACGGTTTCCCAGAGGGCTATACAGTATATGCAAATATATAGATCTATATATAGATAAATCTATCTGTGTAGATATATATATACACACATATATGTTGATCACTTTTGTCAATGCATGTTTGGTTTCCATGGGGGCTGAAATCGGCCCTCAGGAAAACCAGCCCACATATAAAAGTGATCTATAAGTATATATATATATATATATATAGATATATATATACAAGTATGTATATATACAAGTATGTATATATATATAACCTAAAACACTCCTTCCATGAGTAAGGCTGTTGCCGAAACGCGTTGGATTTTGTGCTGAAATAAACTGAATTTTCATATTGGAGGTGTCCTGGTTCTCCTGATATTGGAAGGAGTGTTTTAGGTTATATTAGGGTCTCTCGGAACCCATCCAGGACCGCTGTGTGGAGCACCTGCATTCCGGGACTTGGTTACGAATATATATATATATATATATATATATATATTCGAAGACTTTCACAATAACGCACACTCAGGAAATCAAAGTCAATAGTGTTTATTACCACACACAACGCGTTTCGGCTGGCAAGCAACCTTGATCACGTGAGTAATTCAACCAATACACCTGGCTTAAATACTCTCCAAGCATAAATATAGAAACAGGACAGGATATCTCTCTCTTTTTCTAATGAATAAACAAAAGGGGAAGAATACATTAACTGGTTAAATATGAATAAATACATTTATACCTATATATACATATCTATTTATCTGTGTAAATCAACCATTCTGATAAACTACAAAATTAGTAAATACCATAATAGTATTAATATAAATATAAATATAATCATAAATGTAAATATATAAATATATATGACTACAGCTTATATATACATATCCTATAAAAATTATTTAAATATACAAAAAGCCAATATCAAAAATACATTCCCTACCTATAATAATAAACTTCACCCAATATATGTATTATTCATATGTAACACCTGCAGTACTAGATAGTGCAAATATTGTTCTTTTACAGGAAAACATTCTCCGTATAGAATTATTGCAGAAGCTACAAAGGTGGAGAAAGAGACAGCCTATCACTGTTTATAAATAATCAATACCCATAACACCTTGTGAAGAAAAAAGCAACAATGAATCCTTCAGGAATCCATCCGGACCCCTCCAATCTGAAAAGATATAAATAAATTGAATTAAAAATCATGGAGAAAAAAAAACCACTACTATTCACATAATAAACCACTACTGCTCACAATATAAGGAAAATGTAAGAAGCAACAATCTTAATTCACTGTCCTATAACCTATTAGTCATCAAACAAATGAGTATTAAGCTCTTCACCAGTATTCAAACCTTTCGGTGTCTTAGCTTCCAAGTCAACAATGTATTTAGATTCTTTTTTGCGTAAAGTCGATTCCCTGTTACCACCTCTATGATGTGATGGCACATGTTCAATCCCAAAATAAGACAACAGGATAGAATCAGAATTATGCTTATCTTGAAAATGTCTAGCTTCCGGGTAATGTGGATCCTTAGATTTAATAGCACGCATATGTTCAAGAATACTTTTTTTACTACATGTTTGGTGCTTCCCACAAACTAACGATGGCAAGGACATTCCAATATATAAATAGTGAATGGAGTACTACATGTCAGAAACTGTTTCATTTGTCTGTTCATCCCAGGTTTACTTGTGGGATACTCTCTCATTATCACACTATTGCAGCATGCTTTACAGTGGCCACATGGAAAGAAACCCTGTAAATTATGTTCCTTTATATGGGGGATAGAGGAAACATCATTCGATCTCAACATATCATGAAGATTACTACCCCTTCTATAAGTAATATGTGGCCTTCTCTGGATCACTTTACCAATAATAGGATCATATTTCAAAATATTCCAATGTTTGGAGATGATCTTATTGATCTGTGTTGTATCTTCATTGTAAGTTAGGATCAACCTGAAGTCCTCATTATTCTCATTTTCCACTTTAACAGTATTATCAAACAGAGTCTGAATTCTTTCTACTTTACCTGATTTTTTCCATAGCCTTTTTGATTACCCAATCCAGGTAACCCATTTGTTTAAACCTTATAACCTTATCCTTCTGTTCTAATTCAAAAGCCTCATCTGTATTACTAATTCTTTTAGCCCTTAACAGTTCTCCATATGGAATACTCCATTTGAGTCTATCAGGATGTCCACTGGTAGCATGCAATAAGCTATTCCCGCTGTGGTTTTACGAAAAAGTTTGGTGTTAATCATTTTATCCTTGATCTTAATTCTTGTATCTAAAAATTCAATGGACTATCAGCTAATATTGTATGTCAATCTAATATTTCGATCATTATCATTAAGTTTATCAATGAACCGTATAGCCTCTTCCTCAGAACCTTTCCAAATAATAAACAGATCATCGATATATCTATGCCACAAAATAGCCTGATTTGTTTCTGGGTACTTATCTTCAACCTTAAAAATCTCTTCTTCCCACAGACCTAAATATAAACAGGCAAAACTGGGAGCAAAACAAGTTCCTATTGCAGTCCCGAGAAATTGTTTATAGAGCTATCCATTGAATACAAAAATATTGTTAGTCAAACAATATTTTATCATCTCAATAATCATATCTGTGTGTGCCAAGTATCTCAAAGATCAGGTATGTAGAAAATGTCTCCATGCCTGTATGCCTTTCTCATGATCAATGATGGTATACAAAGAGTTGACATCTAAAGATATTAGCAAAAAGTCTTCTTCCCAACTAATACCTTCCAATTTGCCTAGAAAGTCTTTAGTATCCCTAACATAAGAGGGTGAGCTCACAACAAATTCCCTCAGAAAAAAAGTCCACATATTTTGACACATTTTCTAATACAGTTCCACACAAGGAAATTATTGGTCTCCCCGGAAGGTTATCTCCGTCTTTGTGGACTTTAGGAAGAATGTATAGTATAGGTGACTTGGGAAAATCCTTTTTCAGAAAACAGTATTCTTCCATAGTAGAAGACCCTTATCCTTCCACTCAGTCAGAAGATGCCAAATTACTATAATACACATCTTTCGTTACATCCATATTGTAGTGCTTTCCTCTTATTTAGTCTCTAAGCACTAACATAACACAACAGAAATGCACTTCTGAGGTCAAAGAAGACTTTTATTGTTATTTTATTCTTCCCCAACCACAATGTTTATGAATGAATGACGAATTAGTAGCTTTCAAGTCCGCGTTAATCAAACAAAATATATCAGTTTGCAATATACACAGCAGGTTATATTTATAAGATATTGAATGCAAAGCAAAACAAATACTTCACCGTGTGGGAACTATTCACAGCTTCATCTTTCTAAGGTCTGCAAGCTGAGGACCCCTGTCAGCCGCGAGAAAGAGAGATTCATCTACCCACACGGGATTGCTGGCAGCCTGCGCCAAGCTCCAGCACGAGGTCCGGCAGATTCGAATCTGACTCTCTGCAGCCTGTTACATTCGTTACAAAGGTGTGCCCCCTCCTCTCAGACCTGGGAAACTGAGCAAGCCTTTTGGAGACTGGCCAGGTCTCCAAGACTACTCCTGTTCCCAAGCTCAAGGGAAGAGAAACGACGCCCATGTACTCTCTCTTATCAGGTCTAGTCTACTGTGAGAGCAAAACATCTTGGTTCTCTGGTGCAAAAACACAGCTTGGAAAAATACAGAACTCCACGTTAAAGGCAATGGGCAGCTAACCTAAATATCAAATGCAATGTCATGTTAAAGGCAATAGGCAGCTAACCTAAATATCAAATGCAATGTCTAGTGTCATGTCAAAGCCAATAGGCATCTAAGCTGAATACAAAATGCAATGTCTTATATCATGTCAAAGCCCATAGGCAGCTGAGCTGAATACAAAATGCAATGTATAATATCATGTCAAAGCCAATAGGCAGCGGAGCTGAATATCATGTCAAAGCCAATAGGCAGAATATCTAATAGCATGTCAAAGTCAATAGGCAGCTAAACTGAATACATCATGTCAAAGTCAATAGGCATGCAATGTCAAAGCCAATAGGCGGCTAGACTGGATACAGCATGTCAAAGCCAATAGGCAGAATACAGAATGTAATGGCTAATGCAATGTCAAAGCCCATAGGCGGCTCAACTGACTAATGCAATGTCAAGGCCCATAGGCGGCTAAACTGAATACAGAAAGCAATGGCTAATGCCA
This sequence comes from Pleurodeles waltl, assembly GCF_031143425.1. Classification (NCBI taxonomy): domain Eukaryota; kingdom Metazoa; phylum Chordata; class Amphibia; order Caudata; family Salamandridae; genus Pleurodeles; species Pleurodeles waltl. The sequence goes on from NC_090450.1 coordinate 114,446,355, forward strand.
TGTCAAAGCCAATAGGCGGCTCAACTGAACAAAACATACCATGTGCTACTGGTGAACATTGAGCAACTAATATGCGCAGTGGTGAAACACAAAGTCATTGGTCAAAACAAACTTTATCAAATGGCAGGACATTCCGCTCTTTGACCAATGAATTTTTGTTTCACATATCTCATATTTCAAAAAAAAAAAAAAAACATCAGCACAAAAAAAAACATTATGATCAAATCAAATTTCAATGATAATTAACACATTGATCTCATAACCTTTCACATCAGATACATCTACATAGAAAAGACTGGGCAATTTTTTTTTTCTTTTTCTGAATGAGTCTCTAATTCAACAGTGTTAGCAATTTGATGTGGCATGAGTTCTACTCATGTAAAGGTGCACGGTCCACCTGAAAGGTTTGCTGGAAGGTAAGCAAAAGTCAGAGTTCCATACGAGAGGAAAAAAAAAAACACAGCAAACAAGTTGAACTTGAACTGAAGGCGCAGTTTGCGCAAAATGGATCCATGGTGCTGGCACTTTACTCAGCCCGGTTCAGGTTGGGGATTCGGTCCCTTCCCCGACCCCACACGCACACACCGGAAGGGGGACCACGCAGCACACTCAGGGACAGTGGCGAAACGTGGTAGGATCTGCAAAAGAAACAAGTATGACTTTTCTTGCAAATAACATTTTTCATTTAAACTGCACCCTTCCTCTTTCTTTCCCTGTTTTATAATCAGCAGGACGTTTTTGGGGCCCTTTGTTATATTCTCTGCAGGTTCTGGAGGATCACTTGGGGCTTCAGCCCACACATCAGTACTGAGGTTTTTATCTGCTGCGCCACAGCTTCCCTTTTCTTGCACTGTCAGAAGGGCTGGGGCAGACTCATTCTTTACCAAACCTCCATTCACTGCACTTTTGTCAATTTGGGCCATTCTGTCTCCAATTTGTATGAATGAATCAGATTCTTTTCTAGGTATCAGCATAATTTCGATTTTTCCTTGGTAATTTGCAGCAATCACTTTCCCTAAAACCTGATCAATTTGCCATTTCTGTTCTGGTAACTTTCCTCTCCCCAACTGCTCTGTGACTGCTTGCATGACAGATTGCTTTTGTGCGTGCTGCACAGTTTTTATCAAATCTAGGGGAATGGGCATCTCTCTCATCTCTGCCCACCTGTAAGTGGCCTTTTCACATTTCTGGGGCACCCACATAGCTATCCCCACTAAGGCAGAATTCTGGGTGTACACTTCTCTCTCTGCATTTTTCTCATTAACATCTGCAAGGTAATTGAACCAGTTAGGTACAAGCCATGTGGCTAAAACATTATCAAAGAACCAAAAATCAGCGTAAAAATGACACATCTCACGTAGCTCTTGCTTTAAAATCTGACACACATTATACAACTCTGTTCCTTCTACTGTGCCAGAAAGCAACATTTCAGTCAATGAATCATTAGTAAAACAAACATGCTTTTTATCTTCAGTGGACACGAATTCAAATGGTGCACACAACTTCATTGGTAATTCTTTTATCTGTGGTACTCTAGCCCTGTCTTGCAAGTACCAGATCCATTGTATGATTCTAGCTAGGGGCACTATTTTCTTTCCTTGTTCATGATTTAAATGTACATCAGTTTTTTCTTCTTGCACTGCGCAGAAACCTAAAGTCTGCATTATTTCATTTGCCAAATCCCAAGGGCGCAGCTGCATATTATTTTTCACAGTGACCATATACAAAAGTGTTAGGATTTCTCTCAAATGAGGGCTATTCTTTTTCCAAAAATCAAACAAGCTAATGAAACTCGGGGTGTCTTGCTCTAAAATCCTTCGTTTTACTTGTGCATTTTGCAACGGTAACTCGTAAATCACATTCTGAGCTCTCTCGTCCGTGTTATCAGTTAAGGAATGCATTTTGGCTGCCAAAAACCTTGGCTCACACGGAAACTCAGTGCAGCTCGGAGCTGTCTTAACCCCCTCATTACTGGAATGGGACAAGAAAGATTCTTCAAAAACAGCAGTTTTATAACTTTCAGTCGGGCTAATTTGCTCACGTAAATTCCTATTTTCATGTTCCAACTTCCTACATTTCTCCTGCATTTCTCTGTAAGCAGATAAAGGTATCCAGACCTTTCTGTCATCATTACTTCCAAAACACACTTTTTCTACATATATACAACGGGAATTATTTCTCAAAACATTATCAGGCCTTTTAGCTACACATGCATTTTCTTCTGTAATTCCCCAAACAGAAAACAATTCACAGTTTTTCTTAGCACCATCAGGCAGTTCATCAACACATGTATTCTCAGACATGGTCTGCCGTGCTACTGTGATTCTCCAAACAGAAAACAATTTCTGTAATTCTCCAAACAACAAAAAAACAATTACACTTTTAAAGTGTGCACTTAGAAATCTACTAACTCGTCAAACCCTTTAATCACCTCTTAATGACCGACCCCACTCCTGGTACCAATTGTAGTGCTTTCCTCTTATTTAGTCTCTAAGCACTAACATAACACAACAGAAATGCACTTCTGAGGTCAAAGAAGACTTTTATTGTTATTTTATTCTTCCCCAACCACAATGTTTATGAATGAATGACGAATTAGTAGCTTTCAAGTCCGCGTTAATCAAACAAAATATATCAGTTTGCAATATACACAGCAGGTTATATTTATAAGATATTGAATGCAAAGCAAAACAAATACTTCACCGTGTGGGAACTATTCACAGCTTCATCTTTCTAAGGTCTGCAAGCTGAGGACCCCTGTCAGCCGCGAGAAAGAGAGATTCATCTACCCACACGGGATTGCTGGCAGCCTGCGCCAAGCTCCAGCACGAGGTCCGGCAGATTCGAATCTGACTCTCTGCAGCCTGTTACATTCGTTACAAAGGTGTGCCCCCTCCTCTCAGACCTGGGAAACTGAGCAAGCCTTTTGGAGACTGGCCAGGTCTCCAAGACTACTCCTGTTCCCAAGCTCAAGGGAAGAGAAACGACGCCCATGTACTCTCTCTTATCAGGTCTAGTCTACTGTGAGAGCAAAACATCTTGGTTCTCTGGTGCAAAAACACAGCTTGGAAAAATACAGAACTCCACGTTAAAGGCAATGGGCAGCTAACCTAAATATCAAATGCAATGTCATGTTAAAGGCAATAGGCAGCTAACCTAAATATCAAATGCAATGTCTAGTGTCATGTCAAAGCCAATAGGCATCTAAGCTGAATACAAAATGCAATGTCTTATATCATGTCAAAGCCCATAGGCAGCTGAGCTGAATACAAAATGCAATGTATAATATCATGTCAAAGCCAATAGGCAGCGGAGCTGAATATCATGTCAAAGCCAATAGGCAGAATATCTAATAGCATGTCAAAGTCAATAGGCAGCTAAACTGAATACATCATGTCAAAGTCAATAGGCATGCAATGTCAAAGCCAATAGGCGGCTAGACTGGATACAGCATGTCAAAGCCAATAGGCAGAATACAGAATGTAATGGCTAATGCAATGTCAAAGCCCATAGGCGGCTCAACTGACTAATGCAATGTCAAAGCCCATAGGCGGCTAAACTGAATACAGAAAGCAATGGCTAATGCCATGTCAAAGCCAATAGGCGGCTCAACTGAACAAAACATACCATGTGCTACTGGTGAACATTGAGCAACTAATATGCGCAGTGGTGAAACACAAAGTCATTGGTCAAAACAAACTTTATCAAATGGCAGGACACATATATAATTGTATATCATTTAGTTGTCGCATAACCTCATCAATATACCTTTGTCTCTTCCACAGTACTATATTGCCTCCCTTATCAGCTGGACAGACAATAGTGTCACAATCTTAAGCCAATAATCTGATGGTTTTCCTCTGTTTATATGTCATGTTATTACTACATCTAGGTTTGAACCATGTTCGATGTCGGAAATGTATTAAAGTTTGAATTGCCATATCATAAAAAGTATCAATGTTGTCATGATTCATGTTTGGAAAAAATGTCGACTTAGGTTTAAAACCAGAAGGAACTGCAAAATCATATACAATACCCAAATCATCTAGGGTCTGATATAAATCATTCCCCTTTATCTGTACAGGATGATCTTGTTCAAGCTTGTGAAGAGTTAACAACGTGTCAACGTCACTAATAGACAAAATTTGTTCACCACCATCATTAGTACTAAGAGGTTCTAGACCATTATCGATATTTCCTTTCAATTTAAACCACTTTTCTAGTTTCAATTTTCTAATAAATTTGAATAGATCAAAGTGTGTTTCAGCATAGTTAAAACGTTTGGTAGGGCAAAAGGAGGGACCTAAACATAGTGTTTTCTTATCATCCTCAGTTAATTGATGATCTGATAAATTAATGATAGTCTTATTCACCATCTCGTTATCCATTATGTCTGTACATTGGAGTCTCTTATTGATTTTCCCACTTGCTCCAAATTTAGATCTGTTCTTATTCTGGTTTCTAAGTCTCTCTTTCCTCTTCTGGCTCCGGCTCTTCTTCCTCTTCGACCCATTGTTCTGCCTCTGTAGCTTTGTCCCTCTCCTTTCTGTTTGTAAGGAACTTGCCTGCTGCGTCGCAACAGGCGATATTCGTCTAAAAAAGTGGTCGGTTTGTTGGTAATTTCAACATTAGATATCTCGCTATCTGTTGAACTTAAGGAATCAATCTCCCTTGCACTTTCCATCTCACTTTCAGAAGTTGAGGGCTGACCCATGGGTATAGAATAATTCGCTCCTGGCTTATACAGATGACCATATTTTCTGCTAAATGTCAAAATCCTTCCACTTTCATAATCTCCTATATCTCTATGGAGTTTTTGTTGTTTTTTGATCTTTATATCATCTTCGAATTGGGAGACCAATAGTTTCCTCGTGTGGAAACGTATTAGAAAATGTGTCAAAATATGTGGACTTTTTTCTGAGGGAATTTGTTATGAGCTTACCCTCTTATGTTAGGGATACTAAAGACTTTCTAGGCAAATTAGAAGGTATTAGTTGGGAAGAAGACATTTTGCTAATATCTTTAGATGTCAACTCTTTGTATACCATCATTGATCATGAGAAAGGCATACAGGCATGTAGACATTTTCTACATACCAGATCTTTGAGATACTTGGCACACACAGATATGATCATTGAGATGATAAAATATTGTTTGACTAACATTATTTTTTTATTCAATGGATTGCTCTATAAACAAATTCTCGGGACTGCAATAGGAACTTGTTTTGCTCCCAGTTTTGCCTGTTTATTTTTAGGTCTGTGGGAAGAAGAGATTTTTAAGGATGAAGATAAGTACCTAGAAACAAATCAGGCTACTTTGTGGCTTAGATATATCGATGATCTGTTTATAATTTGGAAAGGTTCTGAGGAAGAGGCTATAAGGTTCATTAATAAACTTAATGCTAATGATCGTAATATTAGATTGACATACAATATTAGCCGATCGTCCATTGACTTTTTGGACACAAGAATTAAGATCAAGGATAAAATGATTAACACCGAACATTTTTGTAAAACCACAGCGGGGAATAGCTTATTGCATGCTACCAGTGGACATCCTGTTAGACTCAAATGGAGTATTCCATATGGAGAACTGTTAAGGGCTAAAAGAATTAGTAATACAGATGAGGCTTTTGAATTAGAACAGAAGAATATGGTTATAAGGTTCAAAGAAAGGGGTTACCCGAATTGGGTAATCAAAAAGGCTATGGAAAAAATCAGGAAAGTAGAAAGAATTCAGACTCTGTTTGATAATACTGTTAAAGTGGAAAATGAGAATAATGAGGACATCAGGTTGATCCTAACTTACAATGAAGATACAACACAGATCAATAGGATCATCTCCAACCATTGGAATAATTTGAAGTGTGATCCTATTATTGGTAAAGTGATCCAGAGAAGGCCACAGATTACTTATAGAAGGGGTCGTAATCTTCATGATATGTTGAGATCGAATGATGTTACCTCTATCCCCCATATAAAGGAACATAATTTGCAGGGTTTCTTTCCATGTGGCCACTGTAAAGCATGCCGCAATAGTGTGATAAGGAGAGAGTATCCCACAAGTAAACCGGGGATGAACAGACAAATTAAACAGTTTCTGACATGTAGTACTCCATTCACTATTTATATATTGGAATGTCCTTGTCATCGTTGGTATGTGGGAAGCACCAAGCATGTAGTAAAAAAACGTATTCTTGAACATATGCGTGCTATTACATCTAAGGATCCACATTACCCGGTATCTAGACATTTTCAAGATAATCATAATTCTGATTCTACTCTGTTGTCTTATTTTGGGATTGAACATGTGCCATTACATCATAGAGGTGGTAACAGGGAATTGACTTTACACAAAAAAGAATCTAAATACATTGTTGACTTGGAAACTAGACACCGAAAGGTTTGAATACTGGTGAAGAGCTTAATATTCATTTGTTTGATGTCTAATGGGTTATAGGACAGTGAATTAAGATTGTTGCTTCTTACATTTGCCTTATATTGTGAGCAGTAGTGGTTTATTATGTGAATAGTAGTGGTTTTTCCTTGATTTTTAATTCAATTTATTTATATCTTTTCAGATTGGAGGGGTCCGGATGGATTACTGATGGATTCATTGTTGCTTTTTTCTTCACAAGGTGTTATGGGTATTGATTATTTATAAACAGTGATAGGCTGTCTCTTTCTCCACCTTTGTAGCTTCTGCAATAATTCTATATGGAGAATGTTTTCCTGTAAAAGAACAATATTTGCACTATCTAGTACTGCAGGTGTTACATATGAATAATACATATATTGGGTGAAGTTTATTATTATAGGTAGGGAATGTATTTTTGATATTGGCTTTTTGCATATTTAAATAATTTTTATAGGATATGTACATATAAGCCATAGTCATATATATTTATATATTTACATTCATGATTATATTTATATTTATATTTATACTATTATGATATTTACTCATTTTGTATTTTATCAGAATGGTTGATTTACACAGATAAATAGATATGTATATATAGGTATAAATGTATTTATTCATTTTTAACCAGTTAATGTATTCTTCCCCTTTTGTATATTCATTAAAAAAGAGAGAGATATCCTGTCCTGTTTCTATATTTATGCTTGGAGAGTATTTAAGCCAGGTGTATTGGTTGAATTATACACGTGATCAAGGTTGCTTGCCAGCCGAAACGCGTTGTGTGTGGTAATAAACACTATCGACTTTGATTTCCCGAGTGTGCGTTACTGTGAAAGTCTTTGAATTTATATGGAAATTAACCGGAGTGCTCTGCCGGTTTGACGCACCACTCCGCGAGGGCCGCTGTGAGCCACTGTGTGAGCAGTTTTTTTGTATATATATATATATATATATATATATATATATTTACCACCAGTTGTCTTGCAGTTGCAGCTTGCGTCTTCAAAGCATTGTACATACTTCAACTGACGCATTTCAACTGTAGCTTTTAGGCAACAATAACAAAATCAAGTAAGTCTTGTGATTATGTGCTACAAAAGGATCAGACTTTTGTCTAGTGGCAGTTTTGGTGCCATAAAGAAGCGCAGAAGGCTTATATGACTACTGCAAAGAGAACATCTGTATTTTATGTAAATAGCTGAGTACATTGGTAAAGTCAGCCATTACCTGTGCTATAATAAAAATTAAATGTATGTGCGGGGCGGCTATGGAGAGATGAAGGGCACTTTTGCTGTGTGGTAGTGAGGGAATCTGAGGAGGAGGACAAGGGAGTGGGAGCACTAAAAATGATTGTTGGACTGGGCTCTAGAGGTGCTAAAGACTGTGATGATTGGTATGTGACAAGGTGTTTTTTTGAGTGTCTTGAAAGAACGTGCTGATTGAGGGAAGAAGCGAAGGCCAGGTGACCTCTACTGTTGCACGTGTCATACACACACAGGAAATGTTGTGACTGTCTTCGTAGGCTAGTGTTTTAGAGCAACATTTTAGCCAGTAGCAGAGATGGCATTTTGTTGGATGACTGCTGCTCACGCCCTCACTCAGGTTGTAGAGGACAGCTCTGACTTAGGATCAGAGACTGAGACAGCAGATACTGAGACAGCATCTGAGGGATAGGACAATGGCGCAGACTCTTGGAGTGATTTTTTAGTTGGAGGAGTCGGATTCGATAACTCCTCTTCCAGTAATTATGAGGGAGGTGATGAGGACAGTCCTGCTGTCCCTTCGCAAGCACAGTCTGTGCAATGGGACAATAGCGGGTTAGCCCAACACAGAGAGCAGGTGAATGCTGCGGCAAACACAGAGAGATAGTGCTCTCTTGGTAGCTCCCCAATTTAGTTCAGCTCCAAATTCCACCACCCAGATCATATTGTGGAGACATCAAAATGATATATCACAAAACAAACTGGTTTTATAAGGCAGGCACATGTGGTTTTGGTGCTGGGTATGTCGGCCATATAGGGAAACATACTAAACCCAGACATTTCTGGAAACTAGCATTCTGAGGGAGTCCACAGAGGTGTGACTTGTGTGGATTCCCCAAAGTTTTCCTACCCAGAATACCCTGCAAAGCTGAAATGTTGAATAAAAACTTTATTTTTTTCTTGTATTTCTGTCACACAAACTACAGGAATATGCTGGGATCCAAAAATTCCTACCACCCAGTGATTCCTCACCTGTCCTGATAAAAACACTACCCCACTTGAGTGCCTGTACCTAGTGTCTGCGTCAGGAATGGATCACCCCAGGGTCAACAGTTGCCTCATGTAAGAACCAACATTGGCTCTTTGTGTGATCTATTCCTGTTGCGGGCACTAGGCCTACCCACACAAGTAAGGTATCATTTTTATCGAGAGACTTGAGGGAATGCTGGGTGGAAGGAAATGTGTGGCTCCTCTTAGATTCCAGAACGTTCTATCACCGAAATGTGAGGAAATATTGAAGTTTGCTAAGGATTCTGGGTAACAGAACCTGATGAGAGCACCACAAGTCACCCCATTGTGGATTCCTCTAGGTGTCTAGTTTTAAAAACTGCACAGGTTTGGTAGGTTTCCCTAGGTGCAGGCTGAGCTAGAGGCCAAAATCCACAGCTAGGTACTTTGCAAAAAAAGGTCTGTTTTCTTTGGGAAAATGTAATGTGTCCATGTTGTATTTTGGGGCATTTCCTGTCGCGGGCGCTAGGCCTACCCACACAAGTGAGGTACCATTTTTATTGGGAGACTTGGAGAAATGCTGGGTGGAAGGAAATTTGTGGCTCCTCTCAGATTCCAGAACTTTCTGTCACCGAAATGGGAGGAAAAAGTGCATTTGGGCCACATTTTGAGGTTTGCAAAGGATTCTTGGTAACGTAACCTGGTGAGAGCCCTGCAAGTCGCCCCATCTTGGATTCCCGTTGATGTCTAGTTTTAAAAAATGCACAGGTTTGGTAGGTTTCCCTGGGTGCTGGCTGAGCTAGAGGCCAAAATCTACAGCTAGGCACTTTGCAAAAAACACGTCAGATTTCAATGTAAAAATTTGATGTGTCCATGTTGCGTTTTCTGTCCTAAGCATTAGGCCTACCGATGCAAGTGAGGTACCATTTTTATCGTGAGACTTGGGGAAACACAGAATAGCAAAACAAGTGTTATTGCCCCTTGTCTTTCTCTACATTTTTTCCTTCCAAATGTAAGACAGTGTTTAAAAAAGACGTCTATTTGAGAAATGGCCTATAATTCACATGCTAGTATGGGCACCCCAGAATTCAGAGATGTGCAAATAACCACTGCTTCTCAACACCTTATCTTATGCCCATTTTGAAAATATACTGTTTTATTTTTAATACCTATTTTTTTACTCTTTATATTTCAGTAAATTAATTGCTGTATACCCGGTAAAGAATGAAAACCCATTGCAAGGTGCAGCTCATTTATTGACTCTGGGTACCTGGGGATCTTGATGAACCTACAAGTCCTATATATCTTTGCAACCAGAACAGTCCAACAGACGTAACGGTATATTGCTTTAAAAAATATGACATTGCAGGAAAAAGTTACAGAGTAAAACAAGGAGAAAAATGGCTGTTTTTGTCAGCTCAATTTCAATATGTTTTTATTTCAGCTGTTATTTTCTGTTGGACATCCTTGTAGGATCTACTTTGTCTACTTTTCAGAAATGCTTAGCTGTCCAGGATCCAGCATTGGTTTCACACTTATTCCTGTCACTAACTGGAAGGAGGCTGAAAGCACAAAAGATAGTAACAATGGGGTATGTCCCAGTAAAATGCCCGACTTGTGTTGAAAAATTATTTTTCTGATTTAAGTCTGCCTGTTCCTGAAAGCTGAGAAGATGGTGATTTTAGCACCACAAACCCTTTGTTGATGCCATTTTCAGAGAAAAAAACACAAGCCTTCTTCAGCAGGCCTTTTTTCCCATTTAAAAAAAAAAAAAAACCTTTAGCTGTATTTTGGCTAATTTCTTTGTCTCCTCCATGGGAACCTACAAACTCTGAGTACAATTAGAATCCCTAGGACGTTGGAAAAAAAGGACGCAAACCTGGTGTGGATAGCTTATGTGGACAAAAAGTTATGAAGGCCTAAGTGCAAACTACCCCAAATAGCCAAAAAGAGGCTCAGCACGGGGGGCAGGCCCAGCAGCTAATAGGTTAGCCTTCTGCAACTATCACTTTCCCGTTCAGAGTCATCACCAGCAGCAGAAAGATGTAGTAACAGTCACATTACCATCAGGGAGATATTTTGAGTAATGGCAGCAACAAAGGCCGTGTGTGTGCATGAAGTTTCCTAACAGTAGCCCAAACATAGTTATTGGATATGGCTTCTTCGGGGTAACAGGGGATCATAGGATGTCAAGTTCGTCATTTTAGGAGTCAACAATGCAGAAGATGGATGTATTGAAAGGCAAGTTGCTGAAGAATGTGCAGAGCATGAGCTTGTGGCTAACAAGAATCATTAGCTAGTGGAAATTGCTGATTTTGTCAGGCACTAGCAAGCCATCCGTGGGAGGGAAACATGACAGCGCTTCTTCTAAACTGTTGACAAAAGCAGCAGGTGATATTGCAGCACTTTAAACTAGATCAATCTTCTTGTTCCGTGTTCAAACATTTTATCACTCTGATAAATGCTTACTCTCTTCCTGGTGAATATGTCTACCTGTCCAGTGTAAAAAGTTAGGATTATCTTAAATTTCCTCCATGACCACCCATGTGTAACATATTTAAACTTCTTGTATTAATCATGTTGCATTCCAAAAAAGATATTGACCATGAATAGGGCAGGAGCTACATAGGAGAAAGTGAATTGTCACCCGAGGTGGATAGCGAACTAACAGTGGCGGTTCCTGCATTAGGTCGGAGGACAGTTGCCCCTCTGCTGTGATGCCAAGATCAACAATAAAATGGTAATAAAACAAATGTATTACTGTCCTATTTTTCATGTTGGCAGCCGAGTCTGAGAGCAGGATCAGCAGCAAGGAGGAGAGGTGTGCACTTTAGTTCAAAGTGAGCATGTCACTTTGACTGACTGTCTTCCAACGGCTAGCAACACATGCACACAAAATAAAACACTCCAACTATAGCCCTCTTAGCTGAGTAGAGATCATGAAGAAGCCCCCAGTGCCTGCTGGAGTATCGAACAAACACGCTCCAGGCAATCCTGTTGCTTCTCTCATGCTGCCTGAACAGCAAGAGAGCAGCATCTGGATTGGTAAATGGGAGCTAGCTGAGGCTCTGAGAGCCTGTGCTGGAGCTAGGACTGCTGGTGATATTGGCTGCCAGACACAGGTAATCTAAGGTGGTCATTCTAATTTTCTCTGGACTTCACTCAGGGCAAAAGCTGGCTCAGGAATCATCTAAAATGTTGTGTGTCTCTAGGAGCAATGACAAGTCCGTCTCTACATGAAAGTCTGTCAGCTTAGCTGTGTGCTTGGAAGTAGAGAAGTATGTCTAAATTGAATGAACCTTAGAGTCAAATATTTTTTGAAGTACAACCGACTTTTCAAAAGCTGGTGGAACCGTACCCAGTCAGAAAAAATGTAGAATCTTGCCTAAAGGGAGATCAAGCACAAGTCCTAAATTCTGAGATAATATGTCCATAGAAAACATCCAGTGGGGAGCCTGATTTAATGGCCAGTACATGATGACTCAGATCTCTTTCTTAAATATACTGGTATAATATACCAACCCTTCAATGCTAATTGTTTTTCTAAGGTCATCCTGCTCAGTGGTAATTAAGGATAGCTGAAAAGAAGGCAGAAAATGGCATTCTCAAAGATTGGTTCAGCAAAATCCATCGCCACTTTGATGATCTTGTTAGATGTGTTTTTCATTACATGGATTTTGGAAAAATAAAAAATCTCTATTAGTCTCAGAGTTTTGAGTTGTAAAAATTTTCAGCAGTTACTAAAATGTTATATGACATCAGGGTGATATAATTGGCACACATCTCATTTGGCTTTCATCTAAAGTAACAGAGTGGTGATATAGTTGTCCAAGAAGACTGGGAAAGTAATTTTCCTTTCGATTTGAAAAATGAAAAATTGTAATTTAGGATTAGATGTTATCATTGTTAATGATCTAATAACATAAATCACTTAGTTTTATTTAAAGTGAATCGTAAATTAAAACCATTACACTACCAATAAAATCCAATGATTAATTAACCTTTAAAACATTTCACATTTCACATTTGTTAATATTAAAGAAACCTTAAAATAGAATAAAATGGTAGAGCATTTATGTTAGAAATTGTGTCTATAGTTGGCAGAGGTATGCACCCCGTCAAAGTAGGGACCACAGTCCTAGTCAGGGCAAGTCACAACACAATCCAAATTATCCTGTTCTCACCCTCCGGTAGCTTGGCACAGAGCAGCCAGGCAATAACTCATACAGTAACACAGTGAAAACACCATACAAGTACTCCACACCAGTTTAGAACAATAGATAATATTTATCAGAATACAATATGACCAAAACAACAAAAATCTAATATGCACAAGTCAAGATATTACTTTTTAAAGGTTTAAATGAATCTCAATCCTTAAGAATCAGTGGTTGTATCTATTTATCACACAGTACCTGGTATGTGTCAAATATAACAATGCACGGAGGCCTCACAGAGGGAGATGCATTGAAAAATAAGGTGCAGCTCCAGATTTCCAGTGTGGCACAGACAATGTATTGTTTATTTCCATGCTTCAAGGTGATGCGTCGATTTCTAGGAGCACAGTGCGATGCAGGGCTATTTTGATGCCCAGGGATGATGCAGGGAAATCCCTTGATGCACTGGTAATAAGGAGCAGGTGCTGAGTTCATCCGATATGTGATACATCGATTTTTCAGCTGTGAGGCAGGCACTGCATCAGTTTCTGCAGGTGTTGCGTCAATTTTCCGATGTAAAGAGATTTTCTTCTCTTTGGTGAAGTCTTTGTGGCCCTGAGACTTTAGAACAGGAGGCAAGCTCAATCCAAGCCCTTGGAGTGCACAGAGTCAGGGGGCAGCAGGGCTACAAGCAGGGCAGCCGTCCTTCCAGACAAGCAGTCCAGATGAGTCCTTTGGGCAAACAGGCAGTCCCTCTGACAGAGTCCACTTGTAGATGCAGAAGTGTCTGATTTGGTGGGATCAGAGACCCAAAATATATATACCCAAAACCACTCTTTGAAGGAGAGGAAACTTCAAAGAGTGGTTTTGAAGTGCACAAGTTCCCCTTTCAGCCCAGCTCGGTCTGCCAGGAGCCCTGGGGAGGGTTATCAGTCTTTTGTGTGAGGGCAGGCCACTGGCCTTTGAAGTGGAAGTGAGAGCCCCTCCACCCTTCATGCCCAGGGAAGCCAATCTGTTATGCAGATTAATGCATATGCAGCTGAGTGTCCATTGTTTATGGCTGTCTGGGTGGAATGCGCAAGTGGAGCAGTCAACAGCACAGACCAGAGGTGGATTGGAGACAGGCTGTAAGGCACAGATGACACTTAGATCAGGGAAATGACTACTTTCTAAAAATGGCATTTCTGAAATAGTAATGTAAAATCCAACTTCACTAGTAAGTAGGATTTCTTACTACCATTCCACCATTCCAAATATGACAACTCTACTCCACTCATATCAGAATTTATCACTTAAAAGTATATAAGGATGCTTCTTAGAGAATAATGACTCAAGAGTCACCAACAGTTCACTGGCCAACATTTTCCTTCCCAATAATTCAAGCCAAAGGAGGTCTAGGGGCATTTGTCAGGGCCTACAGTCCCTAGGTTCATGCACTAATGGGTAATGTGCTGAGAAAAAGGGGGCCTACCTCAGTAGTAGGTGGCTATTGTAATAAGAAGGGCCTACCTGTGGATTGCTTACCAGGGGGGGCCTGTTGATAAAGGAGAACAAATATTTAAACATGATATGCAAACTGCATGTACGTGAAACTATACACGGCAAACCACTGTACACGAAAAAGGGAAAATACATGCTGAAACAGGCAATTAACCATGCAGTACTTATTAAAACTAGTCACACTAGGTAATCTATTGAGAGGGACTTAGACCCACAAATTGCGGGAAGAAAAAGAAAGAGAAAAACGTGGTCCCTTACCCTGTCATTGTAGGGCAAATAGCCCCTGGTCTAGGGGAGGGGGAGTGTCTTCTTGTAGTCACACACTATATTTAGGAGAAAGTCGACAGAAACGGAGGTGAGCACCAAATTAGGAGGGTGGTGGACATTTAGCAGGTGATTGTTGCACTAAATACGGGCCCAACAGAAGGCTAAATGGATACCAGCAAAAGAAAGCCTGGCGTATGAGCCCAAACAGGGGCGAAAATATCAGTGGGGCCCCCTCCTGACTGGGCATCAAAGTGCAAGATGTAAGTAACAGAAGGGTATGTGTCCTATCTGCTCTGAACAATCCGAGCTCAGACGGAGCAATATTGACATAAACATAAAGTAAAACCAAACACTGGAAAATCAAAGAATCTTATCTGAGTTGTCTGAGGTTGCCGCCCGGGGATGCTGTGCGGCCGCACCAACTTACTGCATCAAAGGGTGACGCTCGCTGGCACACCTAATGAGACTCCCTCCCCGGCTGTTCTTCCTTTCCTTCCCCTTCCCCCCACTTTCTGGCCTCCTTTCTCTTCTTATTCTTTCTAAAAATTTCCTCTCATTTTTCTTCCTGCCCCCTTCCCTTCTCCCCCTCTTCTCACTCCAGAGAATTCTCTCCCTCCTCACCTCTCCTTCCTCCCTTCTCTGTTTTTCCCTCCATCTCATTGAACTCTCTTGTCAGTCCTTCCCCCCCCCACCCTTACCAACTTCCTTCTTCTTGTCTTTCCCCTCTTTTCTTGGTCTCACCCACCCACAATTTCCTACTTTTCCTTTTTCCATTTCTTTCCCCCTGTTCTTCCGGACTCCTTTTCCCTGATCCTTCCCTCCCCTGTCACCCGGTTCCCCATTCCGTTCCCCTACTTCTCCCACCCCTCCTTGTTCCCCTCCTGTTTTTCTTGTGCAGTGGTTTGCCATGTATAGTTTCACGTACATGCAGTTTGCATGTCATATTTAAATATTTGTTCTCCTTTATCTACACACACCCTTGTTAAGCAATCCACAGGTAGGCCCCTCTCATTACAATATCCACCTCCTACTGAGGTAGGTCCCCCTTTTTATCAGCACATTACCCATTAGTGCATGAACCTAGGGATCCTAGGCCCTGACAAATGCCTCTAGACCTCCTTTGTATTGAATTTATGGTCAGAAACATGTTGGCCAGCGAACAGTTGGTGACTCTTCGAGTCATTATTCTCTAGAAACGTCCTGTTGTGTTTTTAATCTCACCAACAATCACCGTTAATAAAGATGTAATACTTCACAGGTGACTGATTAGGTGATTTTAGATATTCCATAGTACAACTGTTATTATCCAGTTAATCTTTATCTCCGCACTCTCTCCAAGTTCTTTTTACGATGAGGTTGAGTCCGTCCAAGTGGTACTATCCTACCTGGATGGGGGTAGGTGGTCATATGATGAAGCATGACACTATGCAGTGTGTGAGACCACCTAGTTCATAAGGAGAACTTCTCCTCCTGACAATCACATTCATCACACAAACAAGTCCCGAATTGCGGGATACAAAGATGGTCCAGGGCAATGTACCTCTACTTGCATCCACGTGACACCCCATACTCCTTGTGTATTTGGAAAAAAACGTATTGCAAAGGATATTCATTAACTACGATAATAAAGTAGAATATGATTGAAAAGCAATATGCCTAATAAATAAATATATTTTACTAGAAAATAGGTAATAATATAAATAAGCGATAGAGCAATGAAATGTATTAATTTACAAGGCAAATGAAGAGTGGTGACCACAAAATGAAGCAACCTAAATTACTTTAAAACTAAACAAATCAAAGAAAGAGGTCTGACATGTTAGTGCTCTGCACCATGAAATGGCAACTACTTCTGTTTCTAAGAGTGGGCACGCCCGTGCAGCATTCATTGGTTTAAGTGCAAAAAAAAAAGAATAGAAACTCAGATGTGGGATGTAAGCCATGGAGGTAAAGGACGTAAGGAATCAGTTACTTACTGGTAAACTTCATTACCCTGACTCATAGTCCACTCTGTCTCAATCCTGATGCTATGTGGAGTTTCGTCTCCTGCAGTGGCTTTTACAAAATAACAAAGTTCTAGTCTTCTTTCTACTCCCATGGTCTATTGTATAAGACCTCCTCCTCTTCTCTCCTCCTGTTATTACATGTGATATATAAATATATATATATATATATATATATATATATATATATATATATATATATATATATATATATATATTCACTAAAAAAACAAAAAAAACAAAGGTTACAGGGACATTATAGGTAGGTTCTGAATTTACTTGTACAAAACCCTAGAAATTCAACAGTTATAGTTAGAGATATTTCGAGTGGCTATAACTCGCGCCCTAAGGTAACTATAAGTGACGCCCTTGCCATGCGCAATTTTCTTATCAATAACTTTATTGCAAATGTTGCAGTGATAATATCAAAGATGCCATAGAAGATGTCATCAATGCTCTAATATGTGGAGCAATCAGCTGTGCATGGATTATATATACATTTATAAAAAGGTTTATACTTCCCTGTAAAATAATTACATTTACTTGCAATACCTTTACCCCGCATATGCATTTACCAGTTATGGCTTTTAAATTAAATTAATTGCAAAGGTATAATCATTGTAAAATCATGCGAAGGTTATGCATGGTAATGGTACCTTCGTTGTAACAGCAGTGTTGTAAAAGCATGCGTGCTAATGGCATGCTTAGTTATGTCATACAACCAAATAATTGCCCCTTTAGATAACAGATCCTGTATGCCCTGCAGCATTGTGGTCCTTTTGCAAAGATCCGGATGCAAAGCAGTGGTCCTAAAGCAAGGAGTCATCAGGGGCTGTATGAATTGAACTTGATACCTCCACTCAACTGGGAGAACCCACAAATCTCAAATTGTCTCTGGCCACTCTGGAATGAAATAGTTCAATCTTGCTCTAACTTGTAAATAGTAATTTCTTCTGCTGCTGATCTTGTGAGAGATGGGCCTTGGTTTTTCCTCTTGCTTCAACCCCTAGGCCACAGGCCTACCCACGATAGGGATGGTTAGTTTTCTAGGTTTTGAAATTCCACTTTTGAAGGAAAGATTTCCTTTCTGGAAACAATTTAAAATGTTTTACAATTTTCTTTTTGTCAGTAGACTTTTGTACCATAGTGATTACTTCTACAACAAACAACTTCATACGTGTAAAAGGCAACTTGTGAACCCGGGACACCTGACTTGCATCTCGTTTCCAAGGCTTTGTCCATAGCAGATGATTGCCCTGCATAGTTGATCCTGCAGCTATTGATGCATACCAGAGAGAGTCAATGAGATGTCCAAAACAAAGTGTGAAATGAGTTCTGTTTTGGCCAGAACTGGAACATGATAAGACCCCTCCTGAAGACAATAATAAAGAATATCAAAATCATTCAGAAGTACCTGAGTTACATATGCAGTGTAAGTTCTAGCTCCTACAGCAAAGTTGTTTGCTGCATAATCCATTTTGATGGAGCTCTGCAGAGACTCTGATGATGATAGAGGGTCTGGACCAGACGGAAGGTATGTTCAAAACTCACAAATGCAGAATATATTATCTCATATCATAGAGTTGTTCTGATTTGAACAGGCTCGTACTACAGAGGATGAGTGTTATGCTCAGTACAATGCTGATTCACAGGACAATTTTCATGAAGCCCTAAAGCCTATAATTCACAAAGAATGGAAGCATATTGCTAAATCTGCCAGTCCACATTTTAAAACAACAAATACTTAATTGAGGACTTTGAGAATACTCTTCCCCAGTTACCAAAAATCAACACAATTCTTTCCTCAATGGCCTCTTCATATTCCCTTGCTTCCGAAGACACTACACTATCAGATGTGGTGGACAGAGGTGTCTACTCCAAAAAAGTTTAAGCTTAAGGTAGGCATTAATAGTGGACTTCTGTGGTTCCCCTCCTTCCCAGACCTAGTTATTATTTTATGTTTCTCAAGAACTAACACAAGCAACGTGGAAGAAAGGCGTAGAAAATAAGCCAATTAATTAAAACAATTCATCAAAGTACACTAAGGAAAGGATTTGGCAAATGATTGAAATGACTTGTAAGAGGAAATATGGTTTTTAAGAGCAAATATGTAAAATGTTAGTACAAATCAGTGGGTCAGACAATGTCTCAATTCACAGAGCAATTTATATGTGTTAATAAATTGTGGCAGCAAAGGCATAAAACAATCAAACTGACTTTTAAAACACCAAATCATGGACAGGCTTAAATATTGGCAAACGTCTCCATGAAGGGGCAAGCCTACTCTCTAAGCTGTGATTAGTAAAGGACCTGCAGGTCCCAGTTAACAAGATAGCTGAAATGTATATGTGCTGTATGATGAGCTCTGTGATTTGGTAGGATCTAAAAGTTAGAACCCATCTCAGAGGGACATTTGGCAAGCAGGAGCTACTAGGCCCAAACGTGGTGAAAGAGAACTTTTATTCTAGATGTCCAGTGATCAGTGGTCAACAGGACTCTGGAATCTGAACAAGCAATGGCAGATGTCTATGGCACTCCTCCATTCTGGTAAGTTTTCTTCTTCATTCAGGGGCAAATATTGGATGCTACCTGACTCTTGTAGGGGAAACCTGTATACAACTCCTCAGATCACAACTCACTGGTGATTACTGCTGCAAACTGTCCTACAGCAATGGTGCCCTTCTTGGACTCTGGTCCCCTCTCGACATGAAGGGGCTCTTCACAGAAAACACAGGGTGACAGTCCTTAGTCTTCTCCACGATCCCCTTCAGACATATGGAGAGAGCTTTGCTGTATCAAAAAAGCAGCAGCTCTCTTTGGGTTCCAACACTACTAATGGGAATAGCCCTTCTGTCCTTCCAGCATGGCACCAAAATGGTGACCGTTCCTCTCAGCAGCAGTCACATCCTGGCATCAGGGGGTTGCACAACACTCACAAGCTAGCGGCTCAATCATGGTGGCTATCTAGACCTCTCTGTGTCCCCCACCTAACTTACAGGGATCCCCCAGCACACACGGGCAGACAACTCAATCTGGACATACCAGAATCTCACACTACACTCTCAGTAAGTCCCCTACAGGAACTCAATCTCTCCAGGTAGTCTCCTTCTCCTCACAGGACCCACTGGTCTTGGGTCAAGCAGTAGCTGGTGCTCCAGACATCAGGTGAGTTTTATTGACTCTCCTTGGTGATTCTCCCCTCACTCAACTTGGGAGACGGGCTGAATTGTAGTCCCCATTCCTAGTCACAACAGGCAGAGCTTGTGCTGAACTTCTCCACACTGATGCAGTGCTTCAGTTTGGCAGTTTGGGAGTTTTAAACTCCTTGTTTTTACCATTACAGACACACTTGTGATTTAGCATCCCTATCTTTGAAGTTCATGTTCTGGTGGTTGCCCACTTTGAAGTGCCAACTCATTTGTTGTGCTCCTCCTCCACCGAGATGTGTATCACAGCAGGAGAGTCTCCAATCTGATAGTGCCATACACATGTCATGGGAGAGACTAGGGTGGTCATTACAACATTGGCGGTAAAAGGCGCTGACTGCCGTGCAGAAGATCGCCAACACACCGCTGTGGCCCCGAAGTTCCGACACAGCTATTATGACCCACATCTCGGAATCCGACAAAATTCAGACACCCACACAAGTCTGCACACCAAAGGTCAGTGATAAACTGGTGAAAGAAAAACCTCCACCGTCACGCCAACAGAAAAACGCCCACACTATCACGACACACGAATCCACACGGCGGTCTTTGAACCGCGGTATTCCATTGGCGGTACACACCGCCATGCTCAAAATACACACACATCTCCAAAACACCACCACATTGGACAATTCGAAATACACACACCTGATACACGTACACACACCACTCCCACACACCCAATACAATATAAAACACACACCCACATCACCCACAAACCCCTATGACCACAATTACAGAGAGAAGGCCAGATAGATACACCACCATCAACAAACTAGCATCCACAGGCACGCAACACCATCACCCTCACAACTTCCATGCACAAAACACCACACACTACTACATATCACCACACTTATCACCACACACACCACCACACACATCACCTACACCACCCCATGGCACGGCAAAGACACCCCAGGTTCTCGGAGGAGGAGCTCAGGGTCATGGTGTAGGAAATCGTCCAGGTAGAGCCACAGCTATTTGGATCCCAGGTGCAGCACACCTCAATTGCAAGGAAGATGGAGCTACGGCGAAGAATAGTAGACAGGGTCTACGCAGTGGGACAACACCCAAGAAATCGGGAGGACATCAGGAAGAGGTGGAATGACCTACGGGGGAAGGTGCGTTCCGTGGTCTCAAGACACCACCAGGCGGCTCAGCGGACTGGCAGCGGACCCCAGCCTCCCCACCCACAACTAACAACATGGGAGGAGCAGGTCTTGGCGATTCTGCATCCTGACTGCCTCGCAGGAGTCAGTGGAGGAATGGATTCTGGTAAGTCAAATCTTAACACTTACATCCCCCACCCTACCTGCATGCTATCACATACCCCCACCCTCGCCCCACCCCTATCACTCCAACTCCTCACAAATGTACCAATATCACAAACCACACATCCCAACACCAAGCCCTGCATGCAACAACAACGCATGGACACCCATCACTAAAGCATGCCCACTGCACATACCCATACACCCCCCTAAACCATCATCACACAAGCTCCCACACAGGAATGCAAGCACTGGGGTACACGGTCACCCACCCATTGCACACCATGACACACACAGATCCAATATTAACGCCTTTCCACCCCTGCAGGACCACTACCCAACGTCACCAGACAGGAGGGTCCTGACATGTCCACTCCATCCACAGAAGAGGCTCACAGTGATGACAGCACCTCTGTCCACCTGGATCTAGATGACCAGCTCGGACCATCGGGGGCCTCGGGACAGTCGGTTCCCCTCACACAGGCACAGGCCACCACAGACCTTCCCCCCTCAGGAAACACCAGCACAGCCCCCACCCAGCGGGCCCATACCTCCGTCCCCAGGACACGTCAATCAGCTGTGTGTCCACCACTACAGGGAACCCAGGATAACCTACCACCCCAACAACAACAGGGACCTGGGGGAAGTGGCAGTGGGCACACGGTCCAGGGGACGGAGGCACAGGAATACAGGGTAACTGGGAGGGCTGCTGTGCGACAAGGGGGCAGACAGGCCAAGGGAACCCACTCTCCACGAGGCCCTCTCCTCCATCATGGGAGCCTACCACCACTCCCAGGAGACGATGGCAACAGTACTGGACAAGTTTCTGGAGACCCAGCGGATGCAGGAGGAACAGTATTTGGGCTTCAGGGAGGATCTCAGAATCATCAGCTCCGCCCTGGGCACCATCATAGGGGTGCTGAAGGAAGTACTCAACACCAGGAGGGACACTGTTGCACTACAAGGGGCCCCTGACACTAGCATGGATGATGAACTGTCCACCACCTCTGCCGGAGCTAGTGGACAGGAGCACCACACCAGCACCCCACCCCCTGCAGATGGAGAACCACCCCGCAAACGGTCCCTGAGATCCAGGAACAAGACAGAGCACGATGCCAAGACCCCCACCATGAAATGAGACCACCCTGATTGTCATCCCACTGTCCCACTTTGTCAACCTGTCTATATTGAAACTGCCCCAGCTCCACTTCCTATGCCCATATGGGCAATGCACCTGTGAGACTAATAGACTGGACTCCTCCGCCATCACCCCTCCCCATTTAACTTCCCCCTCCAATATTTTGTATTTAAATAAACGCACCCAAAGCACCAAAAGATCTGGAGTCTGTCTGTGATTTCGAAATAGTGTATTTGCAATTACAGTGACAAAATGTTCTTGAAATAGTAATGTTAACATACCTAAGTCACACAGCTCTAGTCTATGAGGAATCTAAGCAGATGACACACGTTTGGACCCACACCTGTGAAATCGTAAGGGAAAGTGACAACTCAGTGACCATACACTGGGTGAAAACGACAGACAGGATAGAGGTAGAAGTGTAAAAGTACATGTAGTAGGCAGGTATGTATTCTTACCTGTGTTTCACTGGAAATATTGCTGGACCCCTGAGTCCCTGTTCTGCATGTCTTCTTCCTCTGCTTCCTCCTCATCACTGTCCACAGGCTCCACAGCTGCCACAACACCGCCATCTGGACCATCCTCCTGCAGAAAAGGCTCCTGTTGTCGCAAAGCCAAGTTGTGTAGCATACAGCAGGCCACGATGATCTGGCACACCTTCTTTGGTGAGTAGAATAGGGATCCACCTGTCATATGCAGACACCTGAACCTGGCCTTCAGGAGGCCGAAGGTCCGCTCGATCACCCTCCTAGTTCGCCCATGGGCCTCATTGTAGCGTTCCTCTGCCCTGGTCCTGGGATTCCTCACTGGGGTCAGTAGCCATGACAGGTTGGGGTAACCAGAGTCACCTAATAGCCACACACGGTGCCTCTGGAGTTGACCCATCACATAAGGGATGCTGCTATTCCGCAGGATGTAGGCGTCATGCACTGAGCCAATGAACATGCCATTCACATGGGAGATGTACTGGTCTGCCAAACATACCATCTGTACATTCATGGAATGATAACTCTTCTGGTTCCTGTACACCTGTTCACTCCTGTGGGGGGGGACCAAAGCCACATGGGTCCCATCAATGGCACCTATGATGTTGGGGTTATGTCCAAGGGCATAGAAGCCACCTTTCACTGTAGGCAAATCCTCCATCTGCGGGAAAACAATGTAGCTCCGCATGTGTTTCAGCAGGGCAGACAACACTCTGGAGAATACGTTGGAAAACATAGGCTGGGACATCCCTGATGCCATGGCCACAGTTGTTTGAAATGACCCACTTGCAAGGAAATGGAGCACTGATAGCACCTGCACTTGAGGGAGGATTCCTGTGGGATGGCGGATTGCTGACATCAGGTCAGGCTCCAACTGTGTACACAGTTCCTGGATTGTGGCACGGTCAAACCTGTAGGTGATAATCAAATTTCTTTCCTCCATTGTCGACAGGTCCACCAGCGGTCGGTACACCGGAGGATTCTGCCATCTCCTCACATGTCCCAGCAGACATTGCCTATGAAGGACAACAGCGAGCACAGAGTCAAACAACTCAGAGGTATGAATCCACAGTCTACACAGAACACCAATCATACACAAAATGTGTCCTGTATGTGTGTTGAGACTAGGCCTAGGTATGTGTGACGCAGTTGGTAATTAGGCCATGTGGGCCCCTGAAATGGTGGCTGCCTGACCTGTAAAGTGGGACAATGGGATGTGATGTAACTGCGCTGGTGTTGTACACCGTCGCGGTAGGCGGTCGATCATGCAATGCTGCATTGGTTAACATTGGACCCTATGGGTCCCAGGATCCAATGACGATGTATGCCAGCGGTGATGGTACGCACCGCCGCGGACGTGACCGCCATTTTCTATCTGTATAATCACTCGATACCTGATCTTCGACAGGAGATGCAAGTGCTGCTGTGACCTCGGTCTGGAAGAGACAATGGCTCGTGCGTCTGGGGAAAGGGCCCCTGCCTTCACATCGGAGGAGTTGGAGAAGCTTGTCCATGGGGTCCTCCCCCAGTACACGCTACTCTATGGTCCTCCAGACCAACAGGTAAGTATACAGGGAGCATGTTGTATGGGCTATGCCTGTGTGGAGAGGGCTGGTTGTAAGAGGGATGGGGGCAGAGTTCATGGATCATGAAGGACTGTGAATGCATGTGCCACATGGCAAGGTTAGGGATGGGGGCCACTCACTTTGATGGCGCAGTTAGTAATGACTTCTCTTCTTCCCCTGTACATTTCATGTAGGTCAGCGCCCACCAGAAGAAGGATATTTGACGTACCATCGCCAAGGACGTCCGGACCCTGGGGGTCCACCACAGACGGAGCACCCACTGCCGGAAAAGATGGGAGGACATTCGCTGCTGGAGCAAGAAGACGGCGGAGGCTCAGCTGGGGATGGCCTCCCAACGTGGGAGGGGTGCCCGTCGAACCATGACCCCCCTGATGTTGCGGATCCTGGCGGTGGCCTACCTGGAGTTGGATGTGCGCTTGAGGGCATCACAGCAGACACAAGGGGGTAAGTACACTCTCATTCTGCTGACTTTGCATGCAGTGGAGGTGACTGGGTGGGGGAGGAGGGCTGTGGGTTTCCCTAGGCCAGGGCAAGTTCCGTAGGCTAGGCCCCTCCGTAAGGCATGGCCCTGTGGCCCCCACCCCACCTCTGTAGAGTGCCAAGTACAGCTATTCATGCACCTGTGTCATCTATGTGTGCAGATGTCGTCCATAGACTTGTAGGCCATTTCCATTGAATTGCACTGTAGAGCCCAACAGCGCGACGTAGTGCAGGGGGCTTCTGTGTCTGTCTTGTCCGCCAACGGTAGCGGTAATCCATGCACTCAACATGTCTTCCTTCTGTTCCCCACCCTTTTTGTGGTCTCCCTGTTCTTCTGTGCATTAGCATCATCAGGCGGAGGAGCAGTGGCACCGGAGCACGAGGGAGCTGCATCCCACATGGCCATGGAGGGCCACACTACAGACTCAGAATACACCATTGGGACGGAGGGCGAGGGGAGCACCACGGCGGGGACAGGAGCTGAAACCAGCGGCACGGACTCGTCCTCCAATCGGAGCTCCCTTGTGGTGGCGGCAACATCTGTGCCCCGCGTCCACAGGTACTGCCGCCACCCCCCCTACCAGCACCGCCCTCCCAGCAGCCCCTCAGCCTTCGCCCCATGCCCGCTCACCCAGGAGGGTGGGCATCACCTTCGCCCCAGGAACCTCAGCCCCTGCCCCTGTCACCCCTGCTGCCCTCAGTGAGGAGGCCATTGACCTCCTCAGGTCACTCACTGTTGGGCAGTCTACCATTTTGAATGCCATCCAGGGTGTAGAAAGGCAGTTGCAACAAACCAATGCATTCCTGGAGGGCATTCATTCTGGTCAGGCGGCCCTTCACCGAGCCTTTCAAACTCTGGCCTCAGCACTGATGGCAGCCATTGTCACTGTGTCTAGCCTCCCCATCCAATTTCCTCCACCCAGACCCAATCCCCTGTACCTCTGCCTATCCCAAGCACACCATCAGACCAGCATGCACACACATCACCACAAAAGGGAAGCTCAGGCAAACATAAGCACCACACATCCCACAGGCACTCAGGCAAGCATCACACATATACAGACACACCAACATCCACTGCCTCCACTGTGTCCCCCTCGTCGTCGTCTCCCTCCTCCCTCCCAGTCTCATCTAAACTCACACCTGCATGCACTACCTCTACAGCCACTACGTCCCGCACCAGCACACCCACCAGCACACCCCGCTCACGTGCAGTCACAACCCCCACTGCCATACACACATCCCCTGTGTCCTCTCCTGTTGTGTCTGTGACGCCCCCTCCAAAGATACACAAACGCAGGCACACACCCAACCAACAGCCATCCACCTCACGACAGCCTCCAGCGCATGCACCTGCACCCAAAGCCACAAAATGTACACCTCCTACAACCACCACCTCTTCCTCCACTCCCAAACCCCCTCCAGCTACCTGTCCCAGTGTGTCCAAACAACTTTTCCTGTCCAGCCTTAACCTATTTACCACCCCCCCATCCAACTCATAGGTCCCAAACTTGCACCTCAGCCACAAAATCTCCGAGAGCAGCGGTGCCTGTGGTCACAGGTATGTGGAGTGCACCGGCGATCAGGACAGCCAGTGTGGCACGGAGCCACAGCACAGCCAGTCCCGTCCCCCCTGTGAAGCACCAGAAGTTGGCCAGTGCCCGGCGGGAGAGGAGGAAGACTCCCGGTGAGATTGTGGACTCAGCTGTGACTCCTCCCAAGGTGGGGAAGGGCCACAAGAAACCCAGCAAGTCTGGGAGGAGCAGCACGGCGGAGAAGACCGCCATCATCCCCGCTGCCCAGGAGGCCACCACCAGCCCCATCCTCGCTGCACAGGAGGCCACCACCAGCCCCATCCTCGCTGCACAGGAGGCCAGCGCCAGCCCCATCCTCACTGCACAGGAGGCCACCGCCAGCCCCATCCTCGCTGCCCAGGAGGGCCCCGCCAGCCACAGCCTAGCTGCCCAGGAGGGCCCCGCCAGCCCCATCCTCGCTGCACAGGAGGCCACTGCCAGCCCCATCCTCGCTGCACAGGAGGCCAGCGCCAGCCCCAGCCCCATCCTCGCTGCACAGGAGGCCAGCGCCAGCTCCATCCTCGCTGCACAGGAGGCCACCGCCAGCCACAGCCCAGCTGCCCAATGAAGGACCGGCAGCCCCAGCCCAACTGGGCAATGAAGGACCGCCAACTCACGCACCGCTGAACAGGGCACCGCCAACTCAAGCACCGCTGAACAGGGCACCGCCAACTCAAGCACCGCTGAACAGGGCACCGCCAACTCAAGCAACACTGAACAGGGCACCGCCAACTCAAGTACCGCTAGCCCATGAGCGGCAGAGGCACTGATGCAACTGGGACCGTCACGGGGTGCGTGATGCACTCTGGGAGCCAGTCCCCCTCCAGAACCAGTGGAGACATGCATCCACTACCTCTGTCCTTCACAGGATGAAGCATTCTGGGCACCAGTCCCCCTCCAGAACCAGTGGAGACATGCATCCACTACCTCTGTCCTTCGCAGGATGAAGCACTCTGAGCACCAGTCCCCCTCCAGAACCAGTGGAGACATGCATCCACTACCTCTGTCCTTAGCAGGATGAAGCACTCTGGGCACCAGTCCCCCTCCAGAACCAGTGGAGACATGCATCCACTACCTCTGTCCTTCGCAGGATGAAGCACTCTGGGCACCAGTCCCCCTCCAGAACCAGTGGAGACTGTTATCCACTACCTCTGTCCTTAGCAGGATGAAGCACTCTGGGCACCAGTCCCCCTCCAGAACCAGTGGAGACTGTTATCGACTTGAGAGACTGTGGCTTTGCACTCCCCAGGATTGAAGAGTGGGCAAACCACCCACTGTAGAGACTTGAGAGACTGTGGCTTTGCACTCCCCAGGATTGAACAGTGGGCAAACCACCCACTGTAGAGACTTGAGAGACTGTGGCTTTGCACTCCCCAGGATTGAACAGTGGGCAACCCACCCACTGTAGAGACTTGAGAGACTGTGGCTTTGCACTCCCCAGGATGAAGCAGTGGGCAAACCACCCACTGTAGAGACTTGAGAGACTGTGGCTTTGCACTCCCCAGGATTGAAGAGTGGGCAAACCACCCACTGTAGAGACTTGAGAGACTGTGGCTTTGCACTCCCCAGGATTGAAGAGTGGGCAAACCACCCACTGTAGAGACTTGAGAGACTGTGGCTTTGCACTCCCCAGGATTGAACAGTGGGCACACCACCCACTGTATGGACTTGAGAGACTGTGGCTTTGCACTCCCCAGGATACATCATTGGGCATGGAGCCCCCTCGTGGATCTGGCGTTGTGCACTCATCCCCCTGAGGTGCCTGTTGTATTTCTATCTGATGCCCCTGCAGTGTTCTCTCTGTTTTGATCTGGTATCGTGTGTGGGCCTCGCCCATGCATTTTGGGCTCAGTGGTCCACTGACTATAAATGGTGCAATACCTGGACTAATTTTCTCGGTGTATATTTTGTAAATAGTGTTTATATGTATATTTTTGCGTGCTGCATTTTGATTTATTACAATGGTTACACTCATTTCCTTTTGTCTTTGCATTCTTCCAGGAGGGTGGGGGGGTGTTACAATGATCTATAGATATGTATTAGTGTGTGTGTTGTAGTGGGTGAGGTTGGGGGTGGGGGTGTTGCTTGTGTGTGCCCCTGTTTTTTCCTTCCCCCCTCCCCTGTGTCATAGGTGCAGTACTCACCGTGGTCTTCGCCGCCGGCCTTGGTGCTCCTGGTACAGGAGCAGGACGAGTATCGCGGGTAGGATTTGGAGTTCCGGTTCCATGGTGTCGTCGTTCCTCGTGGAGTGTGTAGAGGTGAGCGTTTTCCCTTCGAAATTCCTGTTTCCGCCTTGTTTTTATCCACGGTGAATCCGCCCCGGAAAAGGTTTGATACTGTGGGCGGTACATTGTCTTCCGCCTGTCTGTTGGCAGTGACCACCAAGCTGTTTGTCTGTACCGCCGTGGCGGTCGGAGTGCTAAAGTGGCTGTCGTTGTTGGCGGTTTCCGCCACGGTCGGAATTCAATTTTTTTTACCGCCGGCCTGTTGGCGGTCTTACCGCCGCTTTAACACCAACCGCCAGGGTTGTAATGACCACCTATGAATTCACACCTAGGTGTCAGACTCAGTGATATATACATCAAAAGGTTACCAAAGGGCCCCAGCCCTACTCTTAATGATTCTCTTATTCACCCCAACTCCTTCCTTCGATGTGCCCAGGCCCTTTTTGCTAGTGACCTCCTTTCAGGATCAAAGAGTCCATATTGATATGTACTGAAAAGTCTGGCTCTTCCTTCATCCAATGTATGTCCCACCAAGCTCTCAGGAATGCAGCATTCCACAAATTTGTCTGAGTGAAACCTCTACCTTTTCCTGCTCCTCCAGCAAGCCCTGAACTTCCTAAAATGAAACCCAGTGTCTTCCAGGTGTCATGTCCATTCCACCACACACACACACACACACACACACCACTGCGCATACACACTCCCACCTGTGCAGCCTCCTATGTACTGTACCATCACATGTGCATCCATACATTCCAGTGCAGTACCACGTTCAATCTTTTACATAAAGTACTATCTCAGAGGCCCACCCACACATGCACACACAACCACCTGTGCTATTTTGTGATGGCCTATACCTTCTCACAGGCAGATATGTATCTCAGCATTCACATGCAACTATGTGTGCTATCTTTTGTACTTTCCCACAGGCACACATACATCTCAGTGCTTCACACAATCCAATGCAGACCAAGAGTGAGTTAGGCATACAGCAACAGAACTTTACGTGAGTTGGCCAGGAGGTGTCACTCCCATGCTACAGATGAGGAGGCATGTTACCAAGGATCCAGATGACACTGCAACTGGGGCACTCAGAACAGAGGTACATGTCTCTCATCATGGAGGGACTTTTACGTCTTTTCCATCATAACATAGAGTCATTCAGTGAGGAGGGCACTGAAAGGGACTGGAGGAGCCAGAATATATTTCAACCTTTCCTTCTTAGTTGACCAAATCTGCAATACATTAAAGGTAGAGCGACAGATTTGTTACTATGGTAAGATGGATCTTAGTGTAAGCATGTAGCAAACTTCCCATTTAACCCCTTAGCTGCTGGCCCTTTCCCCCCCCCCCAGTGCTGAGCCCTTTTTTGGCTATTTGGGGTACTTCGCGTTTAGGGCTTCATAACTTTTTGTCCACATAAGCTAACCACACCAAATTTGCGTCCTTTTTTTCCAACATCCTAGGGATTCTAATGGTACCCAGAGTTGGTGGTTTCCCCTGGAGGAGACCAAGAAAATAGCCAAAATACAGTGAAAATTTTGTTTTTTCCAAAAAAATGGGAAAAAAGGGCTGCCGAAGAAGGCTTGTGGTTTTTTCCCTGAAAATGCCATCAACAAAGGGTTTCTGATGCTGAAATCACTATCTTCCCACCTTTCAGGAATGGGCAGACTTGAATCAGAAAACCAAATTTTTCAACACAAATTTGTCATTTTACTGGGACATACCCCATTTCTACTATATTTGGTGCTTTCAGCCTCCTTCCAGTTAGTGACAGGAATGGATGTGAAACCAATGCTGGATCCCGGAATGCTAAACATTTCTGAAAACTAGACAAAATTCTGAATTCAGCAAGGGGTAATTTGTGTAGATCCTACAAGATTTTCCTGCAGAAAATAACAGCTGAAATAAAAAAATATTGAAATTGAGCTGAAAACAACAGCCATTTTTCTTTATGTTTTACTCTGTAACTTTTTCCTGCGATGTCAGATTTCTGAAAGGAATATACAGTTTTATCTGCTGGACTCTTCTGGTTGCGGGGATATAAAGGGCTTGTAGGTTCATCAAGAACCCTAGGTACCCAGAGCCAATAAATGAGCTGCCCCCTGCAGTTGGTTTTCATTCTATACTGGGTATACAGCAATTCATTAGCTGAAATATGAAGAGTGAAAAAGAGGTATCAAGAAAACCTTTGCATTTCCAAAATGGGATCAAGATAAGGTTTTGCGGAGCAGTGGTTATTTGCACATCGCTGAATTCTGAGGTGCCCATACTAGCATGTGAATTGCAGGGCATTTCTCAAATGGACGTCTTTTTTACACACTCTCTTATATTTGGAAGGAAAAAATGTAGAGAAAGATAAGAGGCAATAACACTTGTTTTGCTATTCTATGTTCCCCCAAGTCTCCCGATAAAAATGATACCTCACTTGTGTGGTTAGGCCTAGTGCCCGCGACAGGAAATGCCCCAAAACACAACATGGACACATCCTATTTTTTTTATAGAAAACACAGCTGTTTATTCCAAAGTGCCTACCTGTAGATTTTGGCCTCTAGCTCAGCCGGCACATAGGGAAACCTACCAAACCTGTGCATTTCTGAAAACTAGAGACCTAGGGGAATCCAAGGAGGGGTGACTTGCGGGGCTCGGACCAGGTTCTGTTACCCAGAATCCTTTGCAAACCTCAAAAAGTG
Source organism: Pleurodeles waltl (assembly GCF_031143425.1). NCBI lineage: Eukaryota > Metazoa > Chordata > Amphibia > Caudata > Salamandridae > Pleurodeles > Pleurodeles waltl. Next base: position 114,477,576 of record NC_090450.1, read on the forward strand.
GCTAAAAAAACAAGTTTTCCTAACATTTCGGTGACAGAAAGTTCTGGAATCTGAGAGGAGCCTCAAATTTCCTTCCACGCAGCGTTCCCCCAAGTCTCCCGATAAAAATGATACCTCACTTGTGTGGGTAGGCCTAGCGCCCGCGACAGGAAACGCCCCAAAGCGCAACGTTGACACATCCAAATTTTTTGAAGAAAACAGAGGTGTTTTTTGCGAAGTGCCTACCTGTAGATTTTGGCCTCTAGCTCAGCCGGCACCTGAGGAAACCTACCAAACCTGTGCATTTCTGAAAACTAGAGACCTAGGGGAATCCAAGGAGGCGTGACTTGCGGGGCTCGGACCAGGTTCTGTTACCCAGAATCCTTTGCAAACCTCAAAAAGTGGCTAAAAAAACAAGTGTTCCTAACATTTCGGTGACAGAAAGTTCTGGGATCTGAGAGGAGCCTCAAATTTCCTTCCACCCAGCGTTCCCCCAAGTCTCCCGATAAAAATGATACCTCACTTGTGTGGGTAGGCCTAGCGCCCGCGACAGGAAACGCCCCAAAGCGCAACGTTGACACATCCAAATCTTTTGAAGAAAACAGAGGTGTTTTTTGCGAAGTGCCTACCTGTAGATTTTGGCCTCTAGCTCAGCCGGCACCTAAGGAAACCTACCAAACCTGTGCATTTCTGAAAACTAGAGACCTAGGGGAATCCAAGGAGGGGTGACTTGCGGGGCTCGGACCAGGTTCTGTTACCCAGAATCCTTTGCAAACCTCAAAAAGTGGCTAAAAAAACAAGTTTTCCTCACATTTCGGTGACAGAAAGTTCTGGAATCTGAGAGGAGCCACAAATTTCCTTCCACCCGGCGTTCCCCCAAGTCTCCCGATAAAAATGATACCTCACTTGTGTGGGTAGGCCTAGCGCCCGCAACAGGAAATGCCCCAAAACACAACGTGGACACATCACATTTTTTCATAGAAAACAGTGCCTACCTGTGGATTTTGGCCTCTAGCTCAGCCGGGACCTGGGGAAACCTAGCAAACCAGCACATTTTTGAAAACTAGAAACCCAGGGGAATCCCAGATGAGGTGACTTGTGGGGCTCGGACCAGGTTCTGTTACCCAGAATCCTTTGTAAACCTCAAATTGTGGCTAAAATAACACGTTTTCCTCACATTTCTTTGACAGAAAGTTCTGGAATCTGAGAGGAGCCCCAAATTTCCTTCCACCCAGTGTTCCCCCAAGTCTCCCGATAAATATGATACCTCACTTGTGTGGTTAGGCCTGGTGCCTGCGACAGGAATAGATCACACAACGGTCAATGTTGGTCCTTACGTGAGGCAGCTGTTGACCCTGGGGTGATCCATTCCTGACACAGGCACTAGGTGTAGGCACTCAAGTGGGGTAGTGTTTTTATCAGGACAGGTGAGGAGTCACTGGGTGGTAGGAATGTTGTGGATCCCAGCATATTCCTGTAGTTTGTGTGACAGAAATGCGAGAAAAATTGAGGTTTTTTTCAACATTTCAGCTTTGCAGGGTATTCTGGGTAAGAAAACTTTGGGGAATCCACACAAGTCACACCTCTGTGGACTCCCCCGAATGTCTAGTTTCCAGAAATGTTTGGGTTTAGTGTGTTTCTCTATATGGCCGCCGAATCCAGGACCAAAAACACAGGTGCCTGCCTTACAAAACCAGTTTGTTTTGCCAAAGACAATTTTGATGTATCGACAATATGATTTGGGTGGTGGAATTTGGGGCTGAACTAAATTGGGGAGCTCCCAAGAGAGCACTCTCTCTCTGCTTGCCGCCGCATTCACCTGCTCTCTGGGTTGGCCTAACCCACTATTACCCATTTGCACTAACAGCTTGCGAAGGGACAGCAGGACTGTCCTCATCACCTCCCTCATAATGTACTGGAAGAGGAGTTATCGAATGGGACTCCTCTGACTGAAAAATCACTCCCAGAGTCTGCGCCATTGTCCTATCCCTCAGATGCTGTCTCAGTATCTGATCCTATGTCAGAGCCGTCCTCTAAAACCCGAGTGCAGGCAGCAGTCATCCATCAAGATGCCATCTCTGCTATTGGCTAAACTGTTGCTCTAAAACACTAGCCTACGTAGACAGTCACAAAATCGATGGTGTGTGAGATACGTGCAACAGTAGAGGCCACCTTACCTGCGCTTCTTCCCTCAATCAGCACGTACTTTCAAGACACTCAAAAAACACCTAGTCACATACCATTCGTCACAGTCTTTAGCACCTCCTGCGCCCAGTCCAACAATCATTATTGGTGCTCCCACTCCCTGCTCCTCGGATTCCCTCATTACCACCCAGCAAAAGTGCCCTTCATCTCTCCATAGACTTTACTAATGTACTCAGCTATTTACATAAAATACAGATTTGCTCTTTGCAGTAGGCATATAAACCTTCTGCGCTTCTTTATGGCACTAAAACTGCCACTAGACAAGTCGGACCCTTTTCCCCCCAGGGAAACCACACACATATTGACAAAAGTGATATATATATGACAGCCAACCACCTGAAACTCAACTCAAGCAAAACTGAAATAATCCTCTTTGGCCCACACAAAAACACCTGGGACCCCTCATGGTGGCCCATCACGCTAGGCCCTGCATCCACCCCCGCCAACCACGCACGCAACCTCAGCATCATCCTAGACTCCTCCCTCTCGATGACCCAACAAATCAACGCTCTTACCTCCTCATGCTTCAACACACTCCGTATACTGAAAAACATTCAAATGGATCCCCACAGAGACCAGAAAAACTGTCACTCACGCACTCATCAGCTGCAGGCTTGATTACGGAAACGCACTCTACGCCGGCACCACTCTAAAATTCAAGCGCAAACTACACGCATCCAGAACTCAGCAGCACGACTCATCCTCGACCTCCGCCGACACGAACACACCTCAAATCCCTCCACTGGCTCCCCATTGACAAAAGGATCACCTTCAAGATCCTCATCCTCGCACACAAATCACTCCACAACACAGGCCCTGCCTACCTCAACGAGAGTCACCTTCCACACCCCCACACGAAACGTCCGCTCAGCTGACCTCTCTCTCGCCTCTGTCCCCCGCATCAAACACACCACCACCGGGGGCAGATCCTTCTCCTACCTTGCACCCAAAACCTGGAACGCCCTCACAACCCACCTTCGCAAGACCCAAAACCTAGATCTTTTCAGGAAGGGCCTCAAAACCTGGCTTTTCGAACAGTGAACCTCCCAGCCCCTTTCCCTCCCCCGTAACCCCCTCCCCAGCGCCTTGAGACCCTCACAGGTGAGTAGCGCGCTTTATAAATCTCTTTGATATAGATCTACCTCTATATATATATATATATATATATATATATATATATATATATATATATATATCTACATAGATATATCCATGTACCTAGATATATCTATCTACATAGATATATATAGATCTATATATACATCTATTTTTTTTTAGTTGTTGTATGGTCTCGTTGGGGGCCAAAATGGCCCCCAGGGAAACCCTACAACATCTAAAAAAAAATATTGCCCCCACAGGGGGTCACCCTGCCCACGGGCGACCCCCTGTCATTTCATTTTTTTTTTTGTGAAAAAAAAAAATCCCCTGGGGGGGGCGCACGCGAGGATTTATTAATACCCTTCCTGGTGTCGGCCACTGGTCGTGACCCGCACCAGGGAGGGTGTGTGGGCGTCGGCCAGTGGCCGACGCCTGCACCTAAAAGGTTAAATTTGAGAGTGCATCTTCTCAATTGAGGGTGTGAATGGTATGCCCCTTTGGTGTATTTTTCTTTAGCTATCTGTGTCACTGGTCCAATCAGGATTAGTCACAACTGGTGCCAAAAAGGAGTCACCAAGGGAAGTTTGTTTTGCCATTCTATTAGTGGTCTGTTATGTATGCACATCTTGCTTCAAGTACGAAGTGTCTCCTAAAAATAAAAATGTCATTGGTAGCTAACATTGCCAAATATTGCTGAAAAATGTGCTCCACAAGGGTGAACAATTCAAAACATTGCTGCCTGCTTGTGTTGGAGATGAAACCTCCATCAGCACAGCAAGCTTTTATGCGATATTGTCAAACCACCTAAAACACTTCAACCAAAAAAAGCTTCCACCTCAACATTCTCTTTTACATAATTTCCAGATTGCCTATACAGGCCAATTCATTATTGGCACCATTCTTTGAATGTATTAATTTACAGTGTGATCGGTTTGCAGTCCTTTCCCAAAGACCTCCCACAAAAACAAGACATATATCAAGAAAGGTACGATTTAGCCTTGGCCTTTCATCATTTCCTACCTCCTGCCAGTCGAACTATCAGTGCTGATGTTGTCAGAGTACAAATGCAGCAGGACCTACATTCGGTTGCTGTCAAATAGAAATCTACCTACTGGTACAAACGTGTACCTTTTGTATAAGCATGTAGCTTTTGTATCTTTCTTTTTATTTACCCGGAAGTCGACCTTAGGTACGCACCACTAAGCCTTAGCTGAGTCTTGGTAGAGGGGCAAAGAGCAGTCAGGCTAATTAGAGGAACTTGTGTTAAATATTTTTCACAGAAACCAACATGGACAATAACTAATTGACATGATTCAAGAGAAATCCAAGAACAATTTAGAAAAATAAAGCAGTTTTGTATCTTAATTTACACACTAAACCGTACTTTGGGTCAGATTTACAAGAAAGTGTTGCATCAGCTTTGATCCAAAATGTTCTTGTGCCCCCCTCAGCCCCTCCTAATGACACCATGTGTGCGCCATATTTCCAACACAGCACACCATGGCACTCGATTCCACAGTAGTGTCATCATTTATGATGCTATTGTAGCACTTTGCTGGCTTAGCGCCATAAATAATGGCGCTAGTTCAGCAAAGCACTATGGAAGCCCTTAGGCTGCAATGGACCTATCATCTAAAAACTTTTAATGCCTGCCCCGAGCAGGCATTCAAAATGGTGGAAAAAATGTCACAGTGAAATCTTGTAGATTTCCCTGCAACTTTCTTTGCAGCCTCCTTGCGTGGGAACGCCTCTTTGCATACATTATACCTGGTGCAGGTATTATATGGCGCAAGGGGTTACAAAGTGGCTCAATGCTAGTATTGCGCCACTTTGTAAATAAGGAGAAGGAGAATGGGCTCCTTAACACCCCATTAGCATAAAGAAGTTATGCTAATGTGACGCTAAGAGATGCTAGGGCCTTGTAAATCTAGCCATTTGTATCTTGCATTCAATTGGAGTTGTGGATTTTTAAAGCATTTAAAAATAGATGTACTTTCATTTGTCAAATGAATACCGTTTAAGTCAATGGGGGAAAGCACAGTGTGCAATTGGTCTCTTGTGGGGTGAATTTCATGAAACCCACCTGGAGGTTAAGTCTGAGTGGTCCCTAGACTACATTTTAATAGGCAGTACATTTTATCTTGCACAGGGGGTCTGGGTGCAGAGGTAGCCTTGCTGTCCTTAGAAAAGACCTGGAACTGTAAGTGCTGCCAGTCAAAGATGCAGCACTCTGCAAAACCACACTTTGAGATGGAGTTACACTCCACCTCTGAAATTAGAGGCCTTTGGGGTCCCAGGACCAAGATTCTAAAACTGGCACTCCACCATCATGTCTGGCAGTTCTGGATGCAGAAATGGCCTTGCAGTTGTCAGTCATAGGAGAATCGCGCCAAAGATACTTTGCACTTAGTCGAAGTTGCCTTCTTCAGGATGCAAGATCTCAACAGTGGAGTCATTGCCAATGTTGGGCACTATTGCTGGGAGTTCCTCTGGAATTGGTGACATCAGGTGACATCAAGGATGAGTCAGGTACCGGGCTGGTGCCCAACAAGCCCTGGCAGTAGCAAAAGTGATCCATGGCTCCTTCATTGGCTGGAGCTTGACAGGAGTGCTGTAGCAGCTCAAAACTTTGTGTGAGCATCACTTCAACTCACAGGGTGCAGGTCACTGATTTTCTTTAGGCTTACTCAAAAGGGGCCCGATGGTTTGTACTTCTTATGATACCGCACAATGGTTCTTCTGCAGGTTGCAGGTGACTGATTACACCATTCAGGGAGTCTGCTTCAGTTTCTGGCTTCCACTGGAGTCCATCTTGCTTGGAGCAACTAGGCTTCAGTTTCTGGCATCCACTGGGCTCCTTCTTACTGGGAGCAACAATCTTTTGCCATGGGCACATGACAAACACACAGTTTCAGCATTGGTCTCCTCAGGGCACTTAAGTGTCCTCTCTTTGCACTGCAGCAGAGTCCTAAGTCCTGTTGCGGTGATGGCATCTTCTATGTGCCTCTTCTTGGATTTAAAGTCAGAACTGAGGTAATGGTGCCCAGGGAGCCCCTTTAATCCTACTTTAGGGGGCGTTAAGGGTGTGAGGGACAGCGGCATATGCTACTGGTCCCTGCTGCTAGACCGTCCCTGAGGTGATGACTTCCTCTCGGAGTACATCACTTTTCTTCAGAGCCCTCTAATTTCAGCCTTTGCCATATTGCAGGAACATTTCCACGGCTGTACAGATCTCCTAGCCCACCCTAAAGGTGTGGCTAGCATCTTGGAGGAGTACACCCCTGAATACCTAATTTTCCTGTCTGTCAGCCTGGATAGGGCGGGAAGGGCTTGGTCCTTGAGTGGGGGACAAGGGATTACATATCATGGGCAGTGAAAGCCTTTGAGTTTCACCGCTTTTATTACTGCAAACACCAGGTATTCTGGAAGGGTGGATATGTGATCTCCTCTCTGCCAGATCCTTTGTTCCATGCTGGGGGTAGTGCTAGCACAACCAGCAGGAGGGCAGACTCTTGTCTTGGCTGCAAATGGCTCAGGAGAGCCTGCAAAGGCAAGAGAAAGTTGGCACCTTGGTGGGAATCCTCTAAGAACTACACCAGGGTACATGCTAGGTATCCCTAAGCACAAGAATCACGCTCAGGGTTAAAAATCATGGTGTTTGACATCAAACACAGGGGAAATCAGTCGTGCCATCATGGCGCTGGACATCTGGAGTTTGCCTGGGTGCCAGCCATTGTTAACCTATGGAGCGCCAGTCACTTGCGGCAGCATTACATTTAAAATGCTATCACAGGGTGCTTGTGCATATATGTCCTCACTCATAACACAGTGCATCCTGCCTCCTGTGCTATAGGAAGCCTGTCTTAGGGGTGATTGACCTTTACTATGGTCAGTGAAGGGACTCTGCTTGCACTTGGTGTGGGCAGGGTCAGACTTGAACAGACAAGCTGCTTGTGCAGGCTGACATGGCAGCTCTGCAGGCTTTGCTTTTACTCAGGCCAAGCAGGGTGGCACAGCCAGTGCTGCTGCCATGTTGACCACTTTACCATCCCTGCCCTGGATATCACTGGTACCATTTACTAGGGCATTACAAAGATGGTAAAGTCTTTGCCATTTGGGTTTACAAAATCACAGTACAGTTTAAGGGAAAGAGCACTGGCACTGAGGTCTGATTAGCAGGCCTCAGTGCACTTTTCAAATAAAAAACGACAGCATCAGTAGCCTAAATGGGGGTAAAAGTGTGGAGCATCTGCAAAGAGCCCAGTTTCCTCCAAGCCCCTTGCTCTTTCCTGCTTTTAAATCCACTAGTTGTGTCAAAACTGAGAGCTGGTGTCCCATGGACAGATCAAGGGCCATTCTAATAGACAACCTATAGCTCAGAACAATCTAGGTCAATATTTTTAAGAAAGATGGCAGCAAACTATTTGTTTAGATGCAAATGTATCAAGAGTCAGACTGGGACAGAAAATAGGCCTGGTGACCAAAATAAAAGTGACCCCTGTTAGTGAATCAAATAGCTAAAAAGTGTCCCATATTTGCAAATCGGGAAGATTTTAACTTGAAAAGACAAGTGTTAGAAATGGGGTCTTTGGTTGGCAGTCAGGGTACCCCCTGTCCAAGTAAGGACCCTCACTCTATTCAGGGTAAGTCACCCTAATAATCCAAATTATCCTGTGCCCACCCTCGGGTAGCTTGGCACTGAGCAGTCAGGCTTAACTTAGAAGGCAATGTGTAAAGTATTTGTGCAATAACTCATGCAATAACAAAGTACATCACCCCAGAAATACATCACACAGTGTTTAGAAAAATATAGAATATTTATCTGGATAAATGTAGGTCAAAACAATCAAGATTCAATAAGTACACATTGAAATATCACTTCAGAGAATGATTAAAAAGAGTCTTTGGTCTTTAGAAAGCAACAAGTGTCTCTTGCAAGCACAAAGTACCTGGTTTGCGTTCAAAACCTCTGCAAAGGGCTGCAGAGGAGGAGATGCGTGGAAAACAGGGAGTTGTGCATCTATTTCTCTCGCGCACACAGGCAATGCATCGATAGGTTTTCATGCAGAGAAGGCTTTGTGTGAATTTCCAGCACACTGACTTGGAACCTATTTGGGTTGTGGAGTTTTCAGACACCCTGGGGACGATGTGGAGAAATCCTGGACATGCAGGACGAAGTCACAGGAGCTGCGTCGATCCGGTGGGTGATTGCAGAGAAATTTCTGTCGCTCAGCAGGTGCTGCATCAATTCTTCTTGCAGTAAGTTGTGCTGAGTCATTCTGGCTCAGCTATTCATCGATCCAGTGGGCCGTGCGTTGAAATTCCTGTCGCAATGCTGACACTACGTCGATCTCCTCTCGGGGAGCAGGGCTGCATCATTCCGGTACAGCGCGCAGTGATTTTCTCACCGCGATGCAGGCTGTGCTTTGAATTTTTGCCGCACAAGGAGTTCTTTGCAGGTTGAAGTTTTTTTGGTCCTGAGGGTAGCAGGGCAACAGTAGGGCGACAGCAAGGCGACAGAAGGGCAACAGCAGGGCAGCCGTCCTTTGCAGAAAAGCAGTCAGGTGAGTCCTTTGGGCAGCCAGGCAGTTCCTCTTGGCAGGTTGCAGGGTCTGGTTTAGAGTTTCTTCACCGGTGGGATCTTGTCCATAAGTGACTGAGTTGGTAGGGTCAGAGGCCGTGTTTAAATACCCAAACGTGCCTTTGAAGTGCAGGAGATTTCAAAGAGTGGCTTAGAAGTGCACAAGGTCCCCTTTCAGTTCCATCCTGTCTGCCAGGGTCCCAGTGGGGGGGTTTGGCAGTTCATTGTGTGAGGGCAGGCCACTGTTCTTTAACATGTAAGTGTTAGGCCCTCCCAGCCCAGGAAGACCCATTCATTATGCAGATGTGTGCAGGTGTGACTGAGCATCCTGTGTTTGGAGTTGTCTGAGTGAAATGCACTAGGGAGCTGTCACGTAACCTAGCCAGACGTGGATTGTAAGGCACAGAAGGATGTAAGTGTAGAGAAATGCTCACTTTCTGAAAGTGGCATTTCTAGAACAGCAATATTAAATCCAACTCCACTAATAAGCAGGATTTTCTATTCCCATTCTGGCCATACTAAATATGACCTTGTTACTCATTTCAGATCAGAATGTACCACTCAAACAGTATATGAGGGTAGCCCTAATGCTATCCTATGAAAGAAGCAGGTCTTGCAGCAGTGTAAAACCAATTTACGAGTTTTACACTACTAGGACATATTGAACACACGTTTATGTCCTGCCTTTTACCTACATAGCAACCTGCCCTATGGGCTACCTAGGCCCTACCTTAGGGGTGATTTATATGTTGAAAAAGGGGAGTTTAAGGTTTGGCAATTACTTTTAAAAGCCAAGTCGAAGTGGCAGTGAAACTGCACACACACACACACCCTGCTGAGACATGGTTAGAGGGATACTTATGTGGGTGGCACAACCAGTGCTGCAGCCCACTAGTAGCATTTAATTTACAGGCCCTAGGCCCTTGTAGTGCACTTGACTAGGGACTTACAAGTAAATTAAATATCCAATTGGGTATGAGCCAAATTCGCCATGTTTTAAGGAGAGAGCACATGCACTTTAGCACTGTTTAGCAGTGATAACGTGCGCAGAGTCCTAAAGCCAGCACAAATTAGGCCAGTGTAGGAAAGTACCATCTTACCTGGCATGTTACCCCCATTTTTCACTGTATATATGTTGTTTTAGTTGTATGTGTCACTAGGACCCTGTCATCCAGGGCCCCAGTGCTCATAAGTGTGCCTGAATGTGTTACCTGTGTAGTGACTAACTGTCTCACTGAGGCTCTGCTAATCAGAACCTCAGTGGTTATGCTCTCTCATTTCTTTCCAAATTGTCACTAACAGGCTAGTGACCAATTTCACCAATTTACATTGGCTTACTGGAACACCCTTATAATTCCCTAGTATATGGTACTAAGGTACCCAGGGTATTGGGGTTCCAGGAGATCCCTATGGGCTGCAGCATTTCTTTTGCCACCCATAGGGAGCTCTGACAATTCTTACACAGGCCTGCCACTGCAGCCTGAGTGAAATAACGTCCACGTTATTTCACAGCCATTTTACACTGCACTTAAGTAACTTATAAGTCACCTATATGTCTAACCTTTACCTGGTAAAGGTTAGGTGCAAAGTTACTTAGTATGAGGGCACCCTGGCACTAGCCAAGGTGCCCCCACATTGTTCAGGGCCAATTCCCCGGACTTTGTGAGTGCGGGGACACCATTACACGCGTGCACTACATATAGGTCACTACCTATATGTAGCTTCACAATGGTAACTCCGAATATGGCCATGTAATATGTCTATGATCATGGAATTGCCCCCTCTATACCATCCTGGCATAGTTGGCGCAATCCCATGATCCCAGTGGCCTGTAGCACAGACCCTGGTACTGCCAAACTGCCTTTCCTGGGGTTTCACTGCAGCTGCTGCTGCTGCCAACCCCTCAGACAGGCATCTGCCCTCCTGGGGTCCAGCCAGGCCTGGCCCAGGATGGCAGAACAAAGGACTTCCTCTGAGAGAGGGTGTTACACCCTCTCCCTTTGGAAAATGGTGTGAAGGCAGGGGAGGAGTAGCCTCCCCCAGCCTCTGGAAATGCTTTCATGGGCACATTTGGTGCCCATTTCTGCATAAGCCAGTCTACACCGGTTCAGGGACCCCTTAGCCCTGCTCTGGCGCGAACCTGGACAAAGGAAAGGGGAGTGACCACTCCCCTGACCTGTACCTCCCCTGGGAGGTGCCCAGAGCTCCTCCAGTGTGCTCCAGACCTCTGCCATCTTGGAAACAGAGGTGCTGCTGGCACACTGGACTGCTCTGAGTGGCCAGTGCCATCAGGTGACGTCAGAGACTCCTCCTGATAGGCTCCTTCAGGGGTTGCTAGCCTAGCCTCTCTCCTAGGTAGCCAAACCCTCTTTTCTGGCTATTTAGGGTCTCTGTCTCTTGGGATTCCTTAGATAACGAATGCAAGAGCTAATCCGAGTTCCTCTGCATCTCTCTCTTCACCTTCTGCCAAGGAATCGACTGCTGACCGCGCTGGAAGCCTGCAAAACTGCAACATAGTAGCAAAGACGACTACTGCAACTCTGTAACGCTGATCCTGCTGCCTTCTCGACTGTTTTCCTGGTGGTGCATGCTGTGGGGGTAGTCTGCCTCCTCTCTGCACTAGAAGCTCCGAAGAAATCTCCCGTGGGTCGACGGAATCGTCCCCCTGCAACCGCAGGCACCAAAGAACTGCATCACCAGTACCTTGGGTCTCCTCTCAGCACAACGAGCGAGGTCCCTTGAATCCAGCAACTCTGTCCAAGTGACTCCCACAGTCCAGTGACTCTTCAGTCCAAGTTTGGTGGAGGTAAGTCCTTGCCTCCCCACGCCAGACTGCATTGTTGGAAACCGCGACTTTTGCAGCTACTCCGGCCTCTGTGCACTTCCGGCGGAAATCCTTTGTGCACAGTCTAGCCTGGGTCCACGGCACTCTAACCTGCATTGCACGACCTCCTAAGTTGTTCTCCGGCGACGTGGGACTCCTTTGTGTGACTTCGGGTGAGCACCATTTCACGCATCCTTGTAGTGCCTATTTCTGGCACTTTTGTGGGTGCTACCTGCTGCTGAGAGGGCTCCTTGTCTTGCTCGACGTCCCCTCTGTCTCCTGACGCAATTTGCGACATCCTGGTCCCTCCTGGGCCACAGCAGCATCCAAAAACCTTTCATGCAGGATTTGCAGCTAGCAAGGCTTGTTGGTGGTCTTTCGGCGGGAAAACACTTCTGCACGACTCTCCACGGCGTGAGGGATCCGTCCTCCAAAGGGGAAGTCTCTAGCCCTTGTTGTTCCTGCAGAAACCTAAGCTTCTACAGTCCAGTAACAGCTTCTTTGCACCCACAGCTGGCATTTCCTGGGCATCTGCCCATCAACGACTTGCTTGTGACTTTTGGACTTGGTCCCCTTGTTCCAGAGGTACCCTCGACTAGAAATCCATTGTTGTTGCATTGCTGGTTTGTGTCTTTCCTGCAGAATTCCCCTATCACGACTTCTATGTCCTTTGGGGAACTTTAGTGCACTTTGCACTCACTTTTCAGGGTCTAGGGGTGGGCTATTTTTCTAACCCTTACTATTTTCTAATAGTCCCAGCGACCTTCTACAAGGTCACATAGGTTTGGGGTCCATTCGTGGTTCGCATTCCACTTTTGGAGTATATGGTTTGTGTTGCCCCTATCCCTATGTGGCTCCATTGCATCCTATTGTAACTATACATTGTTTGCACTGTTTTCTAAGACTATTACTGCATATTTTGGTATTGTGTATATATATCTTGGGTATATTTCCTATCCTCTCACTGAGGGTACACTCTGAGATACTTTGGCATATTGTCATAAAAATAAAGTACCTTTATTTTTAGTATAACTGTGTATTGTGTTTTCTTATGATATTGTGCATATGACACTAAGTGGTACTGTAGGAGCTTCACTCGTCTCCTAGTTCAGCCTAAGCTGCTCTGCTAAGCTACCATTATCTATCAGCCTATGCTGCTAGACACCCTATACACTAATAAGGGATAACTGGGCCTGGTGCAAGGTGCAAGTACCCCTTGGTACTCACTACAAACCAGTCCAGCCTCCTACATTGGTTGTGCAGCGGTGGGATAAGTGCTTTGAGACTACTTACCACTCTTGTCATTGTACTTTTCATAAGAGAAAAATATACAAAACAAGTTCAGTGTATATACACATAACCAAAAAGTTTTGCATTTCCTCTTTTCACTCTTTTCTAAGTGCTGAAAAGTACTTCTAACTTTCTAAAAAGTTCTAAAAAGTTTTAAAAGTTTTTTTTCTGTCTTTATAAAAGTTCTGAAAACTTTTTTCTCTTTTTCTATCACTTTAACTCTCTCTAAAAATGTCTGGCACAGGCCAAAATGTTGATCTGTCCAAACTTGCATATGATCACCTTAGCTGGAAAGGAGCAAGGAATCTCTGCATAGAGAGAGGTTTGAGTGTAGGGAAGAATCCTTCCTTGGAATTGTTACTTAACATGCTTAGAGAACAAGATAAGGCTAAAAGTGCCCCATCTGTTGAAAAAGTAGCTAATGGTTCCCAATCTGATTCAGGGACTCCCCCAGGAAAAGATTCAGGAAAGAAACTTCCAAGCCTGCCCATTACTAGACAGTCTAGCATAGTTGGTACTGATGTTGAGTCACACCATACAGATAGTGTTGTCTCACATCATAGCAAGAGCATTCATTCTCATCACAGTAGAAATGATGTTTCTGTTAGCCAAGCTGTTAGGGTGCCCTCTGTAAGGGACAGGTCTCCTTCTGTCCATTCTCATCATACTTCTGTTTCAAGACATGTCCCTCCCACCCACCCTGATGACAGATTGTTAGAAAGGGAGCTCAATAGATTGAGAGTGGAACAAACCAGACTGAAGCTTAAGAAGCAACAGCTGGATTTGGATAGACAGACTTTAGAAGTAGAGAAGGAGAGACAGAAACTGGGTTTAGAAACCCATGGTGGCAGCAGCAGTATTCCCCATAGTCATCCTGCAAAAGAGCAGGATTCCAGGAATCTGCACAAGATAGTTCCCCTTTATAAGGAGGGGGATGACATTAACAAGTGGTTTGCTGCACTTGAGAGGGCCTGTGCTGTAGAGGATGTCCCTCAAAGGCAGTGGGCTGCTATCCTATGGCTATCATTTAGTGGAAAATGTAGGGATAGGCTCCTTACTGTGAAAGAAAATGAAGCTAATGATTACAAAGTTCTTAAGAATGCACTCCTGGATGGTTATGGCTTAACCACTGAACAATACAGGATAAAGTTCAGAGAGACCAAAAAGGAGTCTTCACAAGACTGGGTTGATTTCATTGACCATTCAGTGAAGGCCTTGGAGGGGTGGTTACATGGCAGTAAAGTTACTGATTATGACAGCCTGTATAACTTGATCCTGAGAGAGCATATTCTTAATAATTGTGTGTCTGGTTTGTTGCACCAGTACTTGGTGGACTCTGATCTGACCTCTCCCCAAGAATTGGGAAAGAAGGCAGACAAATGGGTCAGAACAAGGGTGAACAGAAAAGTTCATACAGGGGGTGACAAAGATGGCAAGAAGAAGGATGGTAAGTCTTCAGACAGGGGTGGGGACAAATCTAAAAATGAGTCTTCATCAGGCCCACAAAAACACTCTGGTGGGGGTGGTGGGCCCAAATCCTCTTCTAATCAAAACAAGGAAAAGAAACCATGGTGCTATTTATGTAAAATAAAAGGCCATTGGACAACAGATCCCAGTTGTCCAAAGAAAAGCACCAAGCCTCCTACCACTACAACCCCTACTGCTACACCTAGTGTCCCTACTAATAGCAGTGGTGGTGGGAGTAAACCTACTAATAGCCAATCCAAGGGAGTAGCTGGGCTCACTATTGGTAACTTAGTTGGGGTTGGTCTTGTTAGGAGACCACAGAGGCTATATTAGTCTCTGAGGGGGCTATTGATTTAGCCACCTTAGTTGCTTGTCCCCTTAATATGGATAAGTACAAGCAGCTACCCCTAATAAATGGTGTTGAGGTTCAGGCCTACAGGGACACTGGAGCCAGTGTGACTATGGTCATAGAGAAACTGGTCCACCCTGAACAACACCTACTTGGTCACCAGTACCAAGTAACCGATGCTCACAACAACACACTTAGCCACCCAATGGCTGTTGTAAATCTCAACTGGGGGGGGGTTACTGGTCCAAAGAAAGTTGTGGTAGCCACAGATTTACCTGTAGACTGTCTACTAGGAAATGATTTGGAGACATCAGCTTGGTCAGATGTGGAGTTGGAGGCCCATGCAGCAATGCTGGGCATCCCAGGGCATATTTTTGCTTTAACCAGGGCTCAGGCCAAAAAGCAAAAAGGACAGGGAAGCTTGGATCCTGGAACAATGGACCAAGTGCTCCCTAAAGCTAGGGCTAGTAGAAGTAAAGCACTTCCTACTATCCCTCCCTCTACAGTGGATTCTACTTCTGAGGAAGAAGAATTTCCACCCTGTGCAGAACCTACACCAGAGGAGCTGGAAGCAGACACTGCTGAGCTTTTGGGTGAAGGGGGGCCTGCCAGGGAGGAGCTGAGTGTGGCACAGCAAACCTGTCCCACACTAGAGGGTCTAAGACAGCAATCTGTCAAACAGGCTAATGGGGATGTCAGTGACTCTCTCACAGAGTTTACTGGGAGGATAACCTCTTGTACACTGAAGCAAGGGATCCTAAACCTGGAACTGCCAGGAGGTTAGTGATTCCTCAGGAGTACAGAAAGTTCCTCCTAACTCTAGCCCACGACATTCCCCTAGCTGGACACCTGGGACAAATGAAAACTTGGGACAGACTTGTCCCCTTGTTTCATTGGCCTAGGATGTCTGAGGACACAAAGGAATTTTGTAAGTCCTGTGAAACCTGTCAAGCCAGTGGCAAAACAGGTGGCACTCCAAAGGCACCCCTTATTCCACTGCCTGTGGTTGGGGTTCCCTTTGAAAGGGTAGGGGTTGACATAGTTGGCCCCCTTGACCCTCCTACTGCTTCAGGCAATAGGTTTATCTTGGTGGTAGTGGACCATGCCACAAGATATCCTGAAGTAATTCCTTTAAGGACCACTACAGCACCTGCAGTGGCAAAGGCCCTCCTGGGAATATTTTCTAGGGTGGGCTTCCCAAAGGAAGTAGTATCAGACAGGGGAAGCAATTTCATGTCTGCATACTTAAAGGCCATGTGGAAGGAGTGTGGTGTGACTTACAAGTTCACTACACCCTATCATCCACAAACAAATGGACTGGTGGAGAGATTTAACAAAACTCTCAAAGGCATGATTATGGGTCTCCCTGAAAAACTCCGCAGGAGATGGGATATCCTGTTACCATGCCTCCTTTTTGCCTACAGGGAGGTACCCCAGAAAGGAGTGGGCTTCAGCCCCTTTGAACTCCTCTTTGGTCACCCTGTTAGGGGTCCACTAACACTTGTCAAGGAGGGTTGGGAACAACCTTTAAAAGCTCCAACGCAAGATATTGTGGATTATGTACTTGGCCTCAGATCAAGGATGGCTGAGTATATGAAAAAGGCCAGTAAAAACCTTCAGGCCAGCCAAGAGCTCCAGAAGCAATGGCATGATCAGAAAGCTGTTTTGGTTCAGTACAAACCAGAGCAGAAAGTGTGGGTCTTGGAGCCTGTGGCCCCAAGAGCACTCCAAGATAAATGGAGTGGACCCCACACAATTGTTGAGAAAAAGGGTGAAGTCACCTATTTAGTTGACTTAGGCACTGCCAGGAGTCCCCTTAGGGTGCTCCATGTCAATCGCCTAAAACCCTACTATGACAGGGCTGATCTCACCCTGCTCATGGCAACTGATGAGGGACAGGAAGAAGACAGTGATCCTCTACCTGATCTCTTCTCTTCCACAGAACAAGATGCTCTTGTGGAAGGTGGAGTTTTGGCTGATTGTCTTACTGCTAAGCAGAAAGACCATTGCATAAATCTCCTGGGTCAGTTTTCTGAACTCTTCTCTACTGTGCCAGGTACCACTTCTTGGTGTGAGCACACTATAGATACTGGAGACAGTTTACCTGTCAAAAGTAAGATCTATAGGCAGCCTGACCATGTCAGAGACTGCATAAAGCAAGAGGTGCAGAAAATGCTAGAACTGGGAGTGGTTGAGCACTCTGAAAGTCCATGGGCTTCTCCTGTGGTACTTGTACCAAAACCCCATTCCAAAGATGAAAAGAAGGAAATGCGGTTTTGTGTAGACTACAGAGGTCTCAAACAGGTAACCAGAACTGATGCTCACCCTATACCCAGGGCTGATGAGCTCATAGATACACTGGCATCTGCCAAGTATCTAAGCACTTTTGATTTGACTGCAGGGTATTGGCAGATCAAATTATCAGAAGATGCTAAACCTAAAACTGCATTTTCAACCATTGGAGGACATTACCAGTTCACTGTAATGCCTTTTGGATTAAAAAATGCACCTGCCACTTTTCAGAGGTTGGTGAACACAGTCCTGCAAGGGCTGGAAGCTTTCAGTGCAGCATATTTGGACGATATGGCTGTCTTTAGCTCCAGCTGGGATGATCACCTGGTCCACCTATGGAAAGTTTTAGAGGCCCTGCAAAAGGCAGGCCTCACTATCAAGGCTTCAAAGTGCCAGATAGGGCAGGGTAAGGTGGTTTATCTGGGACACCTTGTTGGTGGGGAACAGATTGCACCACTTCAGGGGAAAATCCAAACAATTATTGATTGGGTTCCCCCTACCACTCAGACTCAGGTGAGAGCCTTCCTAGGCCTCACTGGGTATTACAGGAGGTTCATTAAGAACTATGGCTCCATTGCAGCCCCTCTTAATGACCTCACATCCAAGAAAATGCCTAAAAAGGTATTATGGACAGCAAACTGTCAGAAAGCTTTTGAGGAGCTGAAGCAGGCCATGTGCTCTGCACCTGTCCTGAAAAGCCCTTGTTACTCTAAAAAATTCTATGTCCAAACTAATGCATCTGAATTAGGAGTAGGGGCAGTCCTATCACAACTTAATTCTGAGGGCCAGGATCAACCTGTTGCTTTTATTAGTAGGAGGTTAACCCCTAGAGAAAAGCGTTGGTCTGCCATAGAGAGGGAGGCCTTTGCTGTGGTCTGGGCTCTGAAGAAGTTGAGGCCATACCTGTTTGGCACTCACTTCATTGTTCAGACAGACCACAAACCTCTACTTTGGCTAAAACAAATGAAAGGTGAAAATCCTAAATTGTTGAGGTGGTCCATATCCCTACAGGGAATGGACTATACAGTGGAACATAGACCTGGGAGTAGCCACTCCAATGCAGATGGACTCTCCAGATATTTCCACTTAGACAATGAAGACTCATCAGGTCATGGCTAGTCTTATTGTCCTTCGTTTGGGGGGGGTTGTGTAGGAAAGTACCATCTTGCCTGGCATGTTACCCCCATTTTCCACTGTATATATGTTGTTTTAGTTATATGTGTCACTAGGACCCTGTCATCCAGGGCCCCAGTGCTCATAAGTGTGCCTGAATGTGTTACCTGTGTAGTGACTAACTGTCTCACTGAGGCTCTGCTAATCAGAACCTCAGTGGTTATGCTCTGTCATTTCTTTCCAAATTGTCACTAACAGGCTAGTGACCAATTTCACAAATTTACATTGGCTTACTGGAACACCCTTATAATTCCCTAGTATATGGCACTAAGGTACCCAGGGTATTGGAGTTCCAGGAGATCCCTATGGGCTGCAGCATTTCTTTTGCCACCCATAGGGAGCTCTGACAATTCTTACACAGGCCTGCCACTGCAGCCTGAGTGAAATAACGTCCACTTTATTTCACAGCCATTTTACACTGCACTTATGTAACTTATAAGTCACCTATATGTCTAACCTTTACCTGGTAAAGGTTAGGTGCAAAGTTACTTAGTGTGAGGGCTCGCTGGCACTAGCCAAGGTGCCCCCACATTGTTCAGGGCCAATTCCCCGGACTTTGTGAGTGCGGGGACACCATTACACGCGTGCACTACATATAGGTCACTACCTATATGTAGCTTCACAATGGTAACTCCGAATATGTCCATTTAATATGTCTATGATCATGGAATTGCCCCCTCTATACCATCCTGGCATAGTTGGCACAATCACATGATCCCAGTGGCCTGTAGCACAGACCCTGGTACTGCCAAACTGCCTTTCCCGGGGTTTCACTGCAGCTGCTGCTGCTGCCAACCCCTCAGACAGGCATCTGCCCTCCTGGGGTCCAGCCAGGCCTGGCCCAGGATGGCAGAACAAAGGACTTCCTCTGAGAGAGGGTGTTACACCCTCTCCCTTTGGAAAAAGGTGTGAAGGCAGGGGAGGAGTAGCCTCCCCCAGCCTCTGAAAATGCTTTCATGGGCACATTTGGTGCCCATTTCTGCATAAGCCAGTCTACACCGGTTCAGGGACCCCTTAGCCCTGCTCTGGCGCGAAACTGGACAAAGGAAAGGGGAGTGACCACTCCCCTGACCTGTACCTCCCCTGGGAGGTGCCCAGAGCTCCTCCAGTGTGCTCCAGACCTCTGCCATCTTGGAAACAGAGGTGCTGCTGGCACACTGGACTGCTCTGAGTGGCCAGTGCCATCAGGTGACGTCAGAGACTCCTCCTGATAGGCTCCTTCAGGTGTTCCTAGCCTATCCTCTCTCCTAGGTAGCCAAACCCTCTTTTCTGGCTATTTAGGGTCTCTGTCTCTTGGGATTCCTTAGATAACGAATGCAAGAGCTCATCCGAGTTCCTCTGCATCTCTCTCTTCACCTTCTGCCAAGGAATCGACTGCTGACCGCGCTGGAAGCCTGCAAAACTGCAACATAGTAGCAAAGACGACTACTGCAACTCTGTAACGCTGATCCTGCCGCCTTCTCGACTGTTTTCCTGGTGGTGCATGCTGTGGGGGTAGTCTGCCTCCTCTCTGCACTAGAAGCTCCGAAGAAATCTCCCGTGGGTCGACGGAATCGTCCCCCTGCAACCGCAGGCACCAAAGAACTGCATCACCGGTACCTTGGGTCTCCTCTCAGCACGACGAGCAAGGTCCCTTGAATCCAGCAACTCTGTCCAAGTGACTCCCACAGTCCAGTGACTCTTCAGTCTAAGTTTGGTGGAGGTAAGTCCTTGCCTCCCCACGCCAGACTGCATTGTTGGAAACTGCGACTTTTGCAGCTACTCCGGCCTCCGTGCACTTCCGGTGGAAATCCTTTGTGCACAGTCCAGCCTGTGTCCACGGCACTCTAACCTGCATTGCACGACCTCCTAAGTTGTTCTCCAGCGACGTGGGACTCCTTTGTGCAACTTCGGGTGAGCACCATTTCATGCATTCTTGTAGTGCCTGTTTCTGGCACTTCTCCGGGTGCTACCTGCTGCTGAGAGGGCTCCTTGTCTTGCTCGATGTCTCCTCTGTCTCCTGACGCAATTTGAGATATCCTGGTCCCTCCTGGGCCACAGCAGCTTCCAAAAACCCTTACCACATAATTTGCAGCTAGCAAGGCTTGTTGGCGGTCTTTCGGCGGTAAAAGACTTCGGCACGACTCTCCACGGCGTGAGGGATCCGTCCTCCAAAGGGGAAGTCTCTAGCCCTTGTCGTTCCTGCAGAAACCTAAGCTTCTACAGTCCAGTAGCAGCTTCTTTGCACCCACAGCTGGCATTTCCTGGGCATCTGCCCATCTCCGACTTGCTTGTGACTTTTGGACTTGGTCCCCTTGTTCCACAGGTACCCTCGACTGGAAATCCATCGTTGTTGCATTGCTGGTTTGTGTCTTTCCTGCAGAATTCCCCTATCACGACTTCTATGTCCTTTGGGGAACTTTAGTTCACTTTGCACTCACTTTTCAGGGTCTTAGAGTGGGCTATTTTTCTAACCCTTACTATTTTCTAATAGTCCCAGCGACCCTCTACAAGGTCACATAGGTTTGGGGTCCATTCGTGGTTCGCATTCCACTTTTGGAGTATATGGTTTGTGTTGCCCCTATCCCTATGTGGCTCCATTGCATCCTATTGTAACTTTACATTGTTTGCACTGTTTTCTAAGACTATTACTGCATATTTTGGTATTGTGTATATATATCTTGTGTATATTTCCTTTACTCTCACTGAGGGTACACTCTGAGATACTTTGGCATATTGTCATAAAAATTAAGTACCTTTATTTTTAGTATAACTGTGTATTGTGTTTTCTTATGATATTGTGCATATGACACTAAGTGGTACTGTAGGAGCTTCACTCGTCTCCTAGTTCAGCCTAAGCTGCTCTGCTAAGCTACCATTATCTATCAGCCTATGCTGCTAGACACCCTATACACTAATAAGGGATAACTGGGCCTGGTGCAAGGTGCAAGTACCCCTTGGTACTCACTACAAAGCAGTCCAGCCTCCTACAGTCAGAAAAAGAGAAGGAGGAAGGCAAAAGGTTTGGGGGTGACCCTGCAGAAATGCCACTTCCAACAAGTTGTATAGGTGTTTTTCAAAGTGGAGGGGACTGCAAACATTTTTAATTACTGAAAGCAATGTTGCTTGCACTATTCGGAAAGTCAACAGTATAAAACATGGCCCATTAAACCAAAAACCAAGTCCACAAACATTTTTTTTAAAACTGCCCACACACTGACTTGTCAGGCTTTACCTGTGACAGTCTGACACTGGTGGCATCTGAAATACCTCCTCTAAAGCAACAGCTAGTCAGCCCTCATGGTTAACTGGCAATATGTGCACCTAAAGTCTTTGCAGATGCTAATCGTTACACATTTGAGAGCTCACATAACATTGTGAACACCACTGGCCTCTGTATCTTACTCACCTGTATGCCCACTATTTTCACCACACTAGAGGATGAAGTGCTTTATGACAATTCAATTCCATTAAGTGGGGTTCATCATGTCAGCAAACCACAACAGACAGGTTGAAGTGTAGACTATGCCTCTGTCACAGGAAACCAATGAAAGCCATGACCACAGAATAAATTCCTACACTTCTCCCAATCCTTGGTTGTGAAAAGGCTGATGGTCCAGCAGCTGTTTAGCTCAGTCATGTGCCTGGTGCACCTTAAACAGTGGACCCTCATCCTGCAAGTTCACTATCACCCTATGAATCAGCAAGTAAAATCTCACGTTTTTCCAACAACTCTGGGCCCTTGTTACATAGGTAATTTTAGAATGTCAAAACATGTGTCTTAGACTTGGCATACTTATTGTGGGCTCCCTTAAGATTTTGCCTCTGTTTCCCAGGTTGTTGATGTATGCTGGACTCTGTTTTTGCTGTTTTTGTTACTCTGGGCACTTTACCACTGCTATCCAGTGCTAAAGTGCAATTGCTCCTCTTTAAAAGTTAAGTGTGATTGGCTTTCCAGGATTGGAATATTTGATTTACTAGATAGTCCCTAGTAAAATGCACTAGAGGTGCCCAGGGCCTGTAAATCAAATGCAACTAGTGGGCCTGCACCACTGGTTGTGCCACCCACATAAGTAGCCCTGTAAGCATGGCTTAGACTTGCCACTGCAGTGTCTGTGTGTGCAGTTTTAAACTGCCAATTCGACTTGGCAAGTGTACCCACTTGCCAGGCCTAAACGTTCTCTTTTTCTACATGTAAACTAGGCCATAGGTACCCCAATCTGGAGGACGCAGTGTATGTTAAAGGTGGGAAATATATTTATGTGTTTTACATGTCCTGACAGTGAAATATTGTCAAAATTCGCTTTTCACTGTTGCAAGGCCCATCTCTCTCATAGTTTAATATGGGGGCTGCCTTTAAAAGTTATTAAAGTGCAGATTCCCTTTGGGAGCAGATGGAAATATGGAGTTTAGGGTCTCTGATCTCACAATTTAAAAATACATCTTTTAGTAAAGTTTGTTTTTAAATGGTGTGTATGAAAATGCCACTTTTAGAAAGTGACTCTGTGTGTTTTGTGGATTCCCTGTCTGGGTCAGTTTAACAGTTGGGCTGCTTGCACTGCTCTCTAGACAGTGACACAAAGGGGGCTGGGGTGTAGCCCGCATATCCTGATGAGCCATCTGTGCTGGACGGGAAAAAAGGAGTGGTCACTCACACCTAGCTGGGCTGTGCCTGCCCTCTCACAATGTAGTCTCCAATCCCCTGGTGTGTGTCTGGGGCCTGGCCTGGAAAAGAAAAGATCTTACAGACACTTGAGACTTTACTTTGAAATAGGCATACTTCAAAGCAGAAAGGGGTATAAAAAGAGCACCCCAAACCCCTGAAAATCAGATTACTTTAAGGATTCAAGAGGAACCTCTGCCGGGAGAAGAGCTGAGGAGAAGTGCTGCCTTGGCCTGTGACTGTGCTGGGCTATTCTGCAGTGGCTCCTTCTGCCTGTGCAAGGGGACAGGGACTGGACTTTGTTCCATTCCTGCTTGAGAAGTGAATCCAAGGGTTTGGAGTAGAGCTTGCCTCCTGTTTTGAAGCCTCAGGGACAGCAAAGGCTCCACCAACCAAACCTAAGTCTACTTGCTGAGGACTCTAGCTTGCCAGAGGATGCCATTCCAGTTCCTGGACCGCTGGAAGTGAATTCCTGGAGAAAAACCAGTCTAGCGATGCTGGACGACACCGTCTGACTTCGCAAGGGGCTCTGCTGCCCAGAACTGCGACGCCGCTTGCCCGAGGCCATGGACCTCGCTGAACATGAATCTCATGACCCTGTGAGCTGACGCCACTACACCAGAGCCGTGAAGCTGTCTGCCCCGAGGCCGTGGACATCGTAGAAGTCCAACAACCATGTAGGCCTTGCGTCACTGCAACCACGGATCCTGCCCGACTTCGCTGACACCGGAGTGTCGTAAGTCCAATATCCACAGTGATCTGATGCCATTGCAACACCTGCAGCCCTGTGACGCCATCGCAACCCGGTGAGGTCACCCTGAAGCATCGTAACTCCGCCAGACTTCGCATCTGCTGGAACCAAGGGACACACTTCACATCGGACGCCGTCTCACCTCCATTGCCCTGTAGAGAGGGTCGTGAACAGCACCATTGTGGATTATTATTGTATTTTGGATTTGTTTATTTAGATAAAATAGTTCATATTTTTCTAAACCTGTGTTGTGTCATTTTGTAGTGGTTCACCTTATTACTGTGTGTGTTTGTACAAACACTTAACACATTGGCTCTCAGTTAAGCCTGCCTGCTCATGCCAAGCTACCAAGGGGATGAGTAGGGGTCAACTGAGTGTGATTCTCCTTTACCCTGACTAGAGTGAGGGTCCTTGCTTGGACAGAGGATAACCTGACTGCCGACCAAAGACTAAATTTCTAACAATTTGCCTGACCCCTCACATTAAAATCATATCATGCATTTTAAAATACTCAAACCTCATTCCTTATTACACATAATTCTCTTATCCTCATCAAATTCATGTTTATTATTTATTGACTTGTCCTCATAAGTAACAACAACTTTCCCCTCTTGAAGAAAGACAACACTCCTGAAACATGTGTCTAGAGATACACAGCACTGGCTGCACCAGCAATGGTGATTACTGAAGATTGTCAAATAAAATGGATGTTATCATTCACTGCATCTACCACAATTCATCTGGACTAATTAAGTAATTGTATGCCAGGCATTGTGCTCCTTCTTCCTTTGGTGATTGGTTCAATGTACATAGAATGTTACCTTAGCATCTATTATTACACTTGTTGGATACATTTGGAATAAGAGATATTAAGAATAGGTATAATTGACATCACTGGAGAGAGTTTTGCATACTACGGCAGATTTACATGCACTACTCAGTGTTACTTTGTGTCAAGTAGTGTACCATGGGTGGTACAAGGACATTCCAATGCAACGACTCATGGGTTTTGACACAAATCACAATCTACTAACATTGATAGGCGGGGATTTGTGCAAAAACAACTAATTGCAAAAGTACAGTAACTTTTAAAAGTCTCCAGGTTGTTCCCCTGTTGTATGTGTGATTCACTGTGCAGTATGCATACACATAGGAAAAGCATTAAAGGATAGTTCATGAACTGAAATGGTCCTTTACAGTACAAAACCTATACAACACAAAACAAACACAGCATTGCTCTATGGTTCAAGTATGTGTGCAAAGGTTTGGGTTGACCCATGGCAGACTAAAGTGTGTCCGCACTTGGGGAGCAAAAAATACAGCGTCATAACTTAGTATATACGATGCAGTTTTTCTCCTACCCTTTGATGCAACGCAGTTCAAAACCTTTGGTTATTGTACTGTGTTGCGCCAATGCTTAATACATCTGTCACTCCGTGACCCAAGTTATATACACTGTAGGCGACTGTCTAGCTTTGCCTTGCTATTGAATAAGATGTGGATCTTTGTCAGTAATAAACAAACATATCGAGATACTTGACAAAATAAAAAAAAGATTCACTTAACTCCTAAATATTTGGATTCTTATGGTCATACTATACATTTCAATGAAAGAGGAGTAAAAAAAGTTAAATATGCTCTAACATTACTATGCCGATGCCTCTTTGAAAGAAAGGATGAACAGGAAAATCAAAGCATTTTCGTAGAAATAAAAAAAAAATATATGTTTAAATATCTAAATTTTGCTTTGCAGAGAAATAATAAGCAAATAGAGAGAGAAAGAAAGAAGAAAGTGGCAGTTACACTCTGGTGTCCATAAAGCAAATGTCAAAATGAATATAATTCAAAGATTATGAGTTAGATACTGTTCAGAAAAAATAAGGCAAAATCACTGGGTAGGAAAGTAAGAAGACGAAAAAATGAGCTAGGAAAGGTCAACACCACTTATTTGATCGCGTTGATTAAGAAATTGAATGAGAGCAGGAATATTGTAACAGACGTGACAGCGATCTGATGTGAATTTGCAGCGGAAGTAAACTGAAGATAAAATGTACGGGAGATTATAATTGAGCTTGTGGGATGTTTTTGACAGTCAGCGGATTACTTAAAGATAAATCTGTTGCGACTGTCAATTCACTGAAGAGCACAAATATGCGCCTTTCAAAAAATGCAAAGCTGGTTAAAATTGTAAGAGCACAGCAGAATTTACGAGTCCTATTTATAAAAAAAATATACAGTTAGGTACAGCTTAGGAACATGATCAAAATGCATAGTGCTTGGATGTCTTTCAAAAAGAGAGAGTCAGATGTACAAAGCGGTTTTGTGGCCCCAATGGCTGGAATTAGGTATGTGCAAGGGGTGTTAGTTAGTTGTGACTTCCAAATACTAAACCGGTCTTTTATGTTCCATTGACTCGTTCAAATATTAGGGACATGCAACTGTTTGTTTCAAAAGGAATATCAAAATATATTGTGTCATGGAAAATGGAAGTTTAGTGACACAATGTTGGAAATTGGGTTTCTAAATGTGAGAGGTGATACCCTACTCAAGTAGCAACCACAATCTCTGTTAAGGGGAAACACAAGCAAACCCCGGAGTCATCTGTTCTTAACCCTCCTGGTAGCTTGGCAATAAGGAAGTGAGGCTTAATTTTGAGGCAATGAATAAAGTATTTTTGCAGCACTTCAAACAGTAATAAAAAGAGAACTCAACACAAGAAAAATCAGTCACCCAATTGGAAAAGCAGAGTAAAAAAATAATCAAATTTTGAGTCCAAATGACAAAGATACAATCAGTAGAAAGATTTAATTGAAAACAGTGCTTAGAAGCACAAAAAGTCAAATGTGGTTATCTGGTTGTGCCAGACAGGAACAAAGATACATGTTCAAGCCAGCTGCAATGAAGTGCAGGCCAAGGACAGGGACCAAGTTAAGCCCACCGAGCAATGTATGTTAAATCTGGGTTGTGGAGCGTGTGAGGTCTTGGATCAATAATGTGTCATCCAGAACAGCATGTAAGGTCCTGCATCAATGACCTGTCATACAGCAGTGGTTCTGAGATACTGTGGGTACCTGCATTAGGGATGCATCTCACTGTGGTCTGAGGGTCCATTATTTATATGTGGAACCCACTTTAAAGTAGGAGAAGATTCTGAGGGTTGCTTCCCTGCAGAGGTATTTGAAATTCCATCCAACTCTGCCCTTGCCCCAGCTTTTCTGACATAAAAGACTAGTGTCAAACCTATTGTGTGTGTTCTAAGGCAGAGTCTTTGTGATGCACGCGTGTGGTATGTGACAGATCCACTGCCAAACCTGCCATCACCTACTCCCCTTTTTCTTACTGTCTAAGGACAATTCACAAAGACCAACTGCCAGGTACAACTAGCCATATATCCAGGATTAAGACCTCAGGCTCCAAAT
This sequence comes from Pleurodeles waltl, assembly GCF_031143425.1. Classification (NCBI taxonomy): domain Eukaryota; kingdom Metazoa; phylum Chordata; class Amphibia; order Caudata; family Salamandridae; genus Pleurodeles; species Pleurodeles waltl. The sequence continues at coordinate 114,504,646 of NC_090450.1, forward strand.
GGTTGGGGCAAAAGAATGTGCCAACTTTCTAAATGTGGTATTTTCAGAATTGTGACTTAAAATCCATCTTTCCCTTTAATGACTGTTTTAAATAGTAACTCTTTAGACACCAAGCTCGAATTTCATACCTGCTCCTAATTGAAAGCTATCCCTTACTAAATGTAATATGCTAACCCAATTTTATCCTATGGGAAAGATAGGCCTCGCAGTAGTGAAAATCTATTCAAGGAGTTTTTCAATACTAGGACATTGAAAAATTAAACACACTTGTCACATTTTTAAATATACATCCCCTTCTCCATCTGATGTTTAGGACCCAGGGGTGACATATGAATTAAAAAGGGAGGGTTAGGCCTGGCAAAAGGTTTATTTTGCCAGATTGAAAAGGTAGTTTAAACTTGTACAAAAAAGCTGTAATTGCAGGCCTACAACATTTACAGAAGGCTACTTAAGTGGGTGGCACCTTTAGTGCTGCTGACCAACTAGAAACATTTCCCTCACTAGGCCCTGGATATATGAAGTACCAATGTGCTAGTGTCTTACAAGTAAACTAAATGTGCCTATTGAATGTAACCAATTTTACCATGTTTAAAGGAGAGAGCACACACACTTTAGCACCAATAATGAGTGGCAAATTGTGCAGAATCCTAATGCCAGAAAAAACAAAGTCAGCAAAAACAAGAAGATGGAAGGCAAAAAGTTGGGGGTAACCATGCCAAGGATGTCAGGACCAACACACAAAATGTTATTTTATGCCATTTGTGCACCACGTTATTTTGTGCCGTCCTTCCAGACCATCAAAATCATACCCATATTTGACTGTCCTGAGCACCACCCTCAATAAAGGACATGCATTGCTCAAATAATAGTAACATGACTAGCACTCCAATTGAATGAGGATGGCATCAAAAAAAGCAACACCTCCAACATGTCAGCCACAGACTCTGGCAGACCATGCCTAGTGATTACTTCTTAGAGAGGGAAAGTGCAAAGACTGCTGTAACTCTGACAGCTCCCTCCACTTTCCATCTAAGTTCACTGATAATTCTGTCTGGAGACTTTGGCAGATGGTGGAAAAACAACGGGGTGGAGGAGGGACATACATTACCTCACTTGTAAGTTGCCTTTTCAACATATATAGGGTGCTCTGCATGTGGCGAGTGAGAATCAAGATTGGTAGATAACATTGTACGTCGATAATTACAATTTAAAAAAAACATTCATACCACACAACTACTGGTTTTGAAACTCTTTAGTCATTGGTGAACTGTGCAGCATTCCAAACTGAATATACCAAGGGTGTCATAGATCATAATAAGGGGAATGAAAACATCATCCTTTGCTTCCGGTTAAGCACTAATAGAAAGTTATGTCTTGGATGTATTTATGTAGTGTTGGTTCTCCCAAAAGGGCTTCCCATCTGTACTCTGAAGCCGCTTTCTCATGGGGGAATATTCTTGATAATATTGATGGCATTACCCACCTGTGCCAAGTGAGTACCCATTATACCTCAGTTTATGCTGACATTTTCCTTCTAGATCTAGTAATGGGAAATCTCGGTTTGGGTGTAATATAAGCCAAGATAGCTCTGGAATGTTATAATTGATGGATAGTTGGAAGCTAACATCACCTCACTCTCTGCATTATGTTAAGTTAATCATGGATAGAGGGATAGTGTATTTTAATTATGTTTGATTTGTGTGCATTGACAGCACCATTGTTTTCGTTATACTGTTTTTTGCTTGTGCCATACACCTGGATTGTATCTCTTAGTAATAATCACTAAAAAGCTGAACCTGCCATGGTGACGTCACTACCCAGCTATGTAGCCAATTACTGATTTTTTCAGTAAAAGAGGTAAGTCACCCAAAGGCTAGCCTACATCGGCTGACCAGCACTGGGGTCCAGAGACTATGCTACTTTTACTAATCAAACCCCCATATTGTTTCACCCATACACCTCAACACTCTCCTGTACATCAGCAGAAATTATGAATTTCAGATTTCAACCCTCCAGCCTATATGCCAAAACAGTGTGTAAATTAACATATTTGCAAATACACATTTTAAAACCTACTTTACTCAGCTCCTCATTTAATCTCCTTTCCCACCCATACCCAGCAACCACATTGAACTCTGTCAAAGAAAAATGCACACTTACTAAGGTTCGTTCAAATGTATTATTATCCTATAACTATAAAAATAAAATGTTAAAGCATACTAATCCATTAATTGTGTATCAAATAATTAATTACCATATATTCCTATGACTTATTCACAATGTTTCCTAAAGAATCATTAAAAAACACTCACCAACATCAACATTTTTATTTTTAATATGCTTTCCAAATGTGTTATAATTAATGTGCTGAATGAAGTTTAAATGTTTAAGTTACTTTTCATCTTAGATTTAGTTTATTATTACATTAAGAATAATTTAAAATAGCAAAATAAATAAGTATAAATGATGTACTGGACAGATCGATAGATAGATATAGATAGACAGCCTTTCCACTGACTCTCCCCGCCATGAAAAGGTCAGAAGAAAGGCAGGTCATGATTACTCTAGTGGGAAAAATGGCAGACAGCCTCTGCCTCACCCACAGCAGACGCAGGAGCTCTGACATTGGCTGTGGTGGTGGTCTAGAGTTGGTGTTCCTACACACATCCCAATCAGATGGTCGGACCGCCTGGTATGCTGGCGATCCGACCTTCGAATAACAACGGCGATTCCCTTACCACTGAAGTAGTAACCTGCCCTTAGGTTAATATTAACCTTGACAAAATGTAAGTTATTGTCATTGGAGGCTCCTCCATTTTATGGTCCTCTAATACTAGGCCATCAAATATTAGCCCATCCACTCTACCCAACACTGTTAAAACTTTATAAATAAAAGCTAGCCATAAGCTTATGATGGATGGGCAAGCATCTTCTGTTATCTTTTCATGTATTTTCCATATGTGAAGACCTAAACCAATAATTTTTCTACTCTCTATTGAAGGAAGAAGAGCAATCATCACAGCCTGAATTGGATCAAGAATAAACTACTGTAACATCCTATACTTATATATAATTAGACACCACATTCAGCACTTATAATTGATTCCGAATCATACCATCAACCTTACCATCTCAGAACCTTATTACATTAAAACCAAGTCATTACCCTCCTAACTTTACTGGCTCCCTGTGCAATCCAAAAATAGTTTCAAAGCTCTATTTATAATACACAAATGTCATACTAGAACAACCCCTTCTTTCCTCACTTTAAACGTCTGCAGATGCCTAACAGTGTGCCCTCTACAGTATGCTGATCCCACCTGAACTTACTGAGTTTTACTTAATCTTCCAAATCATCATTTGGCTAAAGAGATTTCTAGGTCGTATCATTCCAGCTATGGAACACCCTACCACCTCCCCTCAAAATCAATACCTATATCAGTAGAAGACAAAGATTTTATTTTTTTCTGAACAAATATGCAGACCCCACATCTCTCCATTTCTGCTTTCCTTATCAGGTGCTGCGAGGTATTTAGTTGTAAGTGTGCTACATTCACGAAACCACTAAACAGTTGATTTGGATATTGCTGAAGGAACAACATGGAACCCAGCAGTCTGACTTCATTTTGGCAGTACCAAACACAATCAAGATTGTGCTTGATACTGATGGGTAAGTGGGGGGAAAAGATGAGAATATAAGGGAAGGCACACATAAGAAATCATCGTGTTGTAGTCATGCAGCTTATCTTGTCAAATGTAGTCTCTCTCAGTTTTTCTGCAGGCTCACAGAGATAGCTCTGTGTATTAAACAGAACACAAGACTAATGTTACTAACGCCTCTTACATCAATTTAAATTTTGGTGCAGGTATTTCCTTTATATGGATTTCACATAAATAGCACTATTGTAAAGAAACAGAAACATTACTGAGAAAGCCTCTAGCAAAAGGCTCAATGTAGTAAACATTCAAAATATCAATAGCATATCACCTTTACCTTGATAGGGTCAAAGCAAGTGTTGTGAGCCTCGACCTGTTTCAATTTCCTATGCACAGTTGTTAAAGTTACACAGCACAACATGAGGCACCAAAAAGAAACAAGGGATCACTCATGGTTTGTAAATACCTCTGTGAAGGCTCAAAAGGGAGTTTTTACAGCATAACTTAGAAGAAGTGGTGGCGATCCAATACATAAGCAGAAGAGGTTGTTGAAGAATTCTTCGGTAGTTTTACAAGACAAACAGATAAATTAAACTCTCCCAAGCTGAAGCCTCTAAGAATAGAGAAGTATTTGAAGAGTTCCAAGGATGCAAGGAATTTGTTTTAAGTGATGCTGCAGAAAATGTTCCAAGATGTGCCACAAGCAGAAAATGTCTATGTCAATGATATTGGTATCTGGCTTTGAGATGTTCTTAGCTGGAAAGCCAGGACCTCAAAAGAGAGTAAAGCCAAGCACCTGGGCTTAATCTGGTGTAGCTTTTGTAAATCACAGGATCATTGACACCTGAAGTGGATTCTCGAATCCCAGGTTCATTAAATCCTGCAATAGATCCTTGAATCTAGAGATGCTTAATCCTACAGGGGATCGCCAATTTCCACCATAGCCTGCATATGATCACAGTTTTCAGGGTGCCAACATGGGGATAGGATTTGTTAACACAACAGTTTCACACCCTACTAATTTATCCAACAAGATATGTCCAACACGATAAATGGTAACATACCTAATTTGTTTGATGCAGATATGTGAATATGACATGGTCAGAGCAGAATGTTATGAAGCCATGAAGTCATCTATATTGACAGTAGAAATTGAGCGCTAGCATAACAGTAAAGAGTGATAGCCAAAAGAAAGAAAATAATGAAAATAACAAAAAGAAATGGTAAGATATCTCTAGGGAATTCAAGTAATGCCATTAATAAAATATTAATTAGTTACCCATGTAAATGCTAAAAAGTGACAATATCCCTATGCAAATTACTTTGATCATATTACGTACAAAAAAAAAGTGAAGTGCAAGGTGTCCCCACTAATATAATCTGCAGTCAGTACAATCTTAGTCACTATTGCGACTGCATGTCAATAACCATACTTTGAAGTTGGAAGAAGAGGCAAAACCAAATGGAATTGATGAGAAGAGAGTGATGATAAGAATAATTATCTCAATGCGGCAACCATCTTAAAACAAATAATTTGCAACATGGAACAAAAAACATACATGTCTTCATGTTATTAGCAGCCTAGAGAAAGTTCTGTGTGGGATGAAACTCGTCAGCTGGAAATTGGCTGTAATGAATGTTTATATGTTACAGGGACATTACAGTTAGGCTCACATTTTAAATGCACTAAACCATTAAATTCACCAGTTATAGTTAAAGTTATCTCAAGTAACTATAACACGTGCCCTAATGTATCTATAACTCATGCCCCTGCCATGCACTCCTAATCACCCCACAAATTATGGCACTCATTGCATCTTTGATAATATCAATGTAATATTTGCAGTAAAACTGCTGATAAAAAAAACAGCATGGTGGGGGCTTATCTCAATGTATGCAATGTGTAAAGTATTTGTACAAACACACCCCCACAGTAACACAGTGAAAACATTTGTTTAGAAAAATAGACAATATTTATCTGAGCAAACCAAGACCAAAATGATAAAAATCCATCATAATCAAGTAAAGGTACACATTTTCAAAGATTACATTTTAGTATAGTGCTTAGAAACACAACAGCTCCAACTGGGGCTACCACAGCATCTTGACGTAGTCGTTTCCATCAGTCTGACACCAAGCGCAAGGGAGTGCGGGCCGGGCATGGAGCCGCACAGGCCCTGGGTAAGGTACCTTGGAAAATGATGAGGAAATAAAGACATTGCACGGTGTTGGGGAAGGGAGGCATCCCTGGAGCCGGTGTGGTGTCAGTTCCTCACTGCTACTAGGGAGGTGAGGAATCAGTTCTTTACTGTGGAGCAGGTAGGTGAGGCGTCAGTTCCTTACAGTTGCAAGAGAGGTGATACTGCATCAGTGGTGAGGTGTTGAATCCTTGTGACAAGGTGGTATCAATGAATCTAGCAGCTCAAAATGTGAGACATCAACTTTACTGTGTTGCAATGACACCATGAGGTCACACATGCTGCGGTGGAGTCAGATGTCAGGGACACCTGTGACACTGAACTTGGGACTCATGCTGTGGCAGGACTTCAGAGGTGCTCCCGTGGCATAGGGCATGTGTTGCAGGTAGCAGTTGTTGCACTAAGTGGGGTGGACCGCTCCGGTGCAGACACCGGCACAGAGTCAGAGAGCGGCACCAGTTCCGAAGTTGCTCTGGAGTCAATGTGCTTCGGTTCTTCTTAGTTGCACCAGATGTCACTTCCAAGGGCCCAGGAACTAGATTTGGCTGTCAGGACTCTCAGCAAGACAGCGCAGGCACTTGCAGATGAAGTCTTAGATGTCCATGGGACTTCTTAACAGGAGGCAAGCTCAATCCAATCCTTTGGAGAATCTTTGGAAGCACCATGTAGAAAGCCAAGTTCAGTCCTTTCAGTCCCAGGACAGAAGCAGCAAGGAGCAGACGAGAACAACAAAGCAACAGGCAGAGTGGCAGTCTTTTCTACAGCATCCAGCTCTACTTCCTAGCAGAATCTCCTCAGTCCTGAAGGATTCTAACTACGTGATGTTAGAGGTCCAGTACTTATTCTCATTTCTGTCTTTGAAGTAGACAAACTTCAAAGAGAAGTCTTTGCAGTGAACAAGACCCTCCCTTTCCCTGCCCTGCCCCAGACACCATCCAGGGGGTGGAGTTAGCTTTGTGTGTTGAGTTTGCAAATATGCGCACCAATACGGATGCCGTGATTGGCTGGCTGCAACCTGAGCAGATAGTTGCAGCCGCTATTTTAGGTAATGGGACATGGTCCCCTGGGCTGAAAACAAAAATCAGTAGTGGTTTAAGGAGTCATGTTCGAGTTACCCTGACCCTATGTTTAGAATAAAAGGATTTTTGATGGACCCCTGAGGTGTATAATACATCGAGAAACAGGTATTTTTTTCCATCATGGAATATTTGCGAATTCATTGTGACCGTCTGCATGGCCCCCACTGTAATATCACAACAAATTAAAAAACAATGCCAAAATAATTTTAAAAAAGATTCACAGACTCATTCAGGCACTTATTTATTCACGCATAGATCCACTCAGGGACTCATGCACCCACTCTCACACCGACTCAGAGACTCATACACCCATTCCCTGACCCACTCAGATACTCACATATCCACTCACAGACATCCTAAAACACATATGCACCCACTCACAGACCCACTCAGACACTCATGCACCCACTCACAGACCCACTCGGACACTCATGCACCCACTCACAGACCCACTCAGACATTCATGCACCTACCCACAGAGGCACTCACTCACGCACCAACTCACAGCCCTCTGAGACACCCACACACCCACTCACAGACCCACTCAGACACTCACACACGCATTCACAGTCCCACTTGGACACTCACACATGCACTCTCAAACCTACTCAGACACTCATGCACCCACTCACAGAGCCACTCAGACACTCATACATCTATTCACAGACCCTCTCAGAACCTCATGCACCCATTCACAGACCCACTCAGACACTCACGCACCTACACATAGACCCAGTCAGACAGTCTTGTATCCACTCACAGACTGAATACTGAATCAAAGAGTCATGTATCTACTCACACATCAACTCAGAGACTCATGTACCCACTCACAGACCCACTCAAAGACCCATGCACCCACTGACAGACCCATTGTTGTACTCATGCAAACACCCACTTAGAGACTTATGAATGCGGGATTGAGTGGCTATAGGGGTTGGCCGCAGGGTCTGGTCATAAGCTTGGGTGGTGTGGGGTTGTGTGGTCATAGTTTTTGCGGCCAACTTCTGCCACCCGCAGCCAAAGGCCGTGCATGGCAGTGGTGGCATTGATGTAATTAAAATTGCTTTAAGTTAAAAAAATGTTTAATTCATTGAAAAACCAAAGGTTACAAGGTGTTATAGTTAGGAAATAGAAATAAAGAAAAAACTGAAAAATTCACTTAGTAACCAAAGGTCCCAGGGACATTATAGTTAGAATCTGAATCTACTCACACAAAAAGATAGATATTCAGCAGTTAGAGTTATGGTTAGCTCAAGGAACCACAGCTCATGCCCTAAGGTAACATTAACTCATGCCCTCGCCATGCACTGCTAATTACCCCATATATTACATCACTCATGACATTTTGATAACATCATTGCTAATATCAATGTAACATTTGTAATAAAATTATTTAGCAGAATTTGTGCATGGCTGTGTCGGGAGTTATTGTTACCTTAGGGCAGGAGTTATACTTACTTGAGCTAACATTAACTATAGCTGCTGAATTTCTATGGTTTTGTGGGAGTAAATTTAGATCCTAACTATAACGTCCCTGTAGCCTTTGTTTTTGTAGAGAGATAGATAGATAGATAGATAGATAGATAGATAGATAGATAGATAGATAGATAGATAGATAGATATATTCTATGGGAGTGTGTTGTAGTAACTGTGAGTGCCCATGTGGTTGTGTGCCGTGCTGAACTTACTCCAAGGCTACACATTGGTATTTACGGAACTGTTCTGAATCATTTAGGGCCAGATGTAGCAACAGAAAATTTTGCGAGTTGCAAATTGCGAGTCATACCGACTCGCAACTCGCAAAATTGTATGCAGAAAGTTGTCTCAGACACCTTCTGCGACTCGCTATGGGGTCGCAAAGACCCACCTCATTAATATTAATGAGGTGGGTCGCAAATTGCGACCCCATAGCGAGTCCCTGCACTCACAGGGATGGTGGCCTGCTGGAGACAGCAGACCTCCATGTCTGTGACTGCTTTTTTAATAAAGCAGTTTTTTTTATTTGAATTGCAGCCCGTTTTCCTTAAAAAAACGAGTTGCAATTCAAAAAAATAATGAAACCATTTGGTTTCATTTTTTCAGAGTAGGCAGTGGTCCATTGGACCACTGCCTGCTCTGAAAAAATATTTTCAGCGACATTCACAAAGGGGAAGGGGTCCCATGGGGACCCCTTCCCGTTTGTGAATGAATTACCACCGACTTCAAGTGGGAGTTAACTGCGAATTGCTTTGCGACCGCTTTCGCGGTCACAAAGCAATTCTGCATCGCGGTACGACATGCAAAACGGTTCCTACATCTGGCCCTAAGTATGTAGTAAATTTGAGGCTCGAGAATATTAATGGGCATACTCATTTGTGGGTGAGTGCTTGTATTTGCGTGTCACTCGCTAAACTTTTTTTTCTCCAGTAAAACCTAGGTTGCTGTGAAAGTGACCATGACCTATCAGTGGCCGTCGCCTTTCTTAACTGGCCTCCAACAGTACCGGCTGCTGCCATCTCTTGGAAATGCCCAATGGGATACCAACCCATTGTGTTTGTACTGTGCAACAGATCTATTAGTCAAATGTTTTTGCATGTTCATGTCCTTGGCCAATCTTGTGATTAAACTTTTGAAGAGATAACCTTGAAAACATGGAAATGAATAAAGCAAATAATTCATGTAAGGACTGTAGGTCAAATGTAATGGAACATTCTAGGCACTGGTTAAACATTATTTAAAGAAAATGTATGACACACAATTTGTAATGTTAATCACTCTGTTTTGTAATGTTGACTTCTATATTTTTTACTCAAATGAGTACCTAGGGGGAGGTTTTTCTTACCGTGGCTAATAGTTCTGTTATGACAGTTTATTGTGGTAAGTAATATGGAATGAAAGAAACCGCACACAAGGAGGTAAATTGAAAAGACATTACGAACTATTAACCGGCTATAATGGCTAGAAAGCATAGCCACTATGTTTGATTGCCCTGCTGAGAGATGCAGGCCAGGCAAGACCGTAGCTATTACAGCTAAAGGCTCCATCATATATATACTTTTTTTAAACAAACAACAATACTCAGAAATTGTCACAAGAAATATTAAAGGGAGCTACGAAATTAAACCCGTTCTCTTTTCATTGGCGATGATTAGTGAAGTGGGACAATGATGATTTCTATATTTGAAAGAACCTAAATCCTGATTGCCAAAATTGTGTTTTGAATACAAATGCCTGGCACCCCATTCAGTGATCGAGTGGACGCTAATTAATGCAAATCTCTTATTTTGGGGACTTCACACAAATCCATCAAATCTACTTTCTATGTCTAAACGTTTGCTTTTTCAAGTGACGTTGCACCGTATCCAATTTACGTGCATTCTTCTGCACTTTATTAACTTTTTTAGCAGCGTCTCTCATTATCTTTGAATTGTAATAGCTCGACAAAGCACAACTTTTAATGCACATATGACAACAATATTCTGCAGATGGTCTGTGTTAGACCTGACAGCCTTAGGGTAGTCACCCCTAACTTTTTGCCTGCCTCCCTCCTCGTTTTGGATACTGTTTTGCTGGTTTTTAGACTCTGCGCACTTTACCACTGCTAACCAGTGATAAAGTGTATATGCTCTCTCTCTGTAAACATGGTAACTTTGGATCATACCTGATTGAACTATTTAATCTACTTATAAGTCCCCAGTCATGTGCACTCCAGGTGCCTAGGGCATATAGATTAAATGCTACTAGTGGACCTGCAGCACGGATTGTGCCACCCACTTAAGTAGCCCCTTTTCCTTGTCTCAGGCCTACCATTGCTAGGCCTGGGTGTGCAGTTTCACTGCCACCTCGACTTGGCATTTAAAAGTACTTGCCAAGCCTAGAACTCCCCTTTTTCTGCATATAAGTCACCCTTAATGTGTGCCCTGGGTATCCCCTAGGGCAGGGTGCTGTGTAGGTAAAAGGCAGGACATGTACCTGTGTAGTTATATGTCCTGGTAGTGTAAAACTCCTAAATTCGTTTTTGCACTACTGAGAGACCTGCTCCCTTCATAGGCTAACATTGGGGCTGCCCTCATACACTGTTGAAGTGGCAGCTGCTGATCTGAAAGGAGCAGGGAGGTCATATTTAGTATGGCCAGAATGGTAATACAAAATCCTACTGACTGGTGAAGTCGGATTTAATATTACTATTCTAGAAATGCCACTTTTAGAAAGTGAGCATTTCTTTGCACTTAAATCCTTCTGTGCCTTGCAATCCACGTCTGGCTAGGTTTAGTTGACAGCTCCTTGTGCATTCACTCAGACACACCCCAAACACAGGGTACTCAGCCTCACTTGCATACATCTGCATTTTGAATGGGTCTTCCTGGGCTGGGAGGGTGGAGGGCCTGCCCTCACACAAAGGACTGCCACACCCCCTACTGGGACCCTGGCAGACAGGATTGAACTGAAAAGGGACCTGGTGCACTTCTTAGCCTCTCTTTGAAGTCTCCCCCACTTCAAAGGCACATTTGGGTATAAAACAGGGCCTCTGCCCTACCTCATCAGACACTTGCTGGAGAAGAAACCGGAACCAGAAACTACATCCTGCCAAGAAGAACTGCCTGGCTGCTCAAAGGACTCACCTGTCTGCTTTCTACAAAGGACTGCTGTCTTGCTGTTGCCCTGCTGCCTTGCTGAACTCTTGTCTGGCTGTGAAAGTGCTCTCCAAGGGCTTGGATAGAGCTTGCCTCCTGTTCCTTGAAGTCTCAGGACCAAAAAGACTTCTTCCTTTCACTTGGACGCTCCGTGCGCCGAAAATTTCGACGCACAGCTTGTTTCGCGGCGAGAAAAACGCCGCACACCGACGCTGATCGACGCGACGCCCTCGGGACGATCGAGACTTCGACGCACAACCTCGCAAGGACAAAGCCGCTCGACTTTCCAGGAGAAATCGACGCGACGCCCACCGTGAGTGCGAAACTTTGACGCACGGCCTCGCAAGGACAACGCCGCCCGACTTCCAAGGAGAAATCGACGCAACGCCTGCCGTGAGACCAAACTTTCGACGCACGGCCTCGCAAGGACAACGCCGCCCGACTTCCAAGGAGAAATCGACGCGACGCCTACCGTGAGATCGAAACTTCGACGCGCAGCCCCGCAGAACGACGCGCAGCCGGAAAACAAGCAGGAGAATCCACGCACAGACCCGGGACATCTGGTAATCCCCGCGATCCACAAAAAGAGACTGTCTGCGCGCCGGAAAACGACGCCCGACTTCCCCGCGTGGAAAAGACCGACGCAAGTCTGTGTGTGCTGAGGAGAAATCGACGCACACACCCCTTTTTCCACGCATCTCTTCTCCTGTGGCCCTCTGAGGAGATTTTCCACCAGAAACCAGGTACTTTGTGCTAGAAAGACACTGTATTGCATTCTAAAGACTTAAGACACTTTATATCACTTCCCTGTGATATTTCTACAATTTCCCATTGCAACTTTATTCTTTTTGACCTACAATTATCCTGATAAATATTATATATTTTTCTAAACACTGTGTGGTGTAGTTTTGTGGTGCTATATGGTGGTATTGTATGATTTATTGCACAAATACTTTACACATTGCCTTCTAAGTTAAGCCTGACTGCTCGTGCCGAGCTACCAGAGGGTGGGCACAGGATAATCTTGGATAGTGTGTGACTTACCCTGACTAGAGTGAGGGCTTTTGCTTGGACAGGAGGTAACCTGACTGCCAACCAAAAACCCCATTTCTAACATTGGTGATCAGCGGTGAGGATAGGACTTGTATTTGTGCAGTGACATACAGTAGCTAAGTATCTCACTACCTACCCACAGTTGAAGGTCAACTTGGTTTTTATCTCTTTTTGAAAATCCGTTTTTTCCTGACAATTTTCAAAAACTAAATCCTCACTCAATATGTCTCTGACTGGGTCTCAGACAGGGGACTTTGACCTAGTCCAGTTGGATACATACACGGTCAAACAACTAAGAGGATTCTGCAGGGCATTGAGGGTACCCACCCAAGGGGCCTCCAGAAAGGAGGACTTTCAAGTGGCACTGAGGGCCTGGGCAGAAGCCCATTTAGAGGATGATGAGGAAGGGGAGCCAGAAAATGGCCCCTCAGAAGGATTTTCACTATCTATGGATGGTGTTACCACTGCAATTGTGCACCCTTCCAGACCAGGGAGCAGTGTCTCCATGCAAAGCCTGACCGCAGAGGAAAGGAGAGAGGAAAGGGAGTTCCAATTGCAAATGGCAAAACTGAAAATTGAGGCGCAACAGGAGGAGAGGAGGGCAGAAAGAGAAGCCAAACAAGCTGAGGCTGAAAGAGCAGCCAAACAGATTGAAGCTGAAAGGACAGCCAAACAGATTCAAGCAGAAGCTGAAAGGGCAGCCAAACAAGCAGAAGCTGAAAGAGCAGCCAAACAAGTGGAAGCTGAAAGAGCTTTGGCTGAAAAGAAACTATTGTTGGCTCATGAACTGAGTCTCAAGGAGCTGGAGATCAAGGCAAGACAGTCTGAATCCAGCAATAATGGTGGCAGCATACAGACAGGACCTGCTGGAGAAAAGAAGGTTCGTATACCCAAAAATGTGGTGCCCAGTTTTGTGGTGGGAGATGACATAGATAAATGGTTAGCTGCTTATGAAGTTGCACTAAGGGCTCATGAGGTTCCTGAAGGGCAATGGGGGGTAGCTATGTGGGGTTATGTGCCGCCATTGGGGAGGGACACACTTCTCACATTGGATCCACCGGATCAAAACACATACCCACTCCAGAAAGCCACTTTACTTGCCAAGTTTGGGCTGACCCCTGAGGGATACCGTCAGAGGTTCAGGGACAGCACCAAACAAACCACACAAACATGGGTAGATTTCTTTGATTTCTCTAGTAAGGCACTGAATGGATGGGTGCGGGGCAACAAAGTAGCAGATTATAAAAGTTTATATGATTTGATCCTGAGAGAGCATATGCTTAATGTTACTTATACAGATTTGCGCCAGCACCTAGTGGATAGTAAGCTGACTGATCCCAGGAAGCTTGCTGAGGAGGCGGACCTCTGGGTTAGCACCAGAGTGTCCAAAAAGGTACCTGGGGGGGACTCCCACAAAGGTGGTCAGGGTTCCCAACAGAAGAAAGAGGGGGGAGATAAACTTACAGATAAGGAACTCTCTAAAGGCCCCCAAAAGAATTCCCAGGGAGGGGGTGGCAACCCTTCCTTTTCCAAATTTGGAAGAAAGCCAGGGACATTTGACAAGTCAGGAAAATCTAGCCCCAAATGCATGGAATGTTACCAATATGGTCACTACAAAGGCGATCCTCAGTGCCCCAAGAGGGCACCGTCCACTACCGGACAGGCACCTGGGTTGACTAGTGTAGCACTCGGGGGGGAGATGGACCCAACTAGCTTTGGGGAACAGGTAGAGATTTCCCTAGTGTCCCTTGGAGAAGGAGAAATGGTGCCCAAGGCCCACATGCCTAGAAATACTTCCAAGTACCGGCAGTGGGTCACCATTGATGGGCATAGGGTGGAGGCTCTGCGTGACACAGGAGCCAGTATGACTACTATCAAGAGTCAGCTGGTGTCAGCAGAGCAGATAATGCCTAATACATTCCACCAGGTCAGAGTAGCTGACAATCGCGAGAGTCACCTACCGGTGGCTCTGGTTCCCTTTGAGTGGGGGGGGGTCTCTGGTACTCTGAAAGTAGCTGTGAGTCCTGCCATGCCTGTAGATTGTCTGTTAGGCAATGACCTTGAGCACACTGCTTGGAAAGAAGTGGAGCTCAGGTCTCACCTGGAGATGTTAGGGTTACCTGAGTGGGTCTGCATGACCACACGGTCCATGGCTGACCGAGAGGGAAGTCAAGGGCATCTGGAGCCTGGAACGATGGCCCAGAGAGCTGCCAGGAGGAGGGACCAGGGGTGCGGGAAACCGGCCCCCGCTGTTCCCACAGTGGCTGACGGGGCTCCTGAGGAGGAGGCTTCCGAGCCAACTGGGGAAGACATCGCCGCCCTAGGTGACTTACCGGAGCTTGCTGGTTGGCAAGTTGAGGGTGGACCCACCAGGGAGGACTTCTGCAAGGCGCAGAAAGAATGTCCCACTCTAGAAGGTTTGAGGAAACAAGCCTCAAACCAGGCAGCCGGCGACGCCTCTGGCGATCACCACCTATATTGGGAGAATGATCTCCTTTACAGTGAGCCTAAGGTTCCGGGCTTTGGGGCAGCACGTGTGCTGGTGGTCCCCCAATGTTACCGAACCTTCCTACTGGGTCTGGCTCACGACATTCCCCTGGCAGGACATTTGGGGCAGGGCAAGACCTTTAACAGGCTTGTCACCCACTTTTATTGGCCCAAAATGAGGACACACTCAGACAAGTTCTGCAGATCCTGTCCTACCTGCCAGGCCAGTGGTAAAGCAGGAAAAAGGGTTAAAACCCCCCTGATTCCACTTCCTGTCGTTGGCACCCCCTTTGAAAGGGTGGGCATCGACATTGTTGGCCCCTTGGACCCCAAAACTGCCTTAGGCAACAGGTTCATCCTGGTTTTGGTGGACCATGCCACCCGTTACCCAGAGGCAATCCCTCTAAGGACAGTAACTGCACCGGTGGTGGCCAGAACCCTGATGGGGATATTTACCCGTGTGGGGTTCCCCAAGGAAATAGTGTCTGACAG
Organism: Pleurodeles waltl; assembly: GCF_031143425.1. Lineage (NCBI taxonomy): Eukaryota > Metazoa > Chordata > Amphibia > Caudata > Salamandridae > Pleurodeles > Pleurodeles waltl. Next base: position 114,520,225 of record NC_090450.1, read on the forward strand.
AGGCACTAACTTCATGTCCGCATACATGAAGTCGCTGTGGGATGCGTGTGGTGTAACTTACAAGTTCACCACACCCTATCACCCCCAGACGAACGGTCTTGTGGAGAGATTCAACAAGACCCTGAAAGGCATGATTGGTGGCCTTCCTGAGGCCATGAGGCGTAAGTGGGACGTCCTCTTACCATGCCTTCTCTTTGCTTACAGAGAGGTCCCCCAGAGAGGGGTAGGGTTCAGTCCCTTTGAACTTCTCTATGGGTACCCTGTCAGGGGACCCTTAAGCATTGTCCAGGAGGGATTGGAGAAAGCTCCAAAGGCACCCCCTCAGGATGTGGTCAGCTATATGTTGGCCCTCCGCAACCAGATGACCCGCTTCTGGAAAGAAGCCCAAGATAACCTTGAGGCCAGTCAAGAGGTGATGAAACAATGGTATGACCAGAAGGCCACCCTGGTAGAGTTTCAACCTGGAGACAAAGTGTGGGTAATGGAGCCAGTAGAGCCCAGAGCTCTCCAGGACCGCTGGTCTGGCCCATTTGAAATAAAGGAGCGGAAAGGGGAGGCCACTTACCTAGTGGACCTCAAAACCCCTAGGAATCCCCTAAGGGTGCTCCATGTGAACCGACTAAAAGCTCATTGTGAGAGGTCGGAGATCAACATGCTTCTGGTCACAGATGAAGGAACGGAAGAGGAGAGTGAACCTCTCCCCGACCTCCTCTCTGCCCAAGAAGGTGATGGGTCAGTAAGCGGGGTCATTCTGTCTGGCACCCTGACTCTAAATCAGAAAGGAGACTGTTATGAGCTGTTGGAGCAGTTCTCCCCCCTGTTCTCCCTTACTCCTGGGCTGACCCACCTCTGTGTTCATGATATTGACACCGGTGACAGTCTCCCTGTGAAAAACAAAATTTACAGGTTGTCGGATAAGGTGAAGACCAGCATCAAGGAGGAGGTCTCCAAGATGTTGACTCTAGGGGTCATTGAGAAATCCAGTAGTCCCTGGGCCAGCCCAGTGGTATTGGTCCCTAAGGCTACTGCCCCAGGTGCGAAGCCAGAGCTCCGGTTCTGTGTGGACTACCGGGGTCTCAACTCCGTCACCCGGACTGATGCTCACCCCATCCCCCGAGCTGATGAGCTCGTGGACAGGCTAGGCGCTGCCAAGTTCCTGAGTACGTTTGATCTTACTTCAGGGTACTGGCAGATCGCCCTGACTGAGGGGGCTAAGGAAAGGTCCGCCTTTTCCACCCCTGACGGCCATTACCAGTTCCGAGTGATGCCGTTTGGATTAAAAAATGCCCCCGCTACCTTCCAACGGTTGGTTAACGGGGTCCTGGCTGGCAAGGATGCCTTCTGTGCAGCCTACCTGGATGACATAGCTGTCTACAGTTCCAGCTGGGAGGAACACCTGCTCCACCTCAAGGAGGTGCTTCAGGCCCTGCAACAGGCAGGCCTGACCATCAAGGCTAGTAAGTGCCAGATTGGGCAGGGTTCCGTGGTGTACTTGGGACACCTAGTAGGTGGTGGCAAGGTGCAGCCACTCCAGGCCAAGATCGAAACTATCAAGGCCTGGCAACCACCTCGAACCCAGACTGAGGTGAGAGCCTTTTTAGGCCTCACCGGATACTACCGCAGGTTTGTCAAGGGCTATGGTACCATTGTGTCCCCCTTGACAGAACTCACGTCCAAGAAGCAACCTAGGTTGGTGAATTGGACAGAGGCTTGTCAGAAAGCCTTTGACGCCCTAAAGGAAGCCATGTGCACGGCCCCCGTGCTCAAGGCCCCTGACTACTCCCAGGAATTTATCGTGCAGACAGACGCTTCAGAGCATGGCATAGGGGCAGTCCTAGCACAGCTAAATGAGGAGGGCCAAGATCAACCGGTAGTCTTTATTAGCAGAAGGCTATTACCACGGGAACAGAGGTGGAGTGCTATTGAAAGAGAAGCTTTTGCTGTGGTCTGGGCCCTGAAGAAGCTGAGGCCCTACCTGTTTGGGACTCACTTCCTAGTTCAGACAGACCACAGACCCCTCAGATGGCTCATGCAGATGAGGGGTGAGAATCCAAAACTTCTGAGGTGGTCCATTTCCCTACAGGGGATGGACTTTACGGTGGAACATCGCCCAGGGGTTGACCACGCCAATGCTGATGGTCTCTCCAGGTACTTCCGCCTTAGCGATGAGAGCTCCCAGGAGGTCGGGTAGCTCTCCCCACTTTCAGCTGGGGGGGACACATGTTAGACCTGACAGCCTTAGGGTAGTCACCCCTAACTTTTTGCCTGCCTCCCTCCTCGTTTTGGATACTGTTTTGCTGGTTTTTAGACTCTGCGCACTTTACCACTGCTAACCAGTGATAAAGTGTATATGCTCTCTCTCTGTAAACATGGTAACTTTGGATCATACCTGATTGAACTATTTAATCTACTTATAAGTCCCCAGTCATGTGCACTCCAGGTGCCTAGGGCATATAGATTAAATGCTACTAGTGGACCTGCAGCACGGATTGTGCCACCCACTTAAGTAGCCCCTTTTCCTTGTCTCAGGCCTACCATTGCTAGGCCTGGGTGTGCAGTTTCACTGCCACCTCGACTTGGCATTTAAAAGTACTTGCCAAGCCTAGAACTCCCCTTTTTCTGCATATAAGTCACCCTTAATGTGTGCCCTGGGTATCCCCTAGGGCAGGGTGCTGTGTAGGTAAAAGGCAGGACATGTACCTGTGTAGTTATATGTCCTGGTAGTGTAAAACTCCTAAATTCGTTTTTGCACTACTGAGAGACCTGCTCCCTTCATAGGCTAACATTGGGGCTGCCCTCATACACTGTTGAAGTGGCAGCTGCTGATCTGAAAGGAGCAGGGAGGTCATATTTAGTATGGCCAGAATGGTAATACAAAATCCTACTGACTGGTGAAGTCGGATTTAATATTACTATTCTAGAAATGCCACTTTTAGAAAGTGAGCATTTCTTTGCACTTAAATCCTTCTGTGCCTTGCAATCCACGTCTGGCTAGGTTTAGTTGACAGCTCCTTGTGCATTCACTCAGACACACCCCAAACACAGGGTACTCAGCCTCACTTGCATACATCTGCATTTTGAATGGGTCTTCCTGGGCTGGGAGGGTGGAGGGCCTGCCCTCACACAAAGGACTGCCACACCCCCTACTGGGACCCTGGCAGACAGGATTGAACTGAAAAGGGACCTGGTGCACTTCTTAGCCTCTCTTTGAAGTCTCCCCCACTTCAAAGGCACATTTGGGTATAAAACAGGGCCTCTGCCCTACCTCATCAGACACTTGCTGGAGAAGAAACCGGAACCAGAAACTACATCCTGCCAAGAAGAACTGCCTGGCTGCTCAAAGGACTCACCTGTCTGCTTTCTACAAAGGACTGCTGTCTTGCTGTTGCCCTGCTGCCTTGCTGAACTCTTGTCTGGCTGTGAAAGTGCTCTCCAAGGGCTTGGATAGAGCTTGCCTCCTGTTCCTTGAAGTCTCAGGACCAAAAAGACTTCTTCCTTTCACTTGGACGCTCCGTGCGCCGAAAATTTCGACGCACAGCTTGTTTCGCGGCGAGAAAAACGCCGCACACCGACGCTGATCGACGCGACGCCCTCGGGACGATCGAGACTTCGACGCACAACCTCGCAAGGACAAAGCCGCTCGACTTTCCAGGAGAAATCGACGCGACGCCCACCGTGAGTGCGAAACTTTGACGCACGGCCTCGCAAGGACAACGCCGCCCGACTTCCAAGGAGAAATCGACGCGACGCCTGCCGTGAGACCAAACTTTCGACGCACGGCCTCGCAAGGACAACGCCGCCCGACTTCCAAGGAGAAATCGACGCGACGCCTACCGTGAGATCGAAACTTCGACGCGCAGCCCCGCAGAACGACGCGCAGCCGGAAAACAAGCAGGAGAATCCACGCACAGACCCGGGACATCTGGTAATCCCCGCGATCCACAAAAAGAGACTGTCTGCGCGCCGGAAAACGACGCCCGACTTCCCCGCGTGGAAAAGACCGACGCAAGTCTGTGTGTGCTGAGGAGAAATCGACGCACACACCCCTTTTTCCACGCATCTCTTCTCCTGTGGCCCTCTGAGGAGATTTTCCACCAGAAACCAGGTACTTTGTGCTAGAAAGACACTGTATTGCATTCTAAAGACTTAAGACACTTTATATCACTTCCCTGTGATATTTCTACAATTTCCCATTGCAACTTTATTCTTTTTGACCTACAATTATCCTGATAAATATTATATATTTTTCTAAACACTGTGTGGTGTAGTTTTGTGGTGCTATATGGTGGTATTGTATGATTTATTGCACAAATACTTTACACATTGCCTTCTAAGTTAAGCCTGACTGCTCGTGCCGAGCTACCAGTAGGTGGGCACAGGATAATCTTGGATAGTGTGTGACTTACCCTGACTAGAGTGAGGGCTTTTGCTTGGACAGGAGGTAACCTGACTGCCAACCAAAAACCCCATTTCTAACAGTCTGTAAAGCTGTTTTGATGAAGAGTCGTCACTGACATCAAAATAGAGGGGCAGACGTTCATTTTTTAAGCAAAATAGAACAGCAAGCGAAGTTGCTGCTCGCGTTGCGTGAAAAGTAGAGAGCAGCTACGCACCACATCATCTAAGATATGGTGGATTTCTGCTGTCTCCTAAAGCGGACGCACTGTTTGTTGACTATCGTCCACACAGACACCCTTGCACCAGCGTGCATTGGAGCCTGCTTTATTGTTTTTTTTTAAGGAAGGGATGTATCAAGGGGCTACATCCGTGCACAAAAACAATCCTGAAAGGCATTCTCCTCTTTCTATGCATGGTGCCAAATGCAGCACGCATAGAAAAAGGAAGTAACAAGGAGAAAAAAATATTTTTCTTCTTGTTACTCCTGCTTCAGTAATGCATAGCTTTTTTGATGCATTTCCAGTTTTGCTAGTTTTATTAAATCTGGGAATGCTCCAAAATCCATAGGTGGGTGCATAGACTGCCCTCCGATGGAACATGTCCCTAATGCAAAGTAAGGCAAGGTAACTCTATGTGCTGCTTTGTGTTACGTTAGGAAAAAACGCCAGCAAATCCTTACAAATATGATTTGTGTAGCTTTGTAAATCACAAAGAACATTGTGCATCATGGCTGTATCAAAAAAGTGGGGCATCCACAATGTAAAATGTTAGTAAATCTGCCTTAAAATGAGTGAAACTACTGAATCCATGAGAATACAAATGAGTGAATGAATGAACTGTATTTCTTCAAAGCGCTTCCAGGCTAGAAGCAGTGACACTACCTGACCTTCATTAAAGAAGTGCATTGCTTTTTTCCTCCAGTCAATGTGTCTGGCATAAATATTGTATATTTATGTTTATGTGTTGCACAAACAAAACTGAGGAGCAACAATGCGTGGTACATTAATTAATAGATTTTTCACATTTAGGTACGGAGCAAATGCATTACACATAATTTACCACTGCGTCACCTTTATAGTTTTACATATTTAAGGCACAGATTAAATGATAACCGACCAGAAGGACTTGATTTCCAGACAACTGAAAGAGCCAGGATTAGAACCGAAGCAGGCCACATCTTCTGCCCTGATGGTCATAGAGGACACTCTTCATAGCTAGGGTATGAAACATCTACCTATAGCATACTCCATCAGCTGATTGGTGTTTCTTGACCTCGTGCACAAACGTTTTTATGCTATTGAGCCAGCTGATGTGTCAGAAGAAAAGAATGCTAAATCTAAACACTAAACCTTGACTCCAAGATCTGCCTCCCTGTCCCAGTGGAAGTACTTTTCAAAAGATTTAGTAAGAACTGGACAAAGCTATCTATATAATAACAAAATGCTGTTAGTAAATTACTTTTCAAAGTATCAATTAAAAAAATGTCTTTGGAAAAACACTTCTTATTTCATTCTATGCTCTTATACCAGATATAGGTTGCATTATGCTTTTACAAAAACCTGGTATTGGTGTTCCAGAGCAGCAATATATCATCACCAAATGACCTCTGAATGCGGTAAATAACTTGCCCTTTCTTGGCACCCATATAATTAGGCCCTTAGAGTTCTATGTTAACATCATCAGAGTCTTCAGTCTTTGCAAACTCATCAAACCCCAGAGGCCAGCAAACCAGGTCTTTAGTTGTGATATGATTGTGAAGTATTTATGTTGCAGACTGAGGGCCTGATGTAGATGTTGATGGTAACGGTTCCGCTATCAGTTTTCTGACTGAAAACCTGTCCGCCATGATGGCCCACCCGCTTGATTTAGATGTTGGCGGTCCTATAGATGATTACCTGCCCGAGTCCGGTCGACTCTGCTGAGGAATCCCATCTGCCAAGACGGCACTATAGGAAAGAGTGGCTGGTGACAGTACTCCAGCTGCACTTACTGCCACGCAGATTTGGATATGCCTTACTGCCAAGCAAAACGTGGCGGTCCAACCTCCATTTCTGACATGTCAGATTGTGGTCAAAGGGGTAGAACACTCACCTTTTCCCTGCGGCTCAACTTCCATTTCTGGATGGACACGACTGGACAGGACCTTTCATTGCTGCTGCCACAGGACCACAGAAAAAACACAACCTCAACATCGCTGGATATGAAGTTAGGCAACCTGCATTGGCTGTATACATTGGAAAGTCATGGCACATGGACTTGGGGTCATTGCTGACATATACATGTCACAGTCATTTTTGTAAAACTGCTGTGACATGGATATGTCAAGGGCGCAGGTGGGCCAGACATGGACAGGGACACACTGATACACAGCACAGCACACACATACACAATTGTAATCATGATGCCAGTATTTGTTTCCAAATGATTGCTGGCACCACAATAATGGTACTTTCACACTTGTCAACTGTGCTGATGTGTGCACATTGCAAGGGGGCCTGTAACTGTCATGTTGTGCTTCGAATTGTGTGTGTGCGTCAGTTTATGTATGTGTGTGTGTGATTGACTGGGTGAAGTAGAAGGAGATGTAGTTGTGTCAGTATGTGTGCCACTTGCAAATGGCATATGATGTGGATGTTGTGTGTTTTGTGTTGTGTTGCAGTGTGCAGAATTCAGGTGGATGTTGTGTGATGGTCACTGTTGTGATGTGTGTAGTTGTGCCTGTCTATGCATGTTTGTGTAGATGAGTGTGTTGTTTGTAATGCAGGGGATGATTTGTGATGGGTAGAGTGTGCGTGTATGTGACTTACCTCTATTCCATAGCCACTGCCATGATCCAATGTCCTTTGGGTAGAGCAAAGTCCTCCCTCGGTCAGCAAAGCACTAGCAGGACACCAGCTGTCCAACTGTAACATCTAAATAAAGGCAGCAGGAACCGGTCTGGCTGATGGCTAGGAAGAGCACTCCATCGTGGCAGTGTTCGGCGCAGCAGCAATACATCTAAATATGGCAGCTGGAGCATTGCCAACTTGACGGTTTTCTTGGCCTGCCTCCGAAATGGCTTGGCAGTCACACAATCAAGATCTAAAAAAGGCCCTGGATATCTCAATTGAGTCACAGCAGTGATTGGTATATCCTTTGAAGCCACATGAGCTTCTTTATATACCACCACTTTTCTATTGCCCTTCAATTTTCACCTTCATTTGTGGATCATTAAAGACCTGCTTTTTAGGGTACAAGTTACATTTTTATAGCTTTTTATGCCAATATTTATTTGCAGAACATCTTCAGTTGCATACTATCCAATATGCCCTTCATAGTGAATAAGACCTCTGTTGGAAATGGCCTTTCTGCTGGGTCACCTCTCAAACATTTTGCCTTCCTCCTTCTCTTTTTCTGACCTCAATTTTGCTGGCTTTTGGACCCTGCACACTTTACCACTGCTAATCAGTGCTAAAGTGCATTTGCATTCTCCCTAAAACATGGTGACATTGGCTCATACCCAATTGCATATAATTTACTTGTATATCCCTAGCAAAATGCACTACATGTGCCCAATACCTGTAACTTAAATACTACTATTGGGCCTGCAGCACTGGTTGTGCCACCCACATAAGTAGCCCTTACCAATGTCTCAGGCCTGCCACTGCAAGGCCTGTGTGTACAATTTCACTGCCATTTCGACTTGGCATTTAAATGTAATTGCCAAGCCTTTAACTCCCCTTTTTCTACATATGTCACCCCTGAGTTAGGCCCTAGGTAACCCATAGGGCAGGGTGCTATGTAGGTAAAAGGCAGGCCATGAACAAGTGTGTTATGTATGTCCTGGTAGAGTAAATCTCCTAAATTGATTTTACACTGCTGTGAGGCTTGCTTCTTTCCTAGGATAGCAATAGGGCTACCCTCACATACTGTTTGGCAGATTCTGATCTGAAAGGAGTAGCCAGGTCATATTGAGTATGGCCAGAATGGTAATAGAAAATCCTGCCTATTGGTGAAGTTGGATTTAATATTACTATTCGGGAAATGACAGTTTTAGAAAGTGAGCATTTCTCTACGCTTAAATCAGTCTGTGCCTTCCAATCCATGTCTGGCTAGGTTAGTTGACAGCTCCCTTTTGCATTTCCCTCAGACAACCCCAAACACCCGATGCTCAGTCACACCTGCACACATCTGCATACTGAATGGGTCTTCCTGGGCTGAGAGGGTGGAGGGCCTCACACTTGCATGTCAAAGGCCAGTAGCCTGGAAAGGACAGGACAGGATGGAACTGAAAGGGGACCGTGTGCACTTCTAAGCCACTCTTTGAAGCTTCCCCCTCTTCAAAGGCACATTTGGGTATTTAAACAGGGCATCTGACCCTACCAGCTCAGACACTTCTGCAGAAATGTCTGCAAACACTTCTGCAGACACTTCTTGACAAGATATCTCCTGGGAAAGAATCTGAACCAGAACCTGCAACCTTATAAGAGAAGCTGCCTGGCTGCCCAAAAGACTCACCTGACTGCTTTGCTGAAAAGAACTGCTGACTCGCTGTTGCCATGCTGCCTTGCTGCTCTCTGGCTCTGCTGAGAAGTGCTCTCCAAGGGCTTGGATTGAGCTTGCCTCCTGATTTCTGAAGTCTCTCCAAATAAATCCTTGTGCAGCGAAAATATCGATGCACAGCCTGCTGGTATTGACACACAGCCTGCATCGCGGTGAGAAAATCACTGCACGCTGAACTGGAACAACGCAGCCCAGCTCCCCGAGTGGATATCGATGCAGCGCCAGCGTTGCAACCAGAAAGTCGACGCACTGCCCACTGGATCGATGCATTGCTGAGCCGGGAGAACACAGCCCGACTTCCTGCCAAGTGGAATCAACACAGTGCCTGCTCTGTGATAGAAATTTCCCTGCTTCGCTCACCGGATCGACACAGCTCCTGTGACTTCATCCCGCACACCCAGGATTTCGCCTTGTCCCCAAGGCATCCAAATACCCCGCAACCCAAAGAGGAACCAAGTCTGTGTGCCGGAAATTGACACAAGGCCCTTGCTGCAAGTAAAATATCGATGCATCGTCAGTGTGTGCCTGGAGAATCTGACGCACACCTCCCAGTTTTCTACGCATCTCCTCCTCTGCGGTCCCTCACGAATAATTGAGACACTTATCGCTTTTAAGAACTTAAGACTCTTCTCATTTTATAAAGTTATATTTCAACATGTACTTATCAAATCTTGATCATTTTGACCTGCATTTAATCAGATAAATATTCTATATTTTTCTAAACCTGTTTGGTGGATTTTTGGGGTGTTTATACTGTGTTATTGCATGATTTATTGCACACAGACTTTACACATTGCCTTAAAAGTTAAGCCTGACCGCTCAGTGCTAAGATACCAGAAGGTGGACACAGGATAATTTGGATTTTGTGTGACTTACCCTGGTAAGAGTGAGGCTCCTTGCTTGGACAGGGGGTAACCTGCCTGCCAACCAATTACCCCATTTCTAACTATGTCCTTTCAGTACACTTTGAAACAGGCACTATCTTCAATGAGTCAACACTGTGTCATTTACCTGCAAACTCCTCACCACATCTTGTATTCTGTTTTGCGTATATTACTAATCTGTCCGATTTTATAGTGAACTTCCCTGTTATACACAGCTAAATATTCTTGTTTGCCTTTCCATATCATTGGCCAATGAGTATGGTACGTGGGCGTTTCTGTTTGTTTCAAGTTGCTTTTCAAAAAGTATGATTCTCACACATAGAAATAGTTCATTTTACAGAAAATATTTTTCAATGTCAAACCTGGCAATAACTTTTATTGGCAGGTTATGTGATCCAAAGTTATTTTTGCATTTTTCATTGGATTTGATCATGTTCATCTTTAACATGTCAGAATGGCTTTCATTTAATGTACTAAAATGTTCATCTTTCATATCTTGGGAAAAATCTAGATTCTTCTATATGTGTGTGTGTGGTTATGGAAAAAGTGCCTTAAATCCTGATAAACCGACTCATGCAAAGACTGCTTACAGACTGGTAAGTTGGATTCCACTCCTGAAGGTGTACCAAGTCACAAGGGTTGCTTTGTAAAATATGTTTAAGACAACAGCAGCAGCTATTATTCCTGTGGACATTACTGCAACTTCTGATATGGAACATCATTCCACATAGTTTAGAAGACTATGGGCCCCATTACGAGTTTGGCGGTCCGTGGACTGCCAAGGTGGCTTTGACAGTCTAACTCCATCGGGTTAGCAGTCGGACTGCCATAGTACGAGTCCTGCTGGCCAATGGACCAAAGACTGCTGTATTTCCACTGGCAACACCAGACAGCACAAACCCTCATGGTCACAAGGCTGCACAAACAGGCCCCGAACACATTATGAGATTCCGCACTGCCAATGTGACCATGGCAGTCCACTCACCACATCCCAGCAGGGGGAGTATAAAGGGAGACACACACCTGCAGGCAGCATTACATGTCCTATGCTTCCATGGAGCCCATCACAACACACGTCCTGCCGCTGCTGCTGATAATCGAAGGTGCACAAAATCCATGCTGCCATAGACACAACAGACCATAAGTATACACACATACCTGTGTCATTACGCTAAACAATAGATTGTTGTGCCGACAGCCACATTATGGGGGTCATTCTGACCCTGGCGGTCTTGGACCGCCAGGGCAAGAATGACGGAAGCACCGCCAACAGGCTGGCGGTGCTTCATTTCCCATTCTGACCTCAGCGGTAAAGCCGCAGTCGCACCACCGGGGACGGTGGTGTCCCGGCGATTTTCCCCCGGCAGTGATAATCCGCCATGGCAGCGCTGCAAGCAGCGCTGCCCTGGGGATTATGACCCCCTTACCGCCAGCCTGTTTCTGGTGGTTTACACCGCCAGGAAGAGGCTGGCGGTAAGGGGTGTCCTGGGGCCCCTGGGGGCCCCTGCACTGCCCATGCCACTGGCATGGGCAGTGCACGGGCCCCCTAACAGGGCCCTGGCCTGCTTTTCACTGTCTGCAACTGCACCCGTCGCACCGCCGCAACACCGCCGGCTCCATTAGGAGCCGGCTCCTGTGTTGCGGCCTCATTCCCGCTGGGCCGGCGGGCGCTAACATGGTTAGCGCCCGCCGGCCCAGCGGGAATGTTGGAATGGGGGCTGCATTTTTGCGGCCGCATGGCGGCCGCTTGCCGGTTCCCGTCTGGCGGGTGGCAGTAGCCGCCCGCCAATGTTAGAATGACCCCCTATATGTGGCTCATGGAACAGGAACCAGGTACACGTCTTTGTGTCCCAGTTTGGAATCATACACAAAGAAGGACTCATTTACAGTAACAAAGTGCCGCCTTTGGACAGGTTGCTTACACTGTGCTGCACACTACAACACTACAACACTACACAAAAACACGTATACTCATTTCAGGCACAGGGACAGTGAAGTGTACATAACATTGTCTCACGAAACACCAACAACACTGCAACATCACATCTACAAATTCAACTCACACAATCACATTGCACACATGCCATGGACTGTTGTCACATTCAACACACATATGTATCGATGTGGCATGGAACACAAACACCACTCTCATTAACCAGCCCTTCAATGGAAAAACACATCACCCACATTGCAACACAATGGAAGGAAAATGGAATGCACAATAGACAGAGAAGCAAATATACAAAGCTCACTATGCAAACAGTACCTGCTCAGTAGGGATGGGGGCATCAGGAGCACTCAGGGAAGGAGGCTGCACTGGAACACAGATCACCATGCACGTGCCCTTGTTAGAAATGGGGTCTTTGGTTGACAGTCAGGTTACCCACTGTTCAAGCAAGGACCCTCACTCTAGTCAGGGTAAAAGAGAATCACCCTTAGCTAACCCCTGCTTAACCCCTTAGTAGCTTGGCAGAGCAGTAGGCTTAACTTCAGAGTGCTAGGTGTAAAGTATTTGTACCAACACACACAGGCCCTCATTCTGACCCTGGCGGTCGGCGGAGAGACGGCGGTCGGACCGCGAACAGACCGGCGGTATTAAAAATGGCATTCTGACCGCGGCGGTCCCCGCCGCGACCGACCGCCACTTCTCCACTCCGACCGCCACGGCGGTCATGACCGTGGGGCTGGAGTTTGCGCACTCCGGCCCGGCGGTCGTCCCAAGACCGCCAAGGGTATTATGACCCTGCCTACCGCCGCGGTTTCTTGCGGGCGGGAACCGCCGTGCGAACCATGGCGGTAAGCACTATCGGGGCCAGGGAATTCCTTCCCTGGCACTGATAGGGGTCTCCCCCACCCCCCACTACCCACCCGAGTCCTCCCCCCACACCCTCCACCCCCCTGCCACCCCCCAGAGATGGTACGAACCCCCTCCCCACCCCCACCCCGACATGCACATACATGCACCCCGACATGCACACACCCCCAACATGCACATATACACACCCCCTACACACACATACACAACGGGGACACATACCCGCACACATACATGCAGACATGCGCACCTGCCGAACAGCACACATTACCCATAGACACAGCAGCACCCCCCGCCCGCATACACGCACTCACACACCCCCTCTACACACTCACACGCACACCCCCATGCACGCCCACATCACACAACACCCCCCCACCCCCTCCCCTCACGGACGGTCAACTTACCTTGTGCGTTGGTCCTCCGGGAGGCGACGGGAGCCATGGGGAGGTGACCGCCAACAGAAGACCGCCAACAGAAGACCGCCACACTGAAATGTGGGTCGTAATTCTGTGGGCGGTGTTCTGCTGGCGTGGCGGTGGAGGTTGACCAGTCTCCACTTTCCCGCCGACCGCCAGTGTGGCTGCTGGCGGTTTTCCGGCGGAACGCTCCCAGCGGTCAGAATGCGCACAGCGGCATACCGCCGCGGTCGGCGGTCTTCACCGCGGCGGTAACTCGGTGGTCTTGCGAAAAGACCGCCAAGGTCAGAATGAGGGCCACAGTAACTTAATGAAAACACTACAAAATGACACAACACCAGTTTAGAAAAATAGGAAATATGTATCTAAACAAAACAAGACCAAAATGACAAAAATCCAACATACACAAGTCAAGTTATGAATTTTTAAAGATTAAACTCAAAAATAGCGGTTAGAAACAAAAATGCTTTGATGAGCTGTTAACACGGCGTCGTGGCGGAGTCGATCCCAACAAGCCGACACCAGCGGCGCCGGACACGGAGTCGCGTAGACCCCCAAGTACAGTACCTTTGGTGAAGAGTGAAAACAAGTCGATGTGCGAAGTCGGGGATCGAGGCGTTGGTGCGAAACGTTGAATCCGCTCACTTCGAGCGGCGTCGGTCACAAAGTGGTGCGGCGACTTCCACAGAGTCGCAGACTTCAGCGGGGCTGCAGCGGCATCGGGCCTGCGAAGAGCGTCGCGTTCCAGCGAAGGTCACAGCGTCGGGTGCAGGAGGCGTCACCGGATTCAGCAGCGGCGTTGGTCCGAAGTCGTCTGAAGTCGATTTCCTTGGATTTCCACCAGCTTTCCTTTCAAGGGCCCAGAGACTGGATAGGGCACCACTTGTCAGAGCAGGAGTCTCTCCAGAGACTCCAGGTGCTGGCAGAGAGAAGTGTTTGCTGTCCCTGAGACTTCAAACAACAGGAGGCAAGCTCTAAATCAAGCCCTTGGAGATTTCTTCACAAGATGGAAGGCACACAAAGTCCAGTCTTTGCCCTCTTACTCTGGCAGAAGCAGCAACTGCAGGATAGCTCCACAAAACACAGTCACAGGCAGGGCAGCACTTCTCCTCAGCTCTTCAACTCTTCTCCAGGCAGAGGTTCCTCTTGTTTCCAGAAGTGTTCTCCAGTCTGTGGTTTTGGGTGCCCTTCTTATACCCAGTTTCTCCTTTGAAGTAAGCCTACTTGAAAGTAAAGTCTCTTTGGAATGTGAAATCCTGCCTTGCCCAGGCCAGGCCCAAGACTCTCACCAGGGGGTTGGAGACTGCATTGTGTGCGGGCAGGCACAGCCCTTTGAGGTGCGAGTGACCACTCCTCCCCTCCCTCCTAGCACAGATGGCTCATCCAGATATGCAGGCTACACCCCAGCTCCCTTTGTGTCACTGTCTAGTGTGAGGTGCAACCATCCCAAATGTCAAACTGACCCAGACAGGGAATCCACAAACAGTCAGAGTCACAGAAATGGTATAAGCAAGAAAATGCTCACTTTCTAAAAGTGGCATTTTCAAACACACAATCTTAAAATCAACTTTACTAAAAGATGTATTTTTAAAGTGTGAGCTCAGAGACCCCATACTCCACATGTCCATCGACTCCCAAAGGGAATCTACACTTTAATCAGATTTAAAGGTAGCCCCCATGTTAACCTATGAGAGGGACAGGCCTTGCAACAGTGAAAAACTAATTTAGCAATATTTAACTGTCAGGACATATAAAACACATTACTATGGGCCTGATTACAACTTTGGAGGACGGTGTTAAACCGTCCCAAAAGTGACGGATATACCACCTACCGTATTACGAGTTCCATAGGATATAATGGACTCGTAATACGGTAGGTGGTATATCCGCCACTTTTGGGACGGTTTAACACCGTCCTCCAAAGTTGTAATCAGGCCCTATATGTCCTACCTTAACCATACACTGCACCCTGCCCTTGGGGCCACCTAGGGCCTACCTCAGGTGTGTCTGGCATGTAAGAAAAGGGAAGGTTTAGGCCTGGCAAGTGGGTATACTTGCCAAGTCGAATTTACAGGTAAAACTGCACATATAGACACTGCAATTGCAGGTCTGAGTCATGATTAAAGAGCTACTTATGTGGGTGGCACAACCAGTGCTGCAGGCCCACTAGTAGCATTTGATTTACAGGCCCTGGCACCTCTAGTGCACTTTACTAGGGACTTACTAGAAATCAAATATGTCAATCATGGATAAACCAATCACATACACATTTTGTAAAGGAGCACTTGCACTTTAGCACTGGTTAGCATTGGTAAAGTACCCAGAGTAACAAAAACAGCAAAATCAGAGTCCAGCACACATCAACAACCTGGGGAACAGAGGCAAAGCTGAAAAGTCTAACAGCCCTTTAAAGAACATTTGCAACAGGACTAGCCCTACATCTATCTCAGGGAAAAACAATACTAGAGCCAAAGTATATGCCTATCTGCACAATGTGGAAGTACATGTCAAGAAAGCACAGAAAACTCCAACTGCATGGGACATACAACTACATGAAGTAGCGGCAAGGTACACTCAGCTAAGTGGACACGTGCACAGTCAAATGCAAAAAGGAAGCACAATTGAACACCCTCCATGTCTGCACAAACAAAACTCAGACTGCTACACATCAGTTGAACCTATAATCCATATCAGGGGGACAAGTCTAACAGAGTACATGCTCCCTTTGGATAATACAAGATGAAATAATTACCATACCAAACAGAACACAATGCTACAACACCACAATTGCATTTGCACCCAACATATACTCTTGTCTTGGGGGACACCAGAACCGCCCACAAAATCAGAAACCACAAACAACAGAAAACAGATCAGCAAGCAGGCTTAAACACACACAACTGTGGACAGACTACACAAGTTTTACATAAAGGTAGAAAAGGAATTGCAGGACAAATGTACACCCAAAAAGACAACTGTTTGTGTTTGTTAAAAACCAAATTTCAATAGTACAAGACATTTGACCAGGCCACATGGTATTGTCCAGGCACATAATCACACTCTCATTTGATTCCTTTACTGCCAGGGAACCTCCTCAGGAAGGGGCATCAAATGGGCAGACAGGCACCTCTGAGATGATCCTTGAGGGGGTAAGATTTGGGAATGGTGGGTTTGGGAGGGGTGGACTGCTTCTTAGGAGGGGTGGGTTTCTTCTTAGGGGATCGGTGTGGGTGCTTGCACAGGACAGGTGTGATGGGGAGGACTTGGAGGTGGAAGGGATGAGTTGCGAGGTAGGTGGTGACTTCTTGGGTTTGTGATGGGGTGAAGGGAACAGGGGAAAGGGCAAGCTAAAACAAAAATCAGACAAGAAAATGGGGGTGGTCATCAGAAGAGGGTGGTATTTTGAAGGTCGATGGAGTGGTTGCCTCATGTGTTGGTGTTGGTGCGGATATTTTGGTTGTGTGTGTGTGAGGTATGCATGCGTTTGGGTGGTGTCTGTTGCATGTGTGAGTGTGGGCATTTGCATATCTTGGGGGCTGGGAGGTAGAATTGCTGGGCGATGTGAGAGTGGCCGATGTGTGTGTGTCTATTGGGGTGGTGTTTCGGGTATGCTGGTAGTGGTGGATGTCTGTGTTTCTGTTGGGGTGGTTTCTGCAGGTATGCTGGGTGTGCCTATGGGTATGTTTGATGTCGTGTGTGGTATGGTGGGGGTGGTAGGGTTGTCTGCAGAAGTAGTGACTGCAGTTGTGTGTGTGGGTATCTGTTTAGTGCGTGCATGTTTGTGTCTATGTCTGCTGCTTGTGTGTGTTAGGTTGGGTATGTGCGGATCGGACTGTGTGCTTGGGGTAGGTAAGGAAATGGGGGATTTGGATCGGGAAGAGGGTGGTGGAGGGAGATGGAAGGTTGGGGTTGACTGGCTGCCATCACTGTGGAGGCCAGAGCCTGAAAAGAAAGATCTCTGTAGGCCAGACATTGCACTATGAATGCCTTCCAGGAATGCATTAGTCCGCTGCAATTGGGTTCACACCCCTGGATGGCATTCACAATTTCTGATCCACAGAGATACTCCTCAAGAGGACACAAGCTTCCTCACTGAGGGCAGCAGGGGTAACAGGATGGGGTGGAGGTGCCTGCGGCAAAGGAGATGCCCCCATTCTTTGGTGAGCAGGCATGGCCAACTGGGTGGGGAACAACAGAGAGGGTGATGATAGAACTGGGGGTGGTGGACAAAGATGGTAAAGGGGTATGTCCTGATGGGTCCACCACCACTAGGGAGTGGTCACTTAAGGAAGAATCTGATGATGAGGAGGATGTAAAACTGGTCTCCCTGGTGGCACTCGTTTCAGCCTCTGGGCCATTGGGTTCCCCTGTGTAAGTGGGGTCTAGACCCGAGGTCCCGTGGCTAGATGCTTCCCCACTTGGCTGTGGTCTGTCTCCTTCACTTCCCTGGACTGATGCTGAAAATATGAAGAGAAATAGGGTCATCACATGTCCATGATCACGCTTGAATAGCTGTGATTAGCAAACATTACCTTGATGTCAAGTAGGCCCCAGCAACAACTCCACCTAACTGGCCCCTGCATGTACCATACCATATGCATGCATGCCACCTTAACTGTCAACAGTTGCCCACAGGAAAATGAGGATGTCAGACAATTACAATTGCATGGCTGAAGTTGTGGAATCACAGTAGCCATTGAACAAGTAGGAGACCTCATCACCTTAAATGCTTTGCCCCATGGAGCATACCTCAGTTCCCTGTTGTCATAGAATAGTAGACCAATGCCAAGTTCATTCTCACGGATCTCACACAAGGTGAAGCACACATCTATTTGTCACATACATAATGAACCAACAATGACAAATGATGCTGACAGAACATGCCATGCTGCTGACAACCATAGCCCGGAGAAGGTGACACGGAAATAGTCATGTCACACTGAAAGCAGTTCCGCAATACACACTTCACTTAGTGATATTTCTCCCAGCGGAATCATGGAGGTAGTACTAATGTTGCTCAAATAGGCCACACATTTGGCGTGGAAATGGACACTGTAGACATCATGTGCAATATGCCAGAAAGATATGTCTCTAACCTCTACAACACAATGAATAAGCAAACCCAGGGAAATCACAACTAATGTCTGGCACCTCTTACAATTGAGTACATCAGTAGATGCCATTAGCCCCTTGAATGTTGGAGAAACCCAGAAATTTGCAAGTACTTGTTGAAGGCCCTCAACATGTTGCCCAATTGGAAGCTACATCATTGTCTCTATTTTGGTCATGCAAACTCAGATATCTGTGGATGAATGCTTGCCCCCAAACACATTTATTTTCAACATAACTGCATGTCCCTCCATGGTGCATGCCAAAAGTCAGTTTACAAACTGTTCCCATTTCACAGGTGCAAAGCACTTTGCTACATGAATCTACATCAAAGACAATGAAATGCACATCGTGGTTAAAATCTGTGGCCGAACTGTCAGGTCCTTCATTGCTACTGCACTTGTACATGACTAATGGCATGCTATAATGGGTGAGGGTATGTGTCAGCCAATACTCAATGGTGAAAAACTCCTGTCTGTGACACAACATAAAATATACCCCCATTGTAAATGTCTTATTCCAAACACAGAGCAGCATGCACATATATGTGATGGAATACAGAACTATCCCATCAACACAAGTAGACCATGCATGAAACGGCAGCTTACAAATGTTTTGCTAAGGAGAAAGGGACACATGCTGGCTTGTAGGTACAAGGAATGCTGGCAACAGTGATGGCACATAAATCATGTCAATGGACATTCCCGACTTACCAAGGGAACATATTGCTCTGTAGCTGCACCCAAAGAGCAATGTATGCTCTATCACATGTCTGATGGCCATCTTCACACTACAGACAGTAGTGAGGCACCAGCACTCATTGTACACTGGAGACAACTAGCCTCTGTGTGGCAGATGCCAAAATACTCATTTCTGCAGATACATTGCAGAGGACAGTGGCCCATCACTTCCTTACCTCTGGCCTATAACACTGAGGAGTAGTAGTCTGTTGCATTGAATTTACACCCACTACAACAACAAATAGTACTTGTTTTATTAATGTACACAACCATATGTTGGCCCTGGAGAGGAAACTATTTGTGGATTATATACAGTTGTGTCCTAAGTCCCTTGGACAATAGGTAAGGCACAGCAGTATACAACACATGACATGTCTGTACAAATAATCACTCATCTACTGTGTTACACATGGCTCATCCCTAATCATAAGGGGGCTGTCAGAACCTAACAAGTTCACTTGGCAATGTGACAGGCAAGAATATGCCCTGTGGCTGCTGTGCTGTCCTCAAATGACCATCAAGGTCTGGGTAGGCCACCACCAGAATATAGGCCATTAGGAGGGTCATAGTCCAGAGGACATGCTGCCCACATTGAGAGGATATCCCCTGCTGGACCTCAGCGATCTTCTGGGCCCAGCATCTCAGGTCCTCCCACCTCTTCCGACAGTGGGTTCTAAGCCGCCTGTGTGCCTCCTGGGTCCGCACCTTCTTGGCGGTGGCTCTCTATTGCTCCTTTTTCTGATGGGCATTGACCTGCATGGATGCAAAAGACAAATCAACAGATTACAATCACAAATCGCAGTACAAATGGTTGAGTCACAAACATGTCAGAAACACCAAGTTAGAACTTTTTCTATTTGTTAACGCTCCCCAACTGTGAAACACACTGCCAATAAGTACAGGGACCTGAATACAGACATATATATGGTGATTGGTTCAGTGGTATGTACCTGTACTACAGAACACTCCTTTGGACGTAAGTGTCTTTCCCACAGAGATGGCATCTAACATACAAAGGCCTGCATTTTACAGTTTCTAATGTGTTCCCAACCTACTGAGTCACATATCATGGCCTCCCAGGAATCAACACACTGTCTGCACTGTAGGACTGTCATTTATGCAATAAGCCTATACAGGCGAAATATGACCTGTGTAAAAGTGACAACAGAGCAGTGGGAGTATGGGACCTGTCATGAGTCTAAGACACACATTGACAATGATGCAAAATGCATGTATGGACTAGATGAATGATTTACCTCTGTACCCATTCCTAATCTAGTCAAAGGAATAAGGCATTCAGGGCAGGTTTTGCCACTAGAACATCATATTGACCACATGGCAGGATCTGCTGGTGTACAGGGAGTGGGTACAGTACCACAGGTGTATGGCCACAGTGACTTCCCCACAGCCTAGACTATGTCCCGTACAAGGAGATACAACCTTCTTGTGTCTTTCATGTAGGTTCTACTACTACCATTGTTGTATGTTGCAGGGCATAGATGGCACTTAACAGTGGGGCACAGTCCACCACCGCTGACGTTCATTTTGGCGGTCAGGATAATCATTCACATTTCGAGGGCAATTGTGTTGCACATCTTTGATTTTTCTCCAAACTCATGTTGTGTCCACATGTGTTGATGACCAAAGTGGGGGTCACATGTGAACCTTGTTTAGTTGGCAGCTCTGATGTGTACTGGGTGCCATGTCTATCCAATAAGAAATTCTTTGCACACATGATATCATTGGCATGCATCATGTATGTTGCTATGGACACACTGACTAATGTTAGAAATCATGTTTTGTCATACATAGGTACCCAAGGAAAGGGAGGATGCAACAACCTCCTGTCTACTGTCCACTGCCGGACCTTCAGACCATGGAGCAATGCCACATAATAAAGTATTATCGCCTGGATAGGCAAACAATAAGTGGACTTATGTCATCAGTTGGAGCCAGACCTGATGCCAGCTATTAGTTATCCAGCCAGCATACGACCCATTCTACATGTCATGTCAGTATTGCAATTCGTAGCCACAGGGTCCATCCAACATAGAGAGGTCCTATCTGCTGGTATGTCCCAACATATGTTCAGTCTGGTGTTAAAGGATGTCCTCCTGTGTAGCCAATTTAGTTATAGCTCCATGCACGTTAGTTTAACACACTAGGCCGCTGTGCACTTTGACCTAGATATATTTTATTTGGCTTTGCATTGTTATTTTTACAATAACCAGTTTTACGGTCTTGTTTTATTTTCATTTATCTAACTGTTTTTGCTTAGCGTAGCACTGTGTTCTCAAACAAGACATTTTTGATCACTTTGTGCTTCAGTCAAGGCTACAGTTTGGCACATTGCCGGTGAACGTGGCAGAATTTTAGTCTCCAACATTCGTAGAAAATACACATCCTTACGTAGGGACATTTTCTTAGAACATCAGCTGTGTTACTATAAAAACACTTCCTAGTCCCATTACACGTTAAGAGTGAGATTCAAGCCAGGGAACCACGACTGTATGCTGATTGCTGAATGCTTCGCTGCAGATGCTAACGCAGACTACAGGCCTTTGCTCAGGTATGAGGGTTGATGTCCTCCCGGGAGAACCTGAAAGGCAGCATTAGAGCTTAACATGCTGTGCTCAGATTATGACTTAGATAGGAAATAGTCCACAAATCCTAGTGACAATATGATAACATTATTCTTCTGCTTCACTTTCCTCGTCACCCTTTTAATATTGTCTTGTTGTGTCATCCTGGTTATTTTATCTCACGGTTTGCTATCTAAAATGCAGTTGTTTTATTAAACCAGTCATTAAAACTTATAATGCTTCTCATTGTCATTTATATATGAGACCGAATTGTGAATGAGAGAACCGGATGCGACCTGAGTGACCCCGACTTCCCTGAGAAGCCTAATATGTCATGCACTCGGCTGCCCTATCATCCCTATCTTCTGGTAGAGATGAGGCACTGCTAGTTAGCCGGAGCAAAACCCGGATTTAGGGCAACAGGGGTCACCCACAGTGGGCCGGACTCAGTCTCCCACACCGTGGACGATCTTGCTGCTCAAAATCCAGTAGTCTCAATAGAATAATGAGAGCCTACGCGACATGGCGCTGCCAACGTTTGGTCAGGATCTAATTTTCGGGTCCACCAGAGTATCTCTGTCTCATTATTATATATAATGACACCTCAATGCCATATATGGAGATGTCCGTGGTGCTGAGGATTTCCACCACAGCTGTGTAGGTAATCCTATTACAACTGGCGGTTCTTCAAGCTTGAACTTTAAACGGAAACCCCATTTTGGTGTGCCTTCTCTGAACTCATAGTGTTACTACCATGGCGAATCCCCAACAGGTACAAATAGCTGTTGATATGAGACAACCTCTAACAGCAGACTTACTAGCAAATGGCCTAATGGCCCAGGGAGGTCCTGTCACATTTGTGGTGGACGCCCATGCAGCTTATAGAACAGAACATTTTTACTCTTGGGTCACATTTCCAGCAGTTGATGGGAACACAAATACATTTCAACAATATACACCTGCGAATGCGCCTGGACAATATAGAGCATACGCATATTTATAGATACCTCTATCTTATCAAGAACATAATAATTGGCTTGATGGCACCCTACCCCACCCAATATTACCAGTAAGGTTAGGTCCACTAAGTAATGATGGTCCTTCCTGGCCATTATTGGCCATCTATACACCACATCCTGCGGTTGCAAATTTAGCAGTAGCTGAGGTTTGTCGCTTATATATTGAATTAATAGCAATATATAGACGATTAGTACAATTTGTGATGCAAACACTAAATACAAACCCAGCACGTGCTGCTCCGGCACATCCACATACAATAACACCAGGTATAAATCCTGCAACGGTACATTTGATTATGGGTAAAGTACCCGCCAAGCAAGAGGAATCTCCGTTTTGGTTAGCACAGAAAATTAATACGCTGGAGGCAGTGTTTCCCCATACGGGACCTCAGGATAGACATAGAATATTAACAATGTGCTTGCCCTTTGGGATGGTACCTACAGTAGAAAACTGTAATACTTGGGGCACGGTATTTGCAGCGCTCTACACAAACGCACATGGTACACGGACACTTGCCAATTTACCGGAAGTGTTGAAACAAATTCAAGATGAATATGGGGCTGCCCCGGCCCTAGATTTGGGGATTCAATTAATGGGCAATTTTGCCACAGTATCCTCAATCATTTTAAGTAACCTTAAAGGGGAAGCAGTCACACTT
The DNA here is from genome assembly GCF_031143425.1 of Pleurodeles waltl. Classification (NCBI taxonomy): domain Eukaryota; kingdom Metazoa; phylum Chordata; class Amphibia; order Caudata; family Salamandridae; genus Pleurodeles; species Pleurodeles waltl. Next base: position 114,543,392 of record NC_090450.1, read on the forward strand.
GGAGTGTGCATGTGGCTTCGTGACATTCCACAGCAGGATCAAGAACGAGAGCTGACTAAAATAATAGACCTATTCAAGTATTGGTCGAGATAGCTTAGGGGCAAGACCACAAAAATCTAAATTTCAGGGTAAATAAAATAAAGATACCCCCAAGCTAGCACCTGAGGGTAATAAGAAACGCTGGGATAAAAAGCAACAAACTCCTAAGAAAGAGAGGGGAGAATCTCCGCGTGTGGAGACCCTACAAAATAGGTATAATCTCAGAAACAGAGATAATATAAAAGCGCCTGTTAGATATCAATTTAAAAAGAAAAAAGTGGCAGCAGTCGCAGTCCAACATGCCACACAGGAAGAGGGTCCTCTTGAAGAACAAGAATTGGGCTCTAGCCTTGCTAGACAGCGTGGCAGAGGTCTCAATAGTTCGCCTGAATCTTCTAGAGCATCTGGAGGTGAAAGCAACTGATGACTTTATACTAGTAGTAACTGCGGACATGCGTGTCTCCACGCCTGATTGGTTGTAGAAATTAACGCTACAGTTAGAAGGAGACATTGAACGCACAATAGACACAATCTTTTAGGATCGCATAGTAAAAGTATATGATGTCTTGTTGGCCGAACAAGATTGGCCACCTGACTTTGTCCGTACCTGCCCATATGGAGAAGATGTCATTATTCCTTCTTTCTCACCCCTTGCTCCAGAGGAACTCGCTGAATCCTATTCCATTGAATGGGCTTTGGCACAAGCACCTGCATTATACAGAAATCACATGGGATGGGATAAAGAATCCCCCTACCATGTAATCCCAATAAAAAACAAACCTCAGCCACAACCGCAGTATCCTATAAAACATGAAGCAAAAGCACCAGTGAGAGAAATACTAACACAATTAGAGTACCAGGGTGTGATTGAACCCCGTGTCTCACCAATGAATAACCCATTATTCCCCGTAGCTAAACCAGACCATTCAGACAGAATAGTCTTAGACTTCAGACATTTAAACAGTCATACATGTACCTATGCAATCCAAAATTCGCATAGCACAGCACTAATGAGCAACATAGTGCGTAAAAAATACAAAACAACACTAGACATTTTCAATGGGTTTTTCTGCCAGAATATAGTGCCTGAGAGTAGAGACTTAACAAGTTTCAGCGCACTAGGCTCCCAGAAAAAATTCAATTTTTTTACCTCAGAGGTATAAGAACATCCCAGGACTGCTCTCAGCTCGTGTCACTGCTATATTACACGAGATTGACCCTGAAGCATTGTCCTATGTAGATGATATATATCTCATGGATGACGAACTACTACAACATTTAAGACTGGTAGCCTGCATTGTTGTAGGGTTTGCAAAATTTGGCTACACATTTAACTTAAAAAAAAAAAAAATAGCCTTCCTCAGCGTCCTGTTCCTAGGATATGAGTTGTCAAGTGAAGGAAAGAGCCTAGCGCCACAATTCTTCGAGAAGTGCACACAGTTACAACCACAGAATACGATTAAAAAAATCCAATCATTATTGGGTTTCTTAAATTTTGGCAGAACCCACATTCCAGATTATGCTACACGCATAAAACCTTTATATGACTTAATACGTCCCGACTTCTCAAGTAAATTCTGGACAATTGAACATACACGCATTCTTCGAGAGTTGCAGACAGACATGCTTGCAGCACAACATTTACACACAAGGTACAACAAAACACATTTGGTTATCAGAGTAATACCTGGGGCCATCGGTTTCACCTATGTGATGTTTAATGAAGGTGAGACAGTCCCGATTCCATACAAATTGCTTTTGTACTCAGCAGCAGAACAACACTTTGCTCCCACGGAGAAAATTCTCACTGCTGTACAGATGGCTGTCATTAAAGAAAGACCTCTTTCCCAAGGAAAGCACATTATTGTTGTTTCTCCAATCCCAGCCCTAGAGGCTGTTACAAAAGCTAGTGTTCCAAACGCAAAAGCATTACATCCGCACTGGATACAGTGGGCTACGTCAATGACAGCCACTGATGTAGACTACATTTTTGACCCAAAGCTACAAACTCAGGAATTTCTACAATATGAAATAGAATATCCAGTTCCAGCAAATACTTTGCCTATCGATCAGTATCATAAAGTCATGTACACCGATGGCTCTGCACAACCTGCAATTGGAACTAAACATCAATATTCTGCTGCTTGCGCAGTTGTAAGTGGCTGTATGGAGGGCGATACATTTTGTCCTCTACATACCTTTACACAGACCCTAGTGGATTGTACAGCACAATTGGCTGAGATAAAAGCTCTGCTGGTGGCACTGGAACACACGGATCCTGCACAACCTACGCTGATTGTTTGTGATTCATATTACTGTGTCCAGTCCTTTAATGAATACCTGCATTATTGGCGCCAGAATGGGTTCAGAGATTCCAAAGGCAACACCATTAGACACAGACTACTGTGGGGGAAAGTAGCTGACCTGAAAGAGACACTACTGAATGTCCATGTTGTGCACACATTTGGACACCAGCGCGTTGGAATACACGTTGCTGGAAATACACTGGCTGATGAAGCCGCAAAGTCAGCAGTGTCTGTGGCCGCTGTAGCTGCAGTGACTCGTTTGAGTTCAAAACCGGACGCAGACATCTGGGCTGCCGGGACAGCTACATCTGATGGTAAGCCCTATCCTAAAGGATTTCCTAACAAATATCACTATCGTATGGGAGGTATGCTGAACGCTGAAGTTAAGATACCAGGCGTAGGTGTACGAGACATCCCCAACAAAGACATAAGGTCACAATTGATTAAAGCAGCGCATGAGGGGGTGGCATCTGCCCATGCTCGTGTGGCGGCTACAATTTTGATCTTGCAGGCCCACTATTGGTGGCCAGATCTCTACAAAGAGACTAAGCAGTATGTCCTTTGTTGTTACATCTGTCAACAAATCAAAGTTTCCACTGCCAAGCGCCCACCACAGACACCCCTCTTAATTTCAAACAAACCATTACAATGTGTGTACTTGGACCACTGTGATCCCTTAACACCTGATAGTGCATACAAATATATCTTAGTCGCTGTTGATTCATGTTCCAGATTGCTCGGACTGTTATTAAAGATTTGCAAATCTTTATCGGTACATATGCAGTTGCGGCTTTCCATTCGGACAAGGGCCCTGCTTTCGCCTCAAGGGCATTCAGGGATGCCATGGCTTAGATGGGGGTCCAACTCCAGTACTCGTCTCAATTTCATCCCAAGGGAAATAGTGTTGTGGAGTGATTAAACCGTGATTTGAAGCAATCCTTCACAACCAGAGTCTTAGGTACGGGTCGTAGTTGGCTTAATCACCTATATGGAGTCCAGAGAGCACTAAATAACCTGCCTAGAAGTTCCCTGGGGGGTCGTACTTCACATGAGTGCCTGTTCGGAACTCGAATGTATGTTCCGGATCTTGATGGTCATGGCGTGGAGGCAGCAGAAACACCATTTGACGTAAACGAACGTGTCACTGTCTTACAGGAACTGCAACAGTTCTGTTATGATAATTCTTCCAAAAGTGCCGCCTCCACAGGAATTAAGCATGTGCCTGTAACATCTACCGGCTGGATTCCCAGAGTTGGGGATCTTGTATGTGAAAAAGTCACAGTGAAAAAGGAGTTTGACCCTTCTTATCGAGCACCAGTCCCTGTACTAGGGATACATGGTATCAGAACTGTTATTCTACCACCGTTGGCAGGTGCCAAAGAAAATCGTTTTGTCTCTATTGACAATGTCAAACGACACCATGTGGCCGATCCTGCACAGCCGACAAAGAGGAACATCCAGTAGTTCCCGAATCCCTCTCACTACTGGTGAAGAAGTTCCTCTACAAGTTGTTTACACCAACACCGACACCACTCCGAGTATGGGGAGGGTGGAAGATGATTTTGCATTAGTTCCACTAACGTCAACTCATTTAGAAACATTTGACCAAGTCAACTCGACTTCAAGCCAAGCGGATGGTGCTGTCTATAGTGTGCCACCGTAGGATACACCAACTCCACCACTGACAACGGCTCCGCCATTTGCACAAACTGCCTCTGGTTATTTAGCCAACTTCAGCGATGATTTCTCAGACTCATTCGCCTCTTTGACAGCTGATTTGTCAAGTACACGTAAGCTAACAAACTGGCTTAACCACTTCTGTGCCGAGGACGTAGTGGTTACGTCCTTTGGCACAGTGCTGCTGTGCCGAGGACGTAACCACTACGTCCTCGGCACACAGCCCAGAGGGAGCGCTCTCGCTCCCTCTGTGTGCTTCCCCCCACCCCCCAAAGTCAGGGATGGAAGGGGAAGCCCTTCCCCTTCCACCCCGACCCCCCACCCCCCCATAATGACGTCAGCGCGCGATCGCGCGCTGACTTCATTATGGGGATATCGCCGCACAGGAAGCCATTTGCTTCCTGTGCGGCGTTGAGAGAAGAGGTGAGTTCCTCTTCCCGGTGGGTGGGGGGTTTGGGCCAAAGAGGCACCGGGGGAAAGGAAAGGCTTTTCCTTTCCCCCGTTGTCTCTTTGAGCATTCCTGCTGCCCGATCGCATTGCGATCGGGCAGCAGGAATGCCCACTAGACACCAGGGATTTTATTTTTTTGTATTTATTTACTCTGTCTGGCACGCGGGGAGCGGCCCCTTGGGCAAGGGTCGCTCCCCTTTAGGGGGGCTTGTCTTTTAGGGCCATTTCTGCCCCCCTTGAGGGCAGATCAGCCTTTTATTTTTAGGCTGATCTGCCCCAAGGGGGGCAGAAACCACTAGAACGCCAGGGATTTCTTTTAATGTGTTTATTTTTGTGGGGGGCCTCCCCTTGGGCACGGGGCGGCCCCCCAGGGGGGGCATTGACCTGTTGGCCATTTCTGCCCCCCCTGGGGGCAGATGGGCCTGTTTTTTTAGGCCCATCTGCCCCCAAGGGGGGGCAGAAGCCACTTAGACACCAGGGATAGTGTGTGTGTGTGTGTGTGTGTGTTAGTGGATGGGGGGGGGCCTTGGGCAAGGGTCGCCCCCCACTTTGGGGGCACATGTACCCAGGCCATTTCTGCACCCCTTGAAGACAGATCAGCCTATTATTTTTAGGCTGATCTGCCCCCAAGGGGGACAGAAACCACTAGAACGCCAGGGATTTTTTTTATTTGTTTATTTTTGTGGGGGGGGGGGCGTCCCCTTTGTCACGGGGCACACCCCCAAGGGGGGCATTGACCTGTTGGCCATTTCTGCACCCCCTGGGGGCAGATGGGCCTATTTTCTTAGGCCCACCTGCCCCCAAGGGGGGCAGAAGCCACTTAGGCACCAGGGATAGTGTTGTGTGTGTTTTTTTGTTTTTTTTTGTTTGAGGGCTGTCCCCTTTGGCAAGGGTCGCTCTCCATGGGGACACACTACTAAAGGTATTTTCTGGCTTCCTTGGGGCAGACAGGCCTATTTTTTTAGAAGGCCCATCTGCCCCTATGGCAGAATCCACCTAGGCACCAATTTCTAAATGTTTGATGGTGGGGTGTTTGTCAACTGAAGAAGTCTTTGCATTTGTGATAAAAAACAAAATCCTCCTTTTTGTTCTAGTTCAAAGCTTTTGCTTTATTTGCTGTGGCTCCTTGCGGTTTTGGCGGTGGTTGACCTGCAGTTTGCACAGTTGCATGTTTTAGGTAAGTAAAAACAATTTACTCCAAAGGAGTATTGTTGCCATGCATGAATGACATGTTTGTAGGGGGTGTACTAAATGCAGGATTGTGTGTGAAATTGTCCTTAGGTTTGTGCACAATGATATTTGTTTTGTCTTATTTCTAATTTGCCTTTCTTTCTTTATTTTTAGTGGGATATCATTGGTGATTGCTGTGTAGTTGCTGGTGAATCAAGCTTTTTCAGGCAAGTGAGCGGTATAGTTTTTGAGTTTATAACTCTTACTAACAAAGCTACACTTTGTTACTTGTCTTACACAGTGCTGGTTGTTGGTGGTGAATTTGTCCAGTTAATTTTAGCAGGAGAGATCATGGCTATTCGCAGGATGACCGCTCAGCAGGTGGTTGGTATGCTTTTTGAGTCACAGTCTGATCATGACTATGAGACGGACTCTGCATCTGAGGCAGAGGAGGAAGTCAGAGATTCTGGCAGTGATGTTTCTGTTGGAGGGGAATCTTCTGATGATGAAGCCACACTCAGCGCAGATGAAGGGCCTGTTTTAGAGGAGGACATTGATGTGCCAATAGTGCAGCAACCTGGGGCTGAAAGGTTTCCCGTTAGAAGACCTGATGTCTGGGTTGCCCCAAACATGGAGCAGCCAGAGTTGCCTGCCTTTATTGGTCTCCCGGGGTGTAACGCCAATACAGAGAACTTTTTGCCTATCAATTTCTTTGAGTTATTCATGGATGATATGTTTTTGGAAGAGATTGTTGAGCAGACTAATTTGTATGCGGAGCAGCATTTGAGGGACAACGCTGCTAGACTTAGGCCACACTCTAGAGCTGCCCAGTGGATTCCCACAAATTTGGAGGAAATAAAAAAGTTTTTGGGTTTGACTTTTTTGATGGGGTTGATAAGGAAGCCGTCACTGGCTTCTTATTGGTCTACTAGTCCCTTGATGGCAACAGCTATATTTCCAGCGACCATGAGTCGTAATCGGTATTTGCTATTTCTTAGGATGCTACATTGTGTTGACAATGCATTAGCTTTGCCACAAGATCACCCAGATTCTGACCGTCTTTTTAAGATTAGGCCTGTCCTTGATCATTTTGTAGATCGGTTTTCGGAGTTCTATGTTCCAGGCAAAGAGTTAAGTGTGGACGAGTCTTTGGTCCTCTTCAAGTGTCGTTTGGTTTTTCGGCAGTACATTCCTAGCAAAAGGGCACGATATGGAATTAAATTGTATATGCTGTCTGAAAGTAGGACAGGATATGTGTATAGTTTCCGTGTGTACACTGGTAGGGATTCCAATATTGACCCCCCTGGTTGTCCTCCCACTTTTGGAGTTACTGAGAAAATTGTGTGGGATCTTGGTAGACGACTGTTCAACAAAGGTCACCATTTGTATGTAGATAACTTCTACACTGGTGTGCAGTTGTTCAAGGAATTGTTTAGAGTGGACACAGTTGCTTGTGGCACAATCCGTTCTAAACGGAAAGGCTATCCAAGGGAGCTTGTCTGTAAAAAACTTGAGAGGGGACAGTGCTGTGCCTTGCGGAACGAGAAGCTGCTAGCTTTTAAATTTTCAGACAAGAGGGATGTCTACATGCTAAGTACCATCCATGATGAGAGTACTTCCCCTGTGACTGTTTGGGGCCAGGTTTCTGAAGTGCGCAAACCTGTGTGCATTTTAGATTATAATAAGCACATGGGAGGTGTAGATAGAGTTGACCAGAGGTTGGAACCTTATACTGCTATTCGTAAGTCTTACGTTTGGTATAAGAAGTTAGCACTTCACCTCTTCCACTTAGCAACCTTCAATGCTTTTATTGTCTTTAGGGATAGGTCTCCAGAGTCAAAGATGACATTTGTAAAATTTCAGGAGTCAGTGATAGAGAGCCTTATTGTGGTGGAACAGGCCAGAGTTCCTAGAGAAGCAGTGGTGGAGGATGTGGCTAGATTGAAAGATTGCCACTTTGCTGAGCACATTCCTCCCACACCCAAAAAAGACTTTCCAGCTAAGAAATGTAGAGTGTGTTTTCAAAGAGGTATCCGGAGGGAGACTCAAATGTACTGCCCAGATTGTCCTTCAAAGCCTGGGCTGTGTGTCAGAGGTTGTTTTAAGAATTACCACACCCAGAAGAATTTCTGGGAACAACCATGAGTGTAAACTCATGTCTGTTTTGTATTTTCATGTGTTTAGTTTCATGGTTAGCATTTCTGTCATGTTCTTAGTTAGAGCTTTTGTGTTTGTAGTTTTGTAATTCTTTCTACTTAGTTAGGGGTTCCTCTGTTTAAAAAAAAAAAAATGATGCCATTGTGTGTGCAGTGGGGCTTGGCTGAGAGTGTACACATTGACTTGCTGTTGGCTACTGCAACACACTGCCAGCCAAACACCAGTCCACACACTCCCATCAGCTGGTGTGATTGTTGTATCAGGCATGTGGGCGTATGTAAGTGATGGGCCCTTGAGTGGCGCTGTCTGTCGATGTGAGTGTTGTAATGTGCTGGGCCCGTGGCTGGCGGTGTGAATGGCCTTGTGTGTGTCATGTATGAAAGTTGTGTGAATGGACTGTAAAGCGGTTGGTGCCTTGTCGCGGCTTTACAGCTCACGAGCTGTGAGTCATTGGTTCAGTTTTTTGCCTTTCAGTTATCAACAGTGCATTTCATTTTTGTGAAAGCTCTTGTTAGTAAAATTTGATCCACTGAACCATCACTCACCCTCGTGCCAATTCCAACCAGTATGTGTGGTAAAAATGACAAAACCTGCTCCGCTGTAATCAGGCGTCGCAGCACACCTGTGACACGCTAGGTGCCTCAGGTGGGACCCCGATGATGAAGCATGCCACCAACTTGGTTGGTGGGTGAGGGGTCTTTTTCACATAACCTAAGTGTGTTTCTTTTCAAAATTTTAGTGTGTGGCATATCACGGACGTATGTGGACACATCAAAACGATATATTACAAAACTACCTGTGTTTGGGGGGGAGAGGGCACCTATGTTTTTGGTCCTGTGTGCGGCCTTCATCTAGGGAAACCTACCAAACCCAGACATTTTTTTAAACTAGACACCCCAAGGAGTCCAGGGAGGTGTGGCTTGCGTGGATCCCCCAACATTTTCTTACCCAGACTCCTCTGTAAACCTCAAAATGTGCTTAAAAAAGCATATTTTTCTGACTTTTCTTCGTAGGATCACCACTCCAGCACAAAATTCCTACTCCCCAGTGTTCCCCTCAGTCTCCCAAGTAAAATGACACCTCACTTATGTGGGTCCCCAAAGCAGAGTCAGTCTAAAGATGTATAAAAGAATATGTCCTTATAAACTCGCTGTGCTATCCCCTCTATCTCTACAAGTTTTGGGACTTATTCTGTTGCAGGCACCTGGCCCACCCACACAAGTGAGGTATCATTTTTATCGGGAGACTTGGGGGAACGCTGGTTGGCAGGAAATTTGTGGCTACACTCAGATTCCAGAACTTTCTGTCACCGAAATGTGTGGAAAATGCGTTTTTTTAGCCAAAATTTGAGGTTTGCAAAGGATTCTGGGTAACAGAACCTGGTCAGAGCCCCTCAAGTCACCCCATCTTGGATTCCCCTAGAACTCTAGTTTTCAAAAATGCACAGGTTTGGTAGGTTTCCCTAGGTGCCAGCTGAGCTAGAGGCCAAAATCTACAGGTAGGCACTGTTTTCAATGAAGAAATGTGATGTGTCCACGTTGTGTTTTGGGGCGTCTCCTGTCGTGGGCGCTAGGCCTACCCACACAAGTGAGGTATCATTTTTATTGGGAAACGTGGGGGAACACTGGGTGGAAGGAAATTTGTGGCTCCTCTCAGATTCCAGAACTTTCTGCCAGAGAAATGTGAGGAACATGTGTTTTTTTAGCCAAATTTTGAGGTTTGCAAAGGATTCTGGGTAACAGAACCTGGTCCGAGCCACACATGTCACCCCACCTTGGATTCCCCTAGGTCTCTAGTTTTCAGAAATGCACAGGTTTGGTAGGTTTCCCTAGGTGGCGGCTGAGCTACAGACCGAAATCTACAGGTAGGCACTTTGCAAAAAACACCTCTGTTTTCTTTCAAAAATTTAGATGTGTCCACGTTGCGCTTTGGGGCATTTCCTGTCATGGGCGCTAGGCCTACCCACACAAGTGAGGTATCATTTTTATCGGGACAAGTGGGGGAACGCTGGGTGGAAGGAAATTTGTGGCTCCTCTCAGATTCCAGAACTTTCTGTGACAGAAATGTGAGGAACATGTGTTTTTTTAGGCAAATTTTGAGGTTTGCAAAGGATTTTGGGTATCAGGACCTGGTCCGAGCCACACAAGTCACCCCATCTTGGATTCCCCTAGGTCTCTAGTTTTCAGAAATGCACAGGTTTGGTAGGTTTCCCTAGGTGGCGGCTGAGCTACAGGACGAAATCTACAGGTAGGCACTTTGCAAAAAACACCTCTGTTTTCTTTCAAAAATTTGGATGTGTCCACGTTGCGCTTTGGGGCGTTTCCTGTCGCGGGCGCTAGGCCTACCCACACAAGTGAGGTATCATTTTTATCAGGAGACGTGGGGGAACGTTGGGTGGAAGGAAATTTGTGGCTCCTCTCAGATTCCAGAACTTTCTGCCACAGAAATGTGAGGAACATGTGTTTTTTTAGCCAAATTTTGAGGTTTGCAAAGGATTATGGGTAACAGAACCTGGTCCGAGCCACACAAGTCACCCCATCTTGGATTCCCCTAGGTCTCTAGTTTTCAGAAATGCACAGGTTTGGTAGGTTTCCCTAGGTGGCGGCTGAGCTACAGGCCGAAATCTACAGGTAGGCACTTTGCAAAAAACACCTCTGTTTTCTTTCAAAAATTTAGATGTGTCCACGTTGCGCTTTGGGGCGTTTCCTGTCATGGGCGCTAGGCCTACCCACACAAGTGAGGTATCATTTTTATCGGGAGACGTGGGGGAACGCTGGGTGGAAGGAAATTTGTGGCTCCTCTCAGATTCCAGAACTTTCTGCCACAGAAAAGTGAGGAACATGTGTTTTTTTAGCCAAATGTTGAGGTTTGCAAAGGATTCTGGGTAACAGAACCTGGCCGAGCCACACAAGTCACCCCATCTTGGATTCCCCTAGGACTCCAGTTTTCAGAAATGCACAGGTTTGGTAGGTTTCCCTAGGTGGCAGCTGAGCTACAGGCCGAAATCTACAGGTAGGCACTTTGCAAAAAACACCTCTGTTTTCTTTCAAAAATTTGGATGTGTCCACGTTGCACTTTGGGGCGTTTCCTGTCGCGGGCGCTAGGCCTACCCACACAAGTGAGGTATCATTTTTATCGGGAGACGTGGGGGAACGCTGGGTGGAAGGAAATTTGTGGCTCCTCTCAGATTCCAGAACTTTCTGCCACAGAAATGTGAGGAACATGTGTTTTTTTAGCCAAATTTTGAGGTTTGCAAAGGATTCTGGGTAACAGAACCTGGTCCGAGCCACACAAGTCACCCCATCTTGGATTCCCCTAGGTCTCTAGTTTTCAGAAATGCACAGGTTTGGTAGGTTTCCCTAGGTGGCGGCTGAGTTACATGCCGAAATCTACAGGTAGGCACTTTGCAAAAAACACCTCTGTTTTCTTTCAAAAATTTAGATGTGTCCACGTTGCGCTTTGGGGCGTTTCCTGTCATGGGCGCTAGGCCTACCCACACAAGTGAGGTATCATTTTTATCGGGAGATGTGGGGGAACGCTGGGTGGAAGGAAATTTGTGGCTCCTCTCAGATTCCAGAACGTTCTGCCACAGAAAAGTGAGGAACATGTGTTTTTTTAGCCAAATTTTGAGGTTTGCAAAGGATTCTGGGTAACAGAACCTGGTCCGAGCCACACAAGTCACCCCATCTTGGATTCCCCTAGGACTCTAGTTTTCAGAAATGCACAGGTTTGGTATGTTTCCCTAGGTGGCAGCTGAGATACAGGCCAAAATCTACAGATAGGCACTTTGCAAAAAACACCTCTGTTTTCTTTAAAAAATGTGGATGTGTCCACGTTGCACTTTGGGGCGTTTCCTGTCGCGGGCGCTAGGCCTACCCACACAAGTGAGGTATCATTTTTATCGGGAGACGTGGGGGAACGCTGGGTGGAAGGAAATTTGTGGCTCCTCTAAGATTCCAGAACTTTCTGCCACAGAAATGTGAGGAACATGTGTTTTTTTAGCCAAATTTTGAGGTTTGCAAAGGATTCTGGGTAACAGAACCTGGTCCGAGCCACACAAGTCACCCCATCTTGGATTCCCCTAGGTCTCTAGTTTTCAGAAATGCACAGGTTTGGTAGGTTTCCCTAGGTGGCGGCTGAGCTACAGGCCAAAATCTACAGGTAGTCACTTTGCAAAAAACACCTCTGTTTTCTTTAAAAAATTTGGATGTGTCCACGTTGCGCTTTGGGGCGTTTCCTGTCGCGGTCCCTAGGCCTACCGACACAAGTGAGGTATCATTTTTATCGGGAGACGTGGGGGATCTCTGGGTGGAAGGAAATTTGTGGCTCCTCTCAGATTCCAGAACTTTCTGCCACAGAAATGTGAGGAACCTGTGTTTTTTTAGCCAAATTTTGAGATTTGCAAAGGATTCTGGGTAACAGAACCTGGTCCGAGCCACACAAGTCACCCCATCTTGGATTCCCCTAGGTCTCTAGTTTTCAGAAATGCACAGGTTTGGTAGGTTTCCCTAGGTGCCGGCTGAGGTAGAGGCCAAAATCTACAGGTAGGCACTTTGCTAAAAACAGCTCTGTTTTCTGTGATGTGTCCACGTTGTGTTTTGGGGCATATCCTGTCGCGGGCGCTAGGCCTACCCACACAAGTGAGGTATCATTTTTATCGGGAGACTTGGGGGAACATAGAATTACAAAACAAGTGTTATTGCCCCTTGTCTTTCTCTACATTTTTCCCTTCCAAATGTAAGACAGTGTGTAAAAAAGACGTCTATTTGAGAAATGCCCTGTAATTCACAGGCTAGTATGGGCACCCCGGAATTCAGAGATGTGCAAATAACCACTGCTTCTCAACACCTTATCTTGTGCCCATTTTGGAAATACAAAGGTTTTCTTGATAGCTATTTTTTACTCTTTATATTTCAGCAAATGAATTGCTGTATACCCTGCATAGAATGAAAACCCACTGCAGGGTGCAGGTCATTTATTGGCTCTGGGTACCTAGAGTTCTTGATGAACCTACAAGCCCTATATATCCCCGCAACCAGAGGAGTCCAGCAGACGTAATGGGATATTGCTTTCAAAAATCTGACATTGCAGGAAAAAGTTACAGAGTAAAACGTAGAGAAAAATTGATGTTTTTTTCACCTTAATTTCAATATTTTTCTTTTTCAGTTGTTATTTTCTGTAGGAAACCCTTGTAGGATCTACACAAATTACCCCTTGCTGAATTCAGAATCTTGTCTACTTTTCAGAAATGTTGCGGTTTCTGGGATCCAGCGTTGGTTTCATGCCCATTTCTGTCACTGACTGGAAGGAGGCTGAAAGCACAAAAAATCGTAAAAATGGGGTATGTCCCAGTAAAATGCCAAAATTGTGTTGAAAAATTGGGTTTTTTGATTCAAGCCTGCCTGTTCCTGAAAGCTGGGAAGCTGGTGATTTTAGCACCGCAAACCCTTTGTTGATGCCCTTTTCAGGGAAAAAAAACACAAGCCTTCTTCTGCAGCCCCTTTTTCCCATTTGTTTGAAAAAAACGAATTTTTCAATGTATTTTGGCTAATTTCTTGGCCTCCTTCTGGAGAACCCACAAAGTCTGGGTACCTCTAGAATCCCTAGGATGTTGGAAAAAAAGGACACAAATTTGGCGTGGGTAGCTTATGTGAACAAAAAGTTATTAGGGCCTAAGCGCGAACTGCTCCAAATAGCCAAAAAAAGGCTCTGCACAGGAGGGGGAAAAGGCCTGGCAGCGAAGGGGTTAAAGAAACTTATTTTATTTTTCCATGTAATTATCTATGGCTCTCTTTGACTGTCCTAGCCTTTCTACTTTGGATTGGTTTTGCCATTACCTTTTTCTTGTTAATACATGGTCTTTTTTTACCTGAAAGATCAACAGTTGAACTGGTGGAAGAGGTTTAGAAACCAATTTTTCTTCACATAAAGTCCGAAGAGACTAATTCTTTGTGAACATTTCCGCAGTGCCAATTCCTGATGAGGTTGTTTGAGACAAAGTAATGTTTGATAAATATGGTCCCACGGAAGTTATTCAAATACCGTATGTGTTCAAATTATCACTGAATGATATAGTGATACCAGGCATTGTTTCTGATGATTGGGATGTGAAAACAGTTGATTCTATGATGACTGAATTGCAATATTATACTGTCTTTGAAAACGAAGATGTTTACCAATTTAAAGAAAATTATGGTGATATGTTTTGCTATAGTTACCATGGGCACTATTTCATACATAGAGCGAGCAGTCCCAAAACTGTATTTAATTACACGCAATGGGAACATTGCCCAACGCCACCGCAAGGGAGTTTCAAAACATATTCTGAAAAGTTTGCATATTTTTCTGGGCACAATCAAAAGAATACTGAGTCATATTATTTTAAGGTACTACCTACTAAGGAAATACACATGTTATTGGCCAATACAAAATGTACATATTTGGAATTCTTTGTTTCACGGTTATCGATAGAAGGCTATGAATATTGGTCCAAATCAATTGATCTGAAAATTGTTTGGGGAACAAAAATTTGGCAAATTAAGGGAAGAGAAACATTGTTTAGAGCATGCCTCATTCCTGTACAAATGATCTTTTTAAATGAAACAGTGCAACAAACGAGTTGTTTAGGCTTAGCAACAATCAGGGAATTAAACATGCCCAGTATACCTGCCCCGCAAAATGTTACAAATGGCAAAAATATACAAATGCAACTGAAGATGAGCTCGTTGAGTGGGTCCAGAATGGTGCGCTTAATGCTTCACTGACACGTCCTGGCGGGTGGTTATTGTGGCCAATAGATACCAATGGGTGTCATCAATGTTTTATTAGCTCCTCGGGGGTTTTAGGACTAGTAGGCCAGACCCTCGCTATATATCACCAGAGCATGCAGACATAATTACAACATATAGGGGGTCATTACGACCTCGGCGGTCTTTTTGCAAGACCGCCGAGGGACCGCCGTGCGGAAGACCGCCTGTGCAGGCGGTTTGCCGCTCGGCGTATTATGACTGTTGGCTGCTCTCCGTCGTTATTCGGACGGAGAGCCGCCAACAGCCATACTTGCAGGCGGCGGGGAAGTGGAGGTTGCTCCACCTCCACCGCCACGCCAACAGAACACCGCCCAGCGAATCACGCCCTGTGATTCGCCGTGGCGGTGTTCTGTTGGCGGTGTGGTGTTGGCGGAGCTGCCCCCATGGCACCCGTCCCCTCCCGGAGGATCGACGGACCAGGTAAGTCGATCGTCCGTTAGGGGAGGGGGGTGGGAGGTGTTGTGTGTTGTGTGCGTGCATGGGGGTGTGCATGTGTGTATGTAGAGGGGGTGTGTGGGTGTGTGTATGCTTGCGGGGGTGTTGTGTGTATGGGAATGAGTGCATGTATGGCTGTGGGTATGGCTGTATGGATGTGTGCGTGTATGTTTGAATGTGGGTGTGCGTGTCTGACTGTGTGTGTGGATGTAGGCATGTATGTCGGGGTGTGTGCGTGTGTGTGTTGGTGGTGCCTGCATGCGTGTCAGGTGTGTGTGAGTAATGTTATGTTGGGGGTCGGGGTGGGGAGGGGGGCCCTGCCACCTTTGGGGGGTGGCAGGGGTGGTGGGGGGTGTAGGGGAGGGAGTCGGGGTGGGGGTGGGGGAGACCCCTATCAGTGCCAGGGAAGGAATTTTCTGGCACTGATAGTGCTTACCGCCATGGATTTCATGGCGGTTGAAACTGCATGAAATCCACGGCGGTAAGCCGGGTCCAAATACAGCTGGCGGTATACTGACGCCCGCCGGGCTGGAGACCCAGGTCTCTAGCCCGACGGTTGTCTCCGCCCTGGCGGGCGGGACGGAGAACCAGCGGATGACCATGGCGGTAACCACCATGGTCATAATTCACCAAGGTAAGACCGCCAGCCTGTTGGCGGTCTTACCGCCGATTCTCTGCCATCCGCCAGGGTTGTAATGACCCCCATAGTGTGGAAAAATTATGCCAACAGTGGCTAAAATCATCCTCACTGAACGCGGTTAGAGAACACCTCAATCGCCTGTCTAACTCCACTGACTTACAAGATTTCTTGTCAGGCCCTAGAACACCACATAACAAGTGTTTTTTATACGCAGTTTCCCAACAAGATGCTGCTGCCCGGTTAAGGCAGATAGAACAGGAAAATTTAAAAAAGGCATTAGCTGTTGTGGATAATGGGATTAACACTTTGTCCGACCGGATATATACCATTAATAATATTGTCTCTTCTGCTATAGACATTATACAATCTGATATGTCTTCCTTACACCATGGACAGAGTCAGATCAGGTCCATTATGCAGTTGGGTTGGACTCTTCAAACACTGAAGGCGGGTCGAATTCTATGGCAACACGTCAGTGCAAGGGAGATATTTTCTTCTTTTAATCTAACGTGACAACAACAACTAATGGCTAAGAAGGAAGCGACTTATGTCATGCTTAACATCAATAAATTAGAAAAGTTGCCTTTTACCGTGGCCGAAATACCATCGGCTGAGTGGTTATAAATGGGGTTATTAATCTGCTTATTTCCACTTTACAATTCACCTCCTGTTTAAAACACATACCGGTAGGCAGATATGAAAAGCTGGGAGACAGTTACATCAATGAGGTGTGGGAGCTTCCCTTCTCGTACAAATGCTTCAATGGCATGAAAGAGGTCTTTCTTAGCGGTAGTGAATGCGAGACTTCAGTCAGCCATTTGATGATTTGTAAACAGCTCTCCTTGCAATGGGGCGTGTAACGCCTCAGCTGCAAACTTGGCTTGTTATCTTAAGGGGGTCCCAGTCCCTTTGATTAGACCCACGTTCCAGGTGCTTTCAAACGGCAGCTACATCCTTCTCAATAGTGAAGGCTGTTGTGGCATGCAGGCCGGAATAGTTTACGTTGTTTCAGTCTCTAAGATCGTTACATGCTGCGGGAACGTACTGTTTCCCCCCACTAAACTTAAGGAGGTAGCTGATTTTTGGCCTTACATTGCTACTTCAAGCATGAATTTTAGCAAGTTGAATAGACTCAAGGCTTTACTGTTTCAAAAGCATGTGGCCCTTACATGTGCGCGTGAGACCTACGTACTTCAAGTGGCAAGGTCATCATCAGAAATACAGTCCCTGTTAAATACGAGACACTTTGGTGAACTCGTGGGATGAATATTTAATGCATCCAGCATTACTGGAATCGCACATTTTTCCGAAGCTGTTGGTTCTGGTTTTGTTCACACCTTCTCCTCCATATTCGGTTTGATACCTTCAGCTATCCACTCAATTTTTGGTAGTATTTTTGGGGGATCTCCGATAACTTTGGCTTTATTAGCTGGCATCCTGCTGTTGCTGTTGTTTATTCGCAATGTCTGTCCAGCCGCAACGAGGCTCCCATCAGCGCAGCTGTGTCGTGAACGTTTGATGCAGCATTTTGGAGCAACACTCCTGGAGCAATTGGATTGTGACTGGTCTTTGTCATTCAGACCGTTTCTGTATTGTGTGCAGCCCGGGTTTCGGTGCCTCTGGTGCTCTTTCGAACATGCACTGGAAGTTTGTCTTTCACAGCAGCGCCCCCCAACAATAGATGCTGATCTGTTGATGTTCTCGCCGAGGGTTCATTACCAGACATGCGCACTGAGGTTGCGTTTGCTACGTGAAGCTAATTCTGAGCTACTCTTCCTGGATGAAGTTGCCGACGACTCATCAATGGGCACTCCACGGGATGCCGCCTTGTTTAACACTGGGGCTATGGAACACACTTGCTCCCTGATCATTTTTGGGCGGACTTTCCGGTTCTGACACCTGCCGAAGTGGAAGATCTCCTGTCCATGACTCATACTTAGTTTGGAACTTTTTCTAAATTGACATGTCTTTTGAATTCAGCTATAAGTCACATGCTCAAGTCTTAAATTGTCAAGTAGTATGCTTGTGTGTTCTTTTAACTTGTCAAAGTTTACATGTTTTTTATATATATCTTAGGTTGAGCTTTTTACCAATGAAATTTTAGTTTTGGCTTTGAATCACTTTCAACTGACAAGGAGAGGCTGTTGTGTAGCCATTTTAGTTATAGCTCCATGCACGTTAGTTTAACACACTAGGCCATTGTGCACTTTGACCTAGATATATTTTATTCGGCTTTGCATTGTTATTTTTACAATAACCAGTTTTACGGTCTTGTTTTATTTTCATTTATCTGACTATTATTGCTTAGCCCAGCACTGTGTTCTCAAACAAGACATTCTTGATCACTTTGTGCTTCAGGCAAGGCTACGGTTTGGTACATTGCCGGTGAACGTGGCAGAAGTTTAGTCTCCAACATTCGTAGAAAATACAAATCCTTACATAGGGACATTTTCTTAGAACATTAGCTGTGTTATTATAAAAACACTTCCTAGTCCCATTACACATTAAGAGGGAGATTCCAGCCAGGGAACCACAACTGTATGCTGATTGCTGAATGCTTCGCTGCAGATGCTAAGGCAGACTAAAGGCCTTTGCTCAGGTATGAGGGTTGATGTCCTCCCGGGGGAACCTGAAAGGCAGAATTAGAGCTTAACATGCTGTGCTCAGATTATGACTTAGATAGGAAATAGTCCACAAATTCTAGTGACAATATGATAGCATTATCCTTATGCTTCACTCTCCTTGTCACCATTTTAATATTGTCATGTTGTGTCGTCCTGGTTATTGCAGCTCACGCTTTGCTATCTAAAATGCAGTCGTTTTATTACACTAGTCATTAAAACTTATACTGCTTCTCATTGTCATTTATATATGAGACCGAATTGTGAATGACAGAACCAGATGCGACCTGAGTGACCACGACTTCCCTGATCTGTCTAATATGTCATACACTCGGCTGCCCAATCATCCCTAACTTCTGGTAGAGATGAGGCATTGGTAGTTAGCTAGAGCAAAACCCGGATTTAGGGCGACAGGTGTCACCCACAGTGGGCCAGACTCAGTCTCCCACACCGTGGACGATCTTGCTGCTCAAAATCCAGTAGTCTCATCAGAATAATGAGAGCCTACGCGACACTCCCAGCAACGTTGAAACACAATGGCAACTAAATCCGGTTTCCCCGACATGAGGATTTAGCCCATGCGAAGGCTGAATTTTATGGTTTTGCATGCATCCCACATTTGGTGGGGGCCATTGATGGCAGACATGTTGGCTCGGTCCCACTGCAGGCCAATGAACAAGATTACCATAACAGAAAGAACTTCCATTCCATCAACATGCAAGTTGTGTGTTTGGTGCATCTCTACATTTCACACGTGTGTGCCTGTTATCCTGGCTCAGCCCATAATTCCTTCAGAATGCAGAAAAGTACCATACCCAGCTGATGTCACAACTGTACCCGAGAGAGCCTGGCTGGTTTACAAGTCACATTTGTCTTGACTGTGTGTGTGTGCAATGTCAGGTGCTGCAATCATGAACTAAGTGAGCCATTTTTGCACATCTGTTCCAGTCCTTAACAGGAGACTGCGCTTATCGAACCATCCTTGGTTGTTGATGACACTAAGGAATCCACCTACGCCAGGAAAAATCCACTTCATTGAGGCCCATGGAAGAACATGGCTGGTAGTGGAGGGGGCTTTTGGGCTCCTTAAGGCCAGGATTAGGTGCCTAAATAGGATTGTTGGAGCCCTCCTCTAATCACCTGAAAAAATGTGTCAGATCACTGTAGCATGCTGCATGCTTCACAACTTCGCCCTGTGGAGGAATATCCCATACATCCCAGAGGAGGGGGGAGCCTGCAGTGCCACCGGGTGATAATCCTGAAATGTCAAGTGAGGATGACAGTTGTGAAGAGGAAGCAGCTAACTTGTGGGAACATCACATCAACAGCTACTTTTCATGAGTGTAAATATGTGATGTCATGAGTGTGACTGTACATGAGCTGTAGTTGTGAGAATGTGTGGAGTTGAGTTTTATTTAAGAGACAAGTACGGAGCTGATACTCTGTAATATTTAGCATTGACATATCCCCATCTTCATGATGTTGCTTTGTCTGTGTCAGTTTCTTTGCAATGCAATTTCATTTCCAAATGCTTGCTATGTGATTTAAGTAATAGGAATGCTTTCAATACTATACTCCTTGTTTTGTCTTTGTACAAGTACCCTCACCATGACCTCCTCCTTTTAAAGCCTGGGTGGAGTGTGCAAAGTCGTGCTTCGCA
This sequence comes from Pleurodeles waltl, assembly GCF_031143425.1. Taxonomy (NCBI): domain Eukaryota; kingdom Metazoa; phylum Chordata; class Amphibia; order Caudata; family Salamandridae; genus Pleurodeles; species Pleurodeles waltl. The sequence continues at coordinate 114,563,356 of NC_090450.1, forward strand.
GAACTCCACAGAATGGTAAAAAAACTGCTGCGATATGCGGAGTTCAGCTAGTGCACAGAGTTCTCTGTTGCTCCTGCTCGCTTTGCGTTTGAAATCACACGCAATGCAAAGTGCATATTCATGTTCAAAATCTTGTGCAAACGGCACCACGTGGTTCACAAGGGCGCGCCATCTTGTTTTTCATTCCGTTTATGATGCAGCGACTTCTAATTCTATCAGCCCATAATCTTTGCAATCCACTACACCATGCTTCATCTACTCCTATTTTTGTTTATTTATTGTATGAGTGTCTCTTTTAGTGTCTCATTATTTTTACATTTTTTAATTTTTGTGTGTGTTTTTGGTGACTTTTTGTATTTTTCTTTATTGTTCTCTTTTTCCTTCCTTTTCCTCCTCTTTCTTTTCCTTTTCTCGTCCACTACCCACCCAGCACCACGGCAGAGCAGCAGCGGGGCAACAGCAGCTGCCTGCCTTGTGTGTGTGTGGTGCTGCCATCATGGGGAGCAGCCTCGCCTGATTTTCAGCAAGGAGGAGGTGGCAGCACTTGTTTTTTATCTGCAGCGTTACCTCCCCTCCACGCAGAAGGCCAGGGAGCAGTTATCCCATGCTGAAGTGGTCACCCCCTACAAGAGTGTTGGCAGTGCTGGGCTAGGGTGCACTGGTTGGTCAGGTGTGCCATCCAGGTCCAGCGCACCACCAAACAGCTGACACACCGCTGGGTGGATATTATTGACTGCGAGTAGGCATGGAGATTCCCGTACTTGGTGAGTATTCTATTTTTATTGTGTTTGTGTTCTACAATGCTAACTTTTTTTTTCGAATAACAGGCAGCTTCTATTTAGAAGTACGTTACATTTAGTTTACTTATGATTATTATTTATTTATTATGTGATCCAGTTAGAGCTAGACAGGAGCTTGGTGCTATGTCATTGATTTTTAAACTCGTAGATAGGCACTCACTTTGGCTTATTGTTTAAGAAGCCATTGTAATGCAGACTCCTCTTCCGCCTACTAACTTCATAGATAATTAGTGATATAAGTGAGTTAGCATTCTCTGTGACTTTATGTAGCACGTATAGTATGCATGCATCGCAAAAAAGGGAGACAGATATGATCCATCAAGGGGCTTGAGAATTAAGAATAAAATGAAAGATCATTCATTGCAACGCATTAGTTCTAAATGTAGATTTTCTTAAGAAAATTTGGAACAAGGATTTTAGGCGTATAGCCAACTTAATGATAGTTGATCATACTAGTACAGTACCATAGGCAATCTCATCTAAGTACAATGTTATTGCATTTGGTTGTTACATAATACTTTTGTGGAGATTATCAGTATTAGTAATGTTTTTCTTTTAATCTTCTTTCTAATCTAACATCAGCACCCAAGGGCAAGAAGAAGGGTAATGCATCGGATGGTCCGGCATGAGCTGGAGAGGCACCGACCACCAGCACCAATGCTGATGGCTCTGCTGATCCCAGTAAGTCATATTATTTAATATTATTATTTCCCTAACGTTTACCTCTTCCCAGTTGTTGTTTGCAGACTTGGTTGATTACTGCAATAATTCCAATCACAAGGTGTAGTGTGTCCTATGGAAACTTGCAGTACTTTACTCCTGCTTTTCTGGGCTCTGGGGTGGGGTAATTTACTTGCCTTTACTGTATTCTTACTCTCCCAGCGATTCTGCACATACTACACTTATCTAGGGGGGAATTTGTGATTCGCATTACACTTTCTTAGTATATGGTTTGTGTTGCCCCTAGACCTGTTTTCTCCCATTGCATTCTATAGCATTTCATATTGTTTGCACTATCCTATGTCTAATTGCTTGCCTTATTTTGGTGTCTAGTGTATATATTGTGTATAATACTTACCTCCAGAAGGAGTATTGCCTCAAGATATTTTTGGTACTGTGTCACCCAAATAAACTACCTTTTTTTTGGTAACACTGAGTATTGTCTTTACTTGTGTAGAAGTACTGTGTACTTAGAAGTGGTATTGCATGAGCTTTGCATGTCTCCTAGTTCAGCCTCAGCCACTCTGCAATAGCTACCTCTATCAGCCTAAGCTGCTAGTACACTAGTACTTCACTAAAAGGGATAACTGGACCTGGTATAAGGTAAGCACTACAAACCAGGCCAGCCTCCTACAATCTGTGACACCCTTCTATTCTTCTATAGCATAAGCTCTACCTACCTACCTAATCCATCTACCTTAATCTACAGTAGAGTAAGTCAATTTTCTTTACTTTCCTTACTGTCCAGCAAATCAATTTTTTGGAAAGAATTTGTGATGGTGGTCAAAACAAGTAAGTAAAGTGGGACTAGTAAGTGCCCGATTTGATTTTCAAGTTTGATGTAGGGGATGCTCTGTGACAAACGTGCCAATTACAATCTATTTAGCCCACTCCTTTCCCTGTAGTGCAATGCATCGTTCCCCCCCCATCTACTTACTGCAGACTGGAAAATATATCTGCATATTATATACGACGTGTGATGTATCTTATTTATTCATCTGCCTCTTTAGAGTCACAGGGTAGAGACTAAAGTGAGAGGCATGTGGGGAGGAGCAGTGCTATTGAAATTAAAGATAGATAATTGTCAGCTATAGCTGCCCGAGCTGCAGACAGTAGCAACCTACTTGAAGTACTGGCTAGCATGCCTTCTATAATTTGGCACTGCAGCTTGTACTCCATAGTGCATAATGCCTTACTCATCAAATTGAGACATATTTCTTTTTTATATTTCCACTAAATGTGTCTAATTAGTTACTAGAAAAGCCTTTAAATGAAAAAACATGAAATCTCCAGCTTTTCAATCTGGTCTTACTCAGACTTAATTATTTTCTATCAGACAGTTAGGGGCTGCGGCACTTTCATTGCACCACTTAGCGCCCCTACCACCACCATGTGTGCACTGTATTTAAAATACGGTGGACCATGACGCAGGGTCGGGAGCAATAGCATCAGAATTCCTGATGCTATTGATGTATTCAGCAGGAGTCGCGCCAACATTTTGGTGCTACTTCTGAGGGTAAATAGGGGCCCATTGTATTCAATCGCATGCTCCCTTTTTACGCCTGGTCTAGAGAGAGCAGAGCATTGACCAGCTCCAGACCCAATGCCTCCTGAGGTGCATACTAGTACTGAGGTAGGGGTTAGCGCAGGCCTCTACTAAGGTTTTACAAATATGGGAGCTGGCAGTGCTGTCTGTGCCACATCCCTCAAAGCACGTTGGATAGTAATGTCGGACTCTCTGTTCCAGCTTCTACAATGACTGTGTTGTTGTCATCATCCTCATCATCACCCCCAACCATGATTCTAAGGCTTTCTGGAAATGTTATTTTCCATTGCATCTCTGGTATCTCCCAGACTCTGGCAGGAGCCCCTCCATGTCCCTATCATCATCATCAGAGGAGGTGCTTGGAGAAGATGGTGGAGCAGTACCCTTTCTTTTTCTTGTTGGAGATCTGAAAGCCCTTGAATCTAAACTAGGAGGTTCTTGCTCTACAGAAAGCTCAACCTCATTTTCCGTTCCAACTTCAGGAAGATCTGGCTGTGGCTGCTGTCCACTTTGCTCTGAACTGATTGGGTACTACTTTGAGAAAGGGAGAAATCCAATTCAGCATCAGTGCTAGTTGGGGTCACCATGATTGCAGTGGCTGCCTCACTGACAGACATTGTCTTGGGCTTGGGTTGTGGTGGTTGGGGTGGTGCTGTTGTTGATGCAGGAGTGCCCCCAGGTTCCTCCCCAGAGGCCAGTGTGGCAGCAGGCACACTTCTCCTGAACAAGTTTGCATTGGCACACCACTGATGGAAAGCCGCTTGTTCTCATTGGCCAGTTTCTTGGGAGCAACTTTCTTTGGGGCCTTAATCTGCTCTAGGTTGGCAGTGGCACTAAGATTCACAAGCAAAAGAGTAACTGTAGGACCTTCTCTATAGCAGTACTGCGGGTGATGTGGGGTTTCTTCTCTTGTTCACTCAAAAACAACCAAACAAGAGAAACATAGAATTAATTAAATGTAGCATGCCATTTTTGCAGCAGATTGAAAATAGTACAGAGGAAAGCAATCTTAGTGTGGTTGATTACTTATGTAACATACCTTGTATTTATTGTAATGGCAAAGCACTCCACCACAGCATAAAAAACTGACATTTCAAGTCAGACAGCACAACAGGCAGATCTAGCTCTTTGCTTCATTTACATCTGTTTTAGGAGACACCTGGGGTAGTCAGAGAGTGGTGCAAGGGTAAATGGAATAATCCTTTAAATAAAATAACCTATGGCGGCAAGGTAGTCCAGGGGTAATGTTTAGGTGGATTGAGGCAAGCAGGAATGGAATGGATTGGACGGCTGGATCAAGGCAAAATGCAGAATCAATAAAAATTAAAACAAAAATTGAAAATTATAAAAAAAAGTTAAAATAAAAAAGTAAAAACATTTGACAAAATAAATATAAACATTTAGATAAAAAATATATTAAAAATTAAAAGTAAAAAGTAAAGCAAGGAGGCATGGCAAACAAAGAACACATGTAAACCTTTGACAAAGGGCACTGGCTGCATGGACAAAATGTCTGCCAGCCATCCACATGGCAGGGGACACTGGCTGCATGGACAAAATGGCTGCCATCCAGCCACATGGTCAAACAACAACAAGGAGCAAGGAGGCATGGCAAATAAAGAACACATGCAAGCCTATGGCAAAGGGACACTGGCTGCATGCAAAAAATGGCTGCCGGCCACAGCGTGAAACAACAACACCAAGGAGCAAGGAGGTGTGGCAAACAAAGAACACATGCAAGCATTGGCAAAGGACACTGCCTGTATTGAGAAAATGCTGCCAAGCAGCCACATGGTCAAACAACCACAACAAGGAGCAAGGAGGCATGGAAAACAAAGAACACATGCAAGCCTATGGCAAAGGATATTGGCTGGATGGACAAAATGGCTGCCAGCCAGCCACATGATCAAACTACATCCTCCAAGGCCTTCAAATGTCATTACCCCACAATATATACACTTTTTGCAAAACAATGTAGTGTAAGCAATAGCCAACATTTTAAATTTAAATTCATCCAATGCCATCTCTGCTCTAAACAAAGTTTTAAAAACATATACCACTGAAACATTTATTTCATGCAGTGATGAATAATAGTACTGGCCTGGGACGACTGGCTTATTGGCCTTTGGAAATCTAGGACACATGGTAAAATACTACTGCAAATGGAAACATGTAGAAAAGGAACTGAGCTGTGCAACAATTTTCCTTTACAAAAGGTGAAAAATAAATGAAATGCAAAATAAATACTAAATAGGCCCATACTTAAACTAAAGCCACCCACCACCACTATACTTTTTTAAATCAAATTAAATAATAAAGAAATACTGGTGCATGCCCAAGCAACCAAACAACAACACCCTTATTCAATATAGTTTTAGAACTTACTTGTGTGATTATTTCTTTTTTTAAAAAGTCCCTCATTACGACCCTGGTGGTGAGTGATATAGTGGCGGTAATACCGCCAAAAGGCTGGCGGTAAGTACTGCCAAATTATGACCATGACGGTGATAACTCCCATAGGCAGCCAATATACCACACCAACTGCCTTGTTGGAAACAACAGTCATTACGGTGGTAGCCGTCAACAGCCAGGCGGGGGAAAAAGTACTGCCCACCATATTATGATACACAAAACCGCCACCTTTTCCGGGGTGGTACCAATGCCAACAAAAGCCTGGCAAAAACAGAGCTCAGAAGTGAAAGGACTCACATTTGGAGACTCAGGGAAGAACCACGCCACCATGGAACCCGAACTGCAAGTCTTCCCGATGATCTTCTACATCAAGCTCCACCTGGAACACCAACGCCAACGAAGACGACGATGGTGAGTACAGCCACCCAGCACACAAGGGAGGAAAACGAGGGTGACACACACACCCAACACACACACACCATACACACAACCAACTGCACACATAAACCAATGGCACACAACACACAGCATCATAAAACACAGATCATAATGCTGGAGTAACGACAATTTATTAGCAGAGCAAAATCCACCACACAAACCAAATATATACAAATGTCCAGAAAGGGCCAATGCCTAGTCCAAAGTCATGAGGGCACACAAGGCCACAGGGCACAGTCCAAGGTCCAACCTGTTTCCTGACACAGCCGGAGAGAACACTGCAAGGGCATCATTTTGCAAGTGGGAAGGCACCTAAGGGGCATGGGGGAGCACCTCAGCTGAATATGGAAACGTCCCCACTGGTTCTGGATTGGGCAACATGCCCTTTGTTTTGTCCTGGAGAGTGCAAGGCCACAGTCTCTCAAGTGGGTGACTTGCCCACTGGTTCTGGATGGGGCAACATGCCCATTGCTTTGTCCTGTGGAGTGCAAGGCCACAGTTTCTCAAGTGGGTGACTTGCCCACTGGTACTGTAGGGGGCAACATGCCCATTGCTTTGTCCTGGGGAGATTAAGGACACAGTCTCTCAAGTGGGTGACTTGCCCACTGGTTCTGGAGGGGGCTACATGCCCATTGCTTTGTCCAGGGGAGTGCATGGCCACAGTCTCTCAAGTGGGTGACTTGCCCACAAGTTCTGGAAGGGGAAGCCCACACAGCAGCCCCTGGAGGATGGCCTACTTGGCGACTGCTGGCAGTGACAGCTGCACTGTGGTGGTTTTTGGAGGACCCTCCTGGGCAGCCCCTGAACTGTCCAATGGCTGCACTGTGGTGCTGGTTGGAGGAGCCTGCTGGGCAGCCCATGCACTGTCCGATGGCTGCATTTTGGTTGTGGTTGGAAGAGCCTCCTGGGCAGCCTCTGCACTATCCAATGGCTGCATTGTGGTAGTGGTTGTAGAAGCGTCCTGGGCAGCCCTGCACTCCCTGATGGCTGCACTTCCACAGCTAGCGGTTGGGACCCTGTGACAGCTGGTGGTGGTGGAGGTGTTAGCCTGACAGCTTACGCTGGAATAGAGTGTCTTGTCTACTCCTATCTGTGGGTCGTGGATTCCTTACCCTTCCTGGCAGGGGTGGATGGGCTCTTCCCCTCTCTGCCTGGTGGTGCAGGCTCCTTCCCCTTCTTCACAGCTGGTGCAGGCCCCTTCCCCTCCTTCACAGGTGGGACAGGCCCCTTCACACTCTTCCCTGGTGGTGTAGAACTCTTCACACTCTTTCCTGGTGGTGCAGAACTGTTCACACTATTCCCTGGTGGTGCAGGCCTCTTCCCCTTCTTCCCTCATGGTGCTGGCTCCTTCCCCTTTTTTGTTGTAGGTCTGGTATCCTTACCACCACAAGTAGGTGGTGCTGCCACTGTCCCCGTTGACTGTTTGGCTGCGGTGCTGGGCTGTGTCCTTGGTACCCTGCACATGCGTGTAGGACAGGGGGAGTGGCAGGGAAGAGGTCAATTTGGGAAAGGAAAAGCTTTTTAAGGACTTTGGGGTGGGAGGAGGGAGGAGTAATGGGAGTGGAGGATGAGGGAGTGGTTATTGGAGGTGTATGTTTACTGGACTTGGGTGCAGGTGCATGGGCTGTATGCCGATGTGAGGTGGGTGGCTATTGGGTGTGTGAATGCTTGCGTTTGTATCCCTTAGGAGGGGGGGCAGACACAGTGGGAGAGGACACAGGGGAGGCCATGCATGGTTGTTGTGGAGGTGCCTGCCAGTGAGGTGTGTGTTCTGCTTGGTGTGGTTATGCTGATAGTGGATGTAGATGTAGTGCATTCAGGTGTGAGTGTGGACGTGAATGGGAGGGAGGTGGAAGAGGCAGAGGAGGAGGAGGAGGAGGGGGAGACAGTGGAGGCTGTGGATGATATCGTGTCTGCACTTGTATGGTGTTTGTGTGAGTGCCCGTGGAATGAAGTGTGGTGCTTGTGTTTGCCTGTGACACTCTTGTGTGTTGCCTTGTGTGCATGCTCATCTGTATGTGTGCTTGGGATGGGTTGGGGTTGAGGGGAGTGGGACTAGGAAGTGGTAGTTGGGGGACGGACGGTAGAAACAGGGACAATGGCTGCCATCAGAGAGGAGGTCAGAGCCTGAATTGATCTCTGTTGGGCCGCCAATCCACCGTGAATGCCCTCCAGGAAAGCATTGCATTGCTGCATCTGGGATGCCAGCCCCTGGATGGCATTCACAATGGTTGATTGCCCTACAGAGATAGATCTCAGGAGGTCAATAGCCTCCTCACTCAGGGCAGCAGGGCTCATGGGGGCAGGGCATGAGGTGCCTGGGGCGAAGTAGATGCCCACCCTCCTGTGTGAGCGGGAATGGGCAACTTGCTGAGGGGCTACTGGGAGGTCGGTGCTGGTACAGGAGTGACGGCTGTACCTGCAGCTGCAGTGGTCCCAGAGGTGTCGGCCACCACCAGGGAGCTCCCATTGGAGGAGATATCAGAGTCTGTGTTATCCCCTCCAGTCTCCGCCGTGGTGCTACCCTCGCCCTCCTTCCCACTTGTTCCCTAGGCGTCGGTGGACTCTGCCTCCAGGGTTATGTGGGATGCATCTCCCTCTGTCGCCGGTGCCCCTGCTCTTCCACCAGATTATGCTAATGCACACAAGGACAGGATGACAAAACAAGAAAGGGGGGAGAGAGACAAAGGATACACTGGGTAAGTGACCGCACCAACACCACAGTTGGCGTACACAGCACCCTCACACAAAGGGAACAGACCTACAAAATATGCATTGCACCACTAGTGATGTGGCTAGTCACCAAGGCAGGATGAGGAGCACACACGCCAACTGCAGCACACCTGGGACCCACAATGCCCTGCCTGGAAGTGACTACTAACAAGCTGGTTACCAGCATTTGCTATGCAACCATTACCCTTCAGAGGACCCATGCTGCAATGTCTAGCCTTGCCTTAGGGGCACCCACTAACATACAACCACCACCCGGATAGCACCACATCAGCCAAAATTTGTAATGATACCCACTGTACTCACCTCCTTGTGGCTGCTCTGATTCCCTCAATTGCCCATCCAGCTCAGGGTACACCACCACCAGTATCTGGGCCATCAGGGGGGTCAGGTTCTGACGGGCACCCCTTCCTCATTGGAAGGCCATCCCCAGCTGGGCCTCTGCGGTCTTCCGTGCCCAGCGTCTCTGGTCCTCCCACCGTTTCTGACAATGGATGCTCCACCTGCCATAGACCCCCAGGGTCCACACCTCATTGGCGATGGCACACCATATTCCCTTCTTTTGATGGGTGCTGACCTGTAGTCCAGGCTGTCACACACATGGCCCACCATAACTGTTTCCATCACCATTGGCACACCCATTGCCAGCGCACGACATGTACACCACCAACAGATAATCCACCCTCACATAATGCCTTCACACACATCTCCATGCATCCATGCCAAATGCATTGTGCCCACAGTGTACTCACCTGTTGGTCTGGAGGCCCATACAGCAGTCTATACTGGGGTAGGACCCCACCCACCAGTCATTCCAACTCCACCGAAGTGAAGGCTGGGGCCTTTTCCTCTGTCATACGGGCCATGATATGTTCCAGACTCAGGTCACAGCAGCACATGCAGTGTAGGTCTTCTCCTGTTGAAGGTCAGGAAACAAGTGAGGAATGATTTAGAAAATGTTGGTCACGTCCGCAGCGGTGTACACCGTCACCACCGGCATACATCCCCATTGCCCACTGTACTCTATACGCCCAATATTATCCAATGAGGAATTGCAAGGCGGTCCACGACCGCCTACTGCCACGACTCCCAACATCGGCGGAATTACTTCTTTTCCATCTGTCCCTCCACACAGGACAGGTGGTTGCCATTTCGAGGGGGGGTGAACATGCCTTTCGATAATTGCTGCGTCACAGGATAAATAGGCACTTACTTTGAAATTTACACTGTCCCAATACCTTATTGCACAATGTGAACTGCTGTTGTGGTTTAGTTGTTCAAATTGTGACAGCCTACTCACTCTTCTGTCCCTTAGATACCTAACGCTGTGGATGAATATGAGTTGGACACATACCCCCTTGTACAGACCCCTTGTGGACTTAGCTACACTGAGGACAGGCACATTATCCTCACCTATAGACTGGACAGGGCCACAATCACAGAGCTGTGTGCCCAGTTGGAGCCTGACCTGATATCAGCTATCCGTCATCCCACTGGGATCCCCCTCTTGTGCAAGTTCTATCAGTGCTCCATTTACTGGAACCTGGTTCTTTCCAAGTGACAATGAGCTTGGCAGCAGGGATGTCACAGCCAATGTTCTCAATCGTGCTGGCAAGAGTCTTGTCTGCCCTGGTAAAACACATGTGCAGCTACATTGCTTTCCCCAAGGTGGAAGATTTGGCCACAATGAAGGCCGGATTCTATGCAATGGGACATATCCCCAATGTTATTGGTGCAATTGACGGGACACATATTGCCTTTGTCCTCCCATGCCAGAATGAACAGGTGTACAGTAAAAGTTTCCACTCCCTGAATGTGCAGATGTTGTGCCTGGCAGACCAGTACATCTCCCACGTCAATGCTAAATATCCTGGATTGGTGCATGATGCCTTTGTCCTGACGAATAGCAGCATCCCAGATGTGATGGGCCAACTACAGAGGCACAGTGTGTGGCTTGTAGGTGAGCCTTGGTCTCTACCCGGTTTATGTTAGTGTATGCCTCTGATGTTAACCTAATAGGACAGTGTGTGGCTAAATGTCCCTCAATGCCTGCAGGTGACTCTGGCTACCCAAACCTATCATGGCTGTTGACCCCTAAGAGGAATGCCAGGACAAGAGCTGAAGAACGTTATAATGAGGCACATGGGTGAACCAGGAGGATCATTGAGAGGACCTCCGGCCTCCTGAAGGCCAGGTTGAGGTGCCGCCATCTGACAGGTGGATCCATGTGCTACTCACCCATGAATATCTGCCAGATAGTACAGGCATGCAGGCTGTTGCACAGCCTGGCCCTCAGATGCCATGTACCCTTTCTGCAGGAGGAGGAGACTGGAGATGCCCCTGTGGCAGCAGTGGACCCTGAGGACAGTGAGGATGAAGAGGCAGAGCATGAAGATGTGGACAACAGAACATCCGTTATCCATCAGTACTTCCAATGACACACAGGTGAGACAGTGCAACTTCACATTTCTATGACTATTGGTGTATTCTGTGTGGCAGTGGCATGCTGGCATTACCCACTTGTTCTCTCTACTCACTGTCATCTATGGATTATCGTTTTGCAGATGTTGGTGATATGACATCAATGTCCTGATGTGATCACTACAGCCAGGTAAAGCTTATTATTTCTATGATCTCACAATGAATAGTTCATTTGCAAAGGATGAAGGTTTTTCCATCAATACAAATTGTCAATACATGAAAGACTAGTATTTTTTTCCAAGGGTGTTTATTGTAGTGCTAAGAAATAGAGGGGAAAGTGCAAGGTAATGGGGTGATGATGGAGGAAAGTCCAGGGTATTGTTCCAGTCTGTTTGTAGCACAGGTGCTGTATGCAAGGGGCCAAAGGAAGGGGAGCAATGGCAGTTCAAGGTGGACAAAGTGACTGAGAGGGTCACAAGGGGGACAATCAGGAGATTCTCATTTCCTGGCAGTGGTCTTGACAAGTGTCTCTGGCTTCTGTCTGGGTCGCAGGGAACGTTTGTGGGGTGGTTCACCTTCTGCAGGGGGAGGTGTGCTGTTGGCCTGTGGGTCCTGGTCTGAGGCCTCCTGCCCACAGCGGTAGCGGACGTGTAAGCTGGTCGATAGACTGGCTAGTGGTAGGGGCCCCCTGGTGTGCTGTTGCCTCCCTCATGATGTTGGTCATGTCTGCCAGCATCCCTGCTATGGAGATCAGGGTTGTGTTAATGACCTACAAGTCCTCCCTGATCCCCTGATACTGTCCCTTGTGCAGCCGCCTGTTCTCCTGCACATTGTCTAGGATCTGGCCCATCATGTCATGGGAATGTTGGTAGACTTCTAGGATCTCGGTGAGTGCCTCCTGGAGAGTCGATTACCTGGTCATGTCCTCTTCCTGGTGCACACCAGTCCTCCCAGTTTCCCTGTTGACCTGTGTCCCTGTCTCCTGAATGGTGTGCCCACTGCTACTGACTCCAGCTCCCTGATTGTCTTGGGGCGAGGTGTGGCCTGGGGTCCCTGTACAGGTGGGCATACTGCTGATTGACGTGTCCTGGGGAGAGAGGTTTGGATATACTGGGTGGGCGCTATGGTGTTGGATCCTGATGGGGGAGACTCTGTGGTGGCCTGTGATTTGCTTGGGTGACTGGCTGCCCAGTGGTCCCTAATGGGCCAGGTTGGTCCTCCAGATCCAGAAGTCCAGAGTTAATGTCATCACTGGGGGCCTCTTCTGTTGGGGGACTGGCAACCTGACAATTTCCTCCACCTTGACCTTTAACTCCTCAGTGAAACAGGGGTGCCTTTGTGGTGCCATGGGTGTTGTGTCATGTGTGTTGGTGAGGGTGTGTTGGATAATATGGTGGGGTGTGTGATGTGTAGTGTGTGAGGGGTGTATGGGTGTAAGTGGTGTGTGTGTCTAGTTGTCTCTGTGCTCTTCTTCTCAGTCTCCAGGTGGTATTTGATGTTGGCAAAGGGTTTGCAAAGGGTCGTGGGTAATGTGGGTGTGTGTTTTATAGTGCTTTGGGTGTGTAGGTGTGGTGTGTGTATGGGTGTCAGGTGTGTGTATTTGGTATTGGCCAATGTCATGTTGTTTTGTATGCGGGTGTCCATTCTGTGCACGCTGGTGTGTACCGCCAGTGGTTTACCACCATTGAATGTCTGCTGTGGTGATTTGTGGATCATAATGTGGTGGGTGTGGTTTTGTTGGCGTAATGGTATGGGTTTTGGGATCGCCACTTTATCAGTGACCTTTGGTCTGGCGGATTTGTATATGTGGCTGTATTCTGTCGGTTTGGTGTGTGTGTGTCATAATATGGTAAAAGGATATCCACCACTGCGGCGGTATGTTGACGTCCTCAGTGTGGCTGTAAGCGGGATTTACAGCCAATGTCATAATGAGGGCCAAAGTCCATAAATCTAAAAGTAGGTCCAGGAAACATAGAGAGTGATCCTTCCACCTTGAAATCCAAGTGAAAAGTGACCAGGGGCTGGACAACGCACTGGGAGAAGCCTACTAGACAGGAACAGGAAGTTGGAGTCTCTGACACACTTCCTTCCTGTTCGAAAAAAAAGCTTCTCAATCTGAAAAACAAATTAGAAAACTAGTCAAAACTAATTTACTGCAGGTTGACTAGAGGCATTCTTTTTGTTTTACAGCTAGAATCTTTAGTTTGGTGCCCTCTATTTTTGCCATCATAGCACCAATCATTGTTGGGATCAAAGCTCTTTCATTTGAACCCACCCCTAGACTGAGAGGAGTATCTAAGCCCACCCTCCTGTGCAGGTTTTTGAGGACCTTGAGAAGGCTCTTTATTTTTGTTTTGGCTCCCTTCTTTCACTTGGGGGGCTTTTTGTCCTCTTTCTTTTGGTCTACCCCACCAATGGCAGTTTTACTCACCCTTGTTTTGTCTCAGTGGTCTGCCTTCCTCCCCAGCTCTTGAGGGGTAGGTGTGCCTTGGTCTACCAGGTGCTGATGTAGCCTCTCTTTGTAAACATTAATCAGCAGATGCTCTTTCATGAATAGGTTATACAGCACATCATAATCTTAAACCTTGTTACCAGCTAACCAACCACCCAACATTCTTACTGAATATTCCACCCAAGTTTGTCTCTGTGTTTTTCAAGCCTCCCTGAACTTTATGTGGTACTCTTCAGTTGTAAATCCAAAGCCCTCAATCAGGCCACCCTTTATTAAGTCATAATATTGAGATTCTGCCTCATTCAGTGTCAGGAGCCTATCCCTGCACTTTCCTGAGAATAACTCCCATAACAGTGTGCATCAGTGTTTCTTTTCAATTTCCCATCAGATGCAGCCTCTGTCAAAGGCAGAAAACCATTTCACTATCCCCTTCTGTGAAGGAAGGGACAACTCATTTGGGAGTTTGAGATTGAAAGGTTTCTCTCCCAGATTTTGTATGCTGCCACCAGAGACGGGTCCTAGGCCTAACTCTTTTCTCTTTGTTTCAGTTTCCAAAAGTTGATTATCCAGAGTCAGTCTTTCGGTCAGCCTAAGTAAGGCCAGGTCTTCCTCGGAGGGGGTACTAGTGCTGAGACTAAAGGAACTACCCTCATCCCCATAGTCCACAATGTCCTCTTCTCCCCTAGAGACTTCACAATTTACTCCATCTTTGGGGTGATATTTCTCATGCTGGGCCACCAGAAGCTTATCTCTGGTGGGACATTTCCCAGTACGAATCTGCTACAGCTGGCAGAGATTCCTTAACTGATCAAAGTGTATGCCTGGTAAGAGGCCAGGTCGAGCTCCTAGCTCTGGTTCTCTGCATCAGATATGTTTACTTGACTAAAGTTGGGACCTTTTTTAATACATTTGGAACCCCTTTTTGGATAGACCAACTAAACTAAGGGCTTTTAAACTGTCACCAGTGTTGTAGGAACCTAAGCAAAACATTTTTAGTCAATTAGAAAAATGCAAATAAGTTAAAGACTATTTGGAGAGGTATTCATGTGCTCACAAATTGACAAAATGGAATCAGACAACGGAAAGTCTTTATCCCACCGCTTATATACCAAATGTAGTAGGCTGGCTCTCTATGTAGTGTGCAAAACCAGGAACACTGTTTAGAGGGTCTGGGCTACCACATGTTGATTTATAGAGGTTGAAAACTAGACCACCTAATGCTCACATTTTTATGGTAGCCTGGTCAACTAGTTAGGCCAATCTTGGAGAAGTGCAAAGCATTTGTTGTACTCACAGTATCAATAAAGCGAGACATACACTCAAAAGACTAACTCAAGACCATTTTTCAAAGATACCTCATATTTGTATAACATTTTTAAGAACAAGATCATCAAAATCAGGTAAGCACTTTTAAAGTTATGAATTCTTTAAATTTAGAAAATGTCTCAGTTTTGTGCATAATTATGCACCATAGGAATCAAAGAAGAAATACTTTTAAAATACATATAAAATCAGGCAATGTGTTTACCAATGTCTCCTTTTGCAGATATGTCAAGGTAATTGGTGGGCCCTATGAACCAGCTGGACAAGATTGGGCGGCCCCCGGTTTCGGCAGGAGCAGCTGCAGAAAGTCATTGGAGGTGGTGTAAGGCCACAACGGGGGACCACTTGGAAAAGCACTGCACAGGTGGACTTTAAGGTATGTCCAGTGGGTCCCATTGGAGTGTTGAGTTTGCAGCAGTGGGGGACCCTTAAGGCACAACTGGATCTTCTGTGCAGGGCACAGGACGGCAGGGTGCAGAGCGAATCGGTGTGCCAGGAGCTGTGCACAAAGTTGCCCTTGAAAGCAGGAGGTAGTTTGCATTGAGGGTCACTTGCAGGTCAGCAGGGGCAGTCTGGAGAGAGGTCCTGGTGCCTTCTGAAGTCCTTTGACAGGGGGTTCCTCCTGGTTCTTTTTCAGTCTGGAGTGGACGGTTCTTCTGGGTGTCCATGGTTAGGGAACCAGTGACTGGGGCTATTGCCACCAAACTTGGAACACTTATGGAGTTTATCCTCACAGTCTGTTGGGTGGAGTTCGGTCTGGCTGTGGCATCCAGTTCCCTGCTCAACAGCTAGTCAGTGAAGTGGACTTCATTGGTCTTTGTTACCCGAGAGTGATGCCTTCACTCTGGAGGTAGATCTTTGGTGCTTTTCAGAAGTGTGGAGGCCCTCTGGGGGTTTGTAGAGTCTGTTTGATATCCGAGCAACCCCTCAACAACAATTGTTGAGTCCTGGGTGCAGAAGGCAGGGTTTGAAACCTTTTTGTTAGTGCAGCAGGACTTCAGTTCTCGAGCCTTGGGTCTTCTTTGTTGCTGGTCTTCTTTTGTACTTGGAATCTGATTCTCTGGTACAGGGATGCCCACTAGATACTGTATTAAGTGGGCGTTTAGGGGAGTACCTGGTAGTAACCAATGGGTCAACTACCTTAGGGTGGCTACACCCACTAAGTGACCACTTCCTGTGGGCCCCAGAGAGCAGGACCTCTCACTACAGCATTCCAGAATCTTGTCTGGTGGTGGCAAGCTAGTTTTGACTGGCCAGCAACCATGCTGTTAGTTAGCTTTTGCAGGGGGAACCCCTAAGATGACTCCTTGGTACATTCTGTAGTAAATCTAATACTGGTACTAGTTTAGATTCATCATTCTGAATTGTTTGATACTTAACATCCCAGGGTTCAAGGCGGCTATCATGTAGCTGTGAAACATGTATTGACCAATGTCCAGCACATGCATTAAAAATGGCTGCTCTGTCCACGTACTATGTCCCAAGTTTGGCAAGCACAAAGTAGGGGCATATTGTATTTGTATTTGTATTTTTGGTTATTTGTAAAAGCGCATTCAGACCAGAAGTATCGAAGCACTAAACAGGTGAGGAGGCTGAAACGAAGCAGCCACCTATAATGTGAACAGACAAGTCTTTAGACGCTTTTGAAATGGCAGGAGGGATAATAGCTCCTTAATTTTTGGAGGGATCGAGTTATGGAGCCTGACAGCCACCACTGATAAGGCTTTGTCTCCCCATTTAGCTTTTTTACTAAGCCCAGCCGATCTTAACGGATAGTTGGGAGGGTACCAATTAATGGGTGATTGTAGGTATCCTGATCCTTGAGAGTGGAGGGCCTTATGAGTCAGGAACAGTTCCTTCAAGGTAATGTGTTTTCTGATGGGAAGCCAGTGCAGTTTATTCAGACCTTCTGTAATGGAAGGGAATTTCAGCAGCCCAAGCACTAGTCAAGTGGCAGCATTCTGTATTAGCTGCAATTTGTGAAGGGATGATTGGTTTATATTCAAATAAAGGGCATTACAGTGGTCCAGTCTAGAGTTTATGAGGGCCAGCACCACTGTCGCCCTGAGGTCTGGAGGAATAAATGGTAGAACCTTTTTCAGAATTCTAATTATCCAAAGACAGGTGTTGGCAAATTTATTTATCTGTGAATTAAAAGTCAGATCTGAATCGCAGATGACCCTGAGGTTCTTGGTTTCAGAAAAATGATTAAGAAGGGTCCCACAGGTCTCAGGCCACCAGCTATTGTTCCAATTGGAGGTGTTTGCCCCAAAGATGATGACCTCCGTTTAATCCCAATTCATCTTCAACCAATTATGGTTCATCCAATTGCTGATTTCTTTCATGCAGGATTGAAATCTGTCTGCCGTAATCTGTATATTATCATGAATATTGACAATAATTTGGGTGTCATCAGCATATGAAGACACATGGAAGGTAAAAGACCGGATGATTTAAGCCAGAGGGGTCATGTACAAATTAAAGAGGGTAGGGCTAAGTGACGATCCTGAGTAACTTCACAGGGAAGATGAAAGGGGGTGAGCTCTAGTCGCCACAGCTGTCATTGTCCTGCTTTGGAGAAAAGACTCAGGATTCTCCTAGCCGAACCTCTCAGCACTGCCTGATGTAGGCAGTGTAGCAAAATTTGGGGCAAGACAGTATCAAATGCCACAGACAGAGCCAATAATATCAGGATGGCACTGCCTCCCTGGTCAACCTGTCTCTTAATGGAATCAGTGGTGGTGATCAGAGCGGATTTCGTGCTGTGTTTTCTATCGGAACCCATACTGGGAGACATCCAAAAAGTCATGATTAAGCAAGAAGGTGGCCAGCTCTTGGTATGTTTTTCCAGATTTTTTGCAAGCAGAGGCAGAAGAGCAGTGGGGCTTAGGTTTTTAAGATTGTCTGGTTTGCCTCCAGGTTTTTTCTTAATGGGAATGATTATTGTTTCCTTCCAAGTGGGTGGAAACACCCCTCAGTCCAGAACTTCTGCAAAAATTGTCTCCAGTGGCACAGCGATACAATTGCTTACTAACTGAAGTACTCTTGGTGGCCAGGGGTATTTGGGGGATCCCTGAGTGAACTCTAGCTAGAAGGGAATTAATTTTGCTGGGACCTAGATGAGCAAATTATGTCAGTATAGGGCCTCCATCAGTTTCATCTCGGGTGCTGGGGCAAAAGGTCCCCTGATCCACGCTTGGGGGAGAAAATTTGGAATTAATTTTTAGGATTTGATCTAGAAAGAACTTGGCCACTCCATTTCAGAAACTTTGTTTGTTGTCTAGTTCCTGAGAGGGAGGGGAGCAGCAGGTGTCTTTAACACTTTAAATAATTATTTAGGGGTTCTGGAAGCACATCTGAATTTCTGTGAATAAACACATGACTTGGCAATTCTAATGGCCCTTTTGTAAGTTCGCCAAAGCTCCCTAAGCTTCACTTCTTCCAACTACCCAGAATCTAATTTCCATTTTCTTTCTTGTTTCCTTCATTGCTGTTGAAGGGCCTTGAGATTATTAGTGTACCAGGGAGCTGATGCTTTTTTCTCTGTCTTTATTTTAATCTCCCTCAGAGGTGCAATTTCCTCAATGGCTTCCCTTATCCAGAAGTCAAGGTTATTTTCCTGAGAACCCTGTCCCCCTTCAAACCTCTCCTGATGCCTCAGTAAGGCCAGACGCAAGTCTTCCTTTTTGACTCATCCCCAATTACAACTCAAACTATTAGATTTGTTCTTGGGGTGCAGACAACTTCTATGTATAATTCTGAAGGGGATCAAACAATGATCCGACCATTCTAGCTGCTGACAATTTCCAAATGTGAGCAGTTCCTGTATGGAGAACACCCCATCCAGTACATGACCTGCCATGTGTGTGCTCGAGGTGACCAATTGATTCCAGCCAAAACTGGACATTAAATCCAGAAGGGAAAGTGTGTCCTTATTCTCTCTATCCTCCAGGTGGAAGATAAAATCTCCAAGTATCAAACACTGTTTGAGCGAGATAAGGGGCTCAGTGATTTGAGATCAGTTCTCTAGGAAAGTCTTCTTGGGACCTGGTGGGCGGTTGACTAGGAGTCCTTCCAGCCTTATCAGATATCCCTGTTTTAGTTTAAAATAGGCTCCTTCACAAATATCTGAGGGAGTACCTAGGGGGACAAAACTACAACAGAGGCTTTCTCCAAATATAGCTGCCAACCTTCCGCCCCTCTTGAATTGTCTATCTAGACTTTCCATTCCATATCCCATGTGAAGGGCAGTGACAACGTTGGGCTCAGAGTCCTCCCTAGCCCAGGTTTCTGTCAGGAAGAGACAGTCAAGCCCAAGATCCAAAATGGTTTCTCGTACCTGGAGACTGTGTTTAATTAATGAGCAGGCATTTAAAAGCCAACATCTAAGGGTGTTCTGTGAGTCTGGCAGTTTTAACTGGGAGGATACTCCCAAGATAGATTCTCTAAGCATAAATAAGGGGCATGTGCAGGTATTTTCCCTGGGGCTCCAGACACAGCACCCACATCTCCAGGACCCACCCTCTATTGTGGGAAGGGGGAGCACATCCTCTGTCTCACAGGTAGTTCTACTGAGAAAGTTCATGAGTTGTGGCCTTGTGTTTTGTACCTGAGGGAGGTGTCCCTCCCCACTGGCAACGTCCCTGGCCCTTGGGCCCATTCAGGTGCGGACGAGCTTCCCTAAGGCACACCATTGGTGCGCCAGAAGCACACCCGCTGCATGCATCCAAGAACCGACCAGCTCAAATGCCGTCTGTCGGTACATGAGGAGGTAGGGAGCGTGCCCACAACGAAAGAGGCTCATGCATCTATGCCCACACACGTAATATAGTACACCCTGTGTTAGGGCTAGAAGGCCTGCCAGAGGGGTTCAGCATATCGTGGATAGGGCACAGAGGCTGTGGGCCACGTCAAGTTTGCATTTTAGGATTGCACAAGAGCACTCAGCCTGCAATGGCAGTGCTGAGTGCATCTGGATGCATGATGCTAGAGGGTGGCACAATCTCTGCTGCTGCCTTCAGGGAACTACCTTTAACACCCTGGGTATTTCAGTACCATTTACTAGAGCACTGAGCACTTACAACTTTGACGCTACATCAGAAACCAGACAAAAGTGGGAGGCTAACCACGGCAAAAGAAGCCTTTTCTCACAATCCTTCATATTTACACAGATAAAATCAAATAAATGCCAGTGCTGCCAGTGTGCTGTATGCCTGTAGATGACTTGACTAAGTAGTCCATGATGGATGCTCTGTCTCTAATGACAGTACCTACTATCTAAAAGGAAATGTGTGTTATAGAGCTATGGACAAATCTACACAGGTCAAAGGCAATAGTTTATGTGAACCCTATGTGCATCTAAACTAGCAAGTAGCTACCCAAGGTCAGACGCCTGAAGTGCAACAATTAGCTATCTGCCAATGGTAAGGGTGAATTAAGTTTCTGCATGGGGTGGGGCACCTTCATGGATACCATCCAGCAAACAACACTGCTGTGACAAAAAAATATTGCAAGGGTGAGTGTGTAAGTGTCTGGCATCAGTTTGTGACCCAAAATATCCTTGATAAGTGACAATGGTTTGACATAATCATCTGTTCAATACATGTAGTACAACTTACACACACAGTGCAAAAGTATGGGGATACCTGTTTTGGGCTGTGACTCCATTTACAGCAAGAGTGCCACTTACACAATCATGTTTGAAGATCCCTTAAGTGACTCCATGGCAAACTGGACAAAAGCTCTTCATAGGTGTTTCACCTAGTACACATGTATTCAAACTGCGTGGAAATCCTAGCATGTACTTAACACAACCTAAACATACAAGGCAACTCCTAGGCAGTGAATCATGAAGCAGTCAAGTAAGGAGAAAACATTTTTTATTATTCTCAATAGAAAACTCATAACATCTCAAATTAACTACACTACATTCCTGTTAGAAATGGGATTTCTGGTTGGCTAGGGTGTACACATCAGTCGAGCAAAACCCACCAATCTAGTCAGGGCAAGTAAGTTACACACCAAAGATAACCTGTGCTCACCCTCTTGTAGCTTGATGCAGAGCAGTCAGGCTTATCCCCAGAGGAAATGTGTAGAGAATGTGCACAACACACTCACACAATTAATACAACAAATACACCACAAAAGAGACTCCACACTGGATTGTATAAACAATATGGATTCTATTGTATATATATCACAAGAACAAAAATGTCAAAGAACATAAATACTGTGCGTAAATTTTGTGCAATGACTGACAGTGCTCATCATTCAGGTAATGGAAGAACCAAAATGGTATACATTATACAATGCCTTGCAGGCTTAGTGGAAAGATCATATGCCCAAGCCACATGAATCATAAGAACTGTACATGGAGCAAATACTGTACTAGGACTCTGGGTCCTGATAATGCAAGAATCCTGATCAGTAACTACTTAGGTCGGGTAATGCATTAGGCAATGGAAGCACAAAAAAATGTATCTGGATCACCACCTTGAAATTTGTGAGGTATCTCGGTCGTGACAGCACACAAATCGCCATAGTTAATTACTGGGCATCAGGACACTTGCACATTCTACATCAAATAAAGTGAATTGTGTCCTGTAGAAAGAATATGTTCAGAACCTAATGTGTTGAGTGAAGGTGGGCATGTGTCCACCTTACACTTTTTATGGTAGTTCCCTAGTGCGGAGCTCCTGCACCCACCAGCTTTTGATAGAGGTCTCCGTCAGGATTTCTCTCTGTCATGCGGAAGATACAGATGCCCCTGATGTATGATTCCCAACATGGGTAGGGAAGGTACACCCTGTGTCTGTGAGGTTCCCAAGAGGCTGTTGTACACAAACTGTCCACAGGACAGTTCTCCTCCTCTAATCGGGCCACCCGCGAAGATAGCATAGGACAGCCACAAAACTTCCCTGCGACTCAGTCCACCTTTGGCACTCCGGGAGGTGGCAATCCAGCTGCTGCAGATATGTCAGTGGGGAAACAGCTGGGAGGCACTCGGTGCTCAATGCAGGCATCATAGTGCAGTTCATGTTGCCCCAGGCAATGTATCAGCTGAACCCCTCTAGAAGTGCTAGTCTCTCTCCCCTACTTAGAGGACAGCACTGTAGAGACACAAATTACTAGAGGCAAGCTCTGCATTTACAAATGTTGGCAAAAGACACACAGCTACAAGTTTATGGACTATGGGTACTTACTAACAGGCTCACCAACTTCCATTCTGAGATGATCCGCAAGATTGGCCTCCCGGCTAACCATATCTGCCCACCTGTGCTTCAGATGGTGGGCAGTGTGTTTCACACCAACGATCTGGGTCATGTGGATGCAAACCTTCACCTACTGTTGCTTCCATTCTTGGGTACGGTAACCCTGGCTAATCCTACCCTTTGTAGTAATCATGTTGGGCAGGTAGTTGACCAAGAGCCAGAGCAGAGCACCAAACTCATACTCTGACACATTCTCAGCTATCCTCCCTTACCTACAACTAAACTTAAACTAACCTTTCCTGCTATCCTTACCAACCCCTAAATGGACAAACAGCCAACAATACAGTTGACAAAGAAATAGACAATACAAAAACATAACACACACTTTTTGAATACAACAGGGAGAGCACAAACACCAACAAGTACAAGGCACACATGCAATACACAGAGCAAACACCAAAAACCTGCAGCAGCCAGCACAGACAAAAAGACTGTAAGAGAAGTAACTTCTGACTTCATGATTTGTAGCATGGCAGACCCATTGCATCATTTCCTGGGTAGATATGTCATGTTTTCTACAACGTGTAATTTTTGGTGACGCTTCAGTAGATAAATAGACAGTGCATGACTTATGCACAACGCATACCCATACACGTTGCATTAGTTTTTAAACATTTGAATTGATGTGTGGCTTCCAACTGATGCTTTGGGTGCAATGCCTCATGCAAATGGCCAATGTGTGTTTTCGACTGATGCGACTAGCCTTCTGTGTGTGGCACAGTGTATTTAATTGTGCAATGCAGGTAAACACTCCCAGGGCTCACTATTATTTCTCAAATTATATTTGCTGAAATGCTAGTAGACTTGTGATGTGTTGCACGTATATGTTAACAGTATGCATATTTGAGTCTCATTGTGTTAGAGGTGCACTCACCAGGACAGGCAATATATTTCAGTGATATACATAGACATTTTGTGATTTGTTGATAGCTTTACATTATTTATTTGTTTTACAGTTCATAATATGCTTGGCTGAACATAGGTAGCTACATAGTCGGATTTCTAATTTTACAGATATTGTATCTTATGCAAATGTAATCCAAAGTTATTCATGATTATAGCCAAAATTAAAGATCATGCTATCTGTCTGCACTCCTAAAACAAGATCTGTTATGGACGCAATACACATTCAGGGAATGACATACAATGGCTGCTTTTTCCATCTTACAGTGTATGTGACACCCAGCTAACAAACTTATTGTCTAAATATGAACCATATGTGGTTAGGTGAATAGGACACCTCGTAATATGTGTGAAACACCATTTACCAGTCGTAAATACCCAATAACCAAAATATAATGAGTGGTACACACACGCCTACTGTCTTGGCTTGGTGTCTCTCACAATATGTGTGGCACATTACACCTGCAGAAAAGTGTTGGGCACAAATATGAGCTACTTGGATTGCGCTTTGTGCCAATGCACATCATATAGGCCTCAGTTCACAGTCATAGGACTATGAGATCACTATTCTGGCCACCACAAGTGTAAGGCAGTTAAAAATGTCAAGATGTAGAACACCCATGCTTGCTCATTACACACTGTTCACATATACACCCCCTTTGGATTGCTAAGATGTCTGACGGTAAGTTCATTGTAACAGCATAGATACTCACGAAATGTGCACAGTTTCCCACATTCAACATTTGTTTGGTGAATGTATTCCTGAAGTACATGTGATTGTCACATTTTGTTGATATGCACACATATTTTGGACCACATGACGTTGTCCCTGGGTAAATATAACACCTAGCTATGTTCCTTTGTGATGTGCCAATAACTATTAGGTAAGGTGTGAGTGTTTTGATGTTTACAGTGGCTGTGAAATGAAATTGAATATACAAAGGCTGTGTTCATTCATTTATTTCCTTTCTAAACACGCTTTCTAAACCAAAATAAAGAAAATATGCCTGGCAAGCTGCTTTATTCGTCAATGAAAAAGTTCTCAGCCATGTTGTTTCTTCACTGGGTCCCAAACGTGGCTACATTTTGACCTGTTTCCTCATCTCTATCCTCATTTTCATCTTGTGCTTCCTAGACCTCATGGTCCATGTCCCATAGGACATTTGTCTACATGCATATGCTGTGCAATCTACAGCACTCCAGGATAATTTTACAGAACATAGAGGTGGGGAAGCAGGGCAATCTCCTCTCAGCCATGTCCAGGTTGCTATACTACACCCCTTGTCTTGCCCAGTGGTTGCTGTCTGTGTGTTCTGCCTCAGTCTGGGGACGTGCAAATGGGGTCATAATCCATGGCTGTAGGCCTTATCATTCATCAGCTGATAAGACAAAGAAAGAAAACTCACTCAATGAACATGGTGATTTATCAACCCACTTTCAAGCATGAGGCTCTTATGTGTATTGAGTGACTCATGCACATTTATTGCAGTTGTGAACATTATTGGTTACATTTAGGTGAACACTTTTAATTCCATGTGATTACTCCTGTTCTGTGTGTCATATCCAAACATGTGCATGGCCTACTACTTTTGACAGTGCCACAAACAGACAATCACATTTGAGCTGCAGCTCAGTGTTATAGGTGTTTTGTGGGTGCATTGTCACTGTAGGAGACAGTATGCAGTTCACAAAATGACAATTTGTTCATCACAAAGTAGGCTCTACCAATACTAACCATATTCACACTCACACATACATTTGTCCCTGTGAAACCACTGATGGTGTTGCTGCACTACCTGCCAATGATGGAGCCTTTGAATTGTTCACTTCCTTTCGTGACTGATTTCTGGTTAGTACATGTAATGCATTCTACACTGGTTCCCTGCATTGTTCTATGATTTGTCAGCCTTCAACCGCTTCTATATGTTAGTCAATATGCCACGGTGCATGGGATTGACACATGGGTATGCAATATGTGGGCATATATGGTTAAGACCCACTGTTGTTGCAACTTATTTCTGTCTACCACAGACCTTTACGCAATACAATGCTCTTCACATGTATGTGTTGAACTGTAATTTGATGTGAATTATGTGCCTATCTGCAATGGTTCTGCCATCACAGCTCTGTCCAAGTAATGTTGAGATTGGTATCCAGAGTACACTACGGGACCTTGTCCAGGCTACATTGCAAATTCGGTTGATGCATGCCATGTTTAGATATGTTGTTTTACTGTTTTTGACTTGCACACTGCTGATTTACCATGATTTTCCTTTGGTCAGTTCACCACCAGAGCATGTGTACCAACACATTGATTGCATCTGTCGTGGTAACTGTAAACCTGAGTGTACGTGTGTACATAAACTGTAAGTATTGCTGAGAGATAGGTTGTGTTTTGACTGTTGATGTTACTTTGTGAACCTGTATAGACATTTACCCATGACTGGGGCCTACACTGATATTGGATGCACATGTGGTTTTTCTAAATTATTTTTCCAGACACTTTGAAAAACATACATGTATACTGGCATGTGGGACACACTTACTGATTCACAAAAATAAATGTTCTTACTAGCCAGAAAATGATGAGTCTTGGCAGGCAGAGAGAGTTTGTACACCAATGAGGAGACACTCATCTCTCACTACTCTATTGTGTTGGTGTAGAACTCATATTGGCTTTTCTGTCCTGCAACATGTCTGCTTTTACATGTGTTACCCAGTGCTGATAAAGTGGTTCAATTAATTCACAGAGGTTGAAATGTGACAGTACTGGTCACTGATGTCTATTAGTTACTGCCATTGATAGAATAGTGAGTGCATTTTGAGTCAAGCTATTTGGACAGGAGACAAGGGCCCAGATATATAGAAATGTGACGCTGTATAATGCATCAAGTAGATTATCAGCACCGCACTGCCTCACTGAGAAAGGACAGTGTCAGACATATTTGACACCATACAGGACAGTCCTGTGATTTTAAGCAGCACTGGCACACAATAGGCTGCGTAGCACCAAGGCTTGCACAATTGCAACATGGATATTGAGTGGCTGCATTTCAAGTGAGATTTACTTTGTGCATGAGGGGCCTCCTTCATGCACCACATACACCCTTGAGGCCTTATTGTCTATGTCTATGTGCCATGGACTGCACCACACATAGGAGACTAGAGTGTGTTGGGTGGCTTGGGAGTTACATGTGGACACACTGACTGCAGCCATAGAAACCTTTCTTTGCACACAGTGATGCAACACAGATTTTGGCTCAGCCTTTCATGGCACAGGTTCTTCTTACTACTGAGACACACCCAGGGGCATATTTACTAGGAATAGGTGTAGGGCAGTTCCGCAAATCATTCTGCTGCTCTTGCTTATGCCAATTCAAAAGGGCAGAAATGCACCACATTTAAAAAATACAGTGCATTTCTGTCCTTTTCCTCTGTGCTGGGGTACAAATTGGTGGCTAGAGCTAATGCAGGCTTCCTTGCACCAGGTGCAAGGGTTTCTGCGTTATTGGGATGATATTTATTGTGCAGGAAGGGACCCCAAGACAGCTGGGAAGCCAGCTATGGCATAAAAGCCTTGTTTGGTGTCCAGTTGTTGTTGCTGTGTCTTGGGGAACACGAGGAACTGGGTGTCAAGCTGAATATGCATCCAGGAGGGAGGGTAGGAATGCCGGAAAAGATGGCCGTGAGATTCCTGCCACTCTGGCTGTGCTGCTCAAGAAAGACCCATATGCCAGCATGTGGGGGACTGACATTAGTTGATTTGCAGAGGGATATTGGTGCACCTCTGTGATGTTGGCTGCCGCCTTAGTGCAATCTGGTTCAGAAGCAGGATGATTGAATCCCTCCTCAGCCTGTAGTAGGTGATGACCTCCTCCTACCTAAGGTCAATGAGGATAGTCATTTGGCATATATGTGCTCCCATTTCTTGCCCTGCCTACATGATGGTGGTGGTGCAGGAGGCGGTGGTAGTGGTGGTCTTCTCGCTGCTCCTAGATGAAATATTAGCACCTCCATGTCTTAGTTGAGCTTGCCAAAGTCCTTTGGGTATATTCTGTTTATGTACAAGTGCAAACGCAACATTTTTTACACCTAGGTTGCCGCTGTGCAGGAATTCTGACGTATTTCAGGCTCTGCATGCTACTTGTCAATGAAGCATCACTTTTCATAAACTTGTAATTATCACTACATCAGTTTTGCATTGGATTTTATGAAGAAACAACTACCTTGCATATATTTGAAGTTGCGTGACGTAGCAGGTTCATCTGCAATGAAATTCGGATGCACGCCTCCACAAAGTGACGCATTGCTCTAGATGCGTCACTTTGTAAATATGGAGTACTGATAGCCTATGCCTAAAATCAATTATGCAACAGCAGAGCAATCTCCTTGTAAATATGCCCGTCATTTTTCTTTTTAGCCGTTGGGGATGAACAGGATGAGTGAGAACTCAACTTTGTCCCAGCTTCTTGAGCTAGGCCAATAGATAGTGGCACCCCTATAACACATGGGTTGGCCATTTTTTCAATAAATAAGAAACAACAAGCAATTGAAAGCAGAGTGGAAACAGTAGGAAGGTCAGGATTGGTGGTGTTCCCAAAGGCCTCAGACACAAATCTTTTGGGAATGCCCAGTCTTTCTTCCACAGAGTCAATCTCACAGTTAATTGCTCTATTGCAGTAGTAAAGAAGTTAGAAATAAAGATAGTTAGAGGTTGCTCCTTGCCAGTGATGGCTGCAGAGCTCCTCTTCATCATTGTGAAAAGTACAGACACGAATCAATGCCATGAATCTGGCAGTGAACCAAGAAAGGTGACCTGACCTGGCCTCCTTCACACTCTGATGGGGGCAGAAAGGCCCACTCTTGCCTGGTCTTCACCTGTTGGCAAACAACTCACATCCCAGGTGCATCTTGTGCCACAGAGAAACGACACACTATAAGTGCTTGAACCCACCACTAGCAGGGCTCCACCCCCTCAACTTATCAAGTTTATTGTCTCAGAACATATACAATGTATAATATAAACTGTAGAAATAAAATAGGTAAATAATAAAACAAGGGTACACGTTAACATCTTTGCACAGCATGCTGACTTTGCAGTAAACAGGAGAGGCACTGCTGAAAAGGGAACCTCTTCCATTTTTATCCATGCTAGGGGATCACTCCATGACTGTGATTCCGAATCAGGGATCCACACATTAGACAAGGCATTTGCTGAGAGAGTGGTCTTCTTTAGTGTGGGCCAGAGCATCCCCTGTCTAAAATGTATAAATGACAGTCTTTCTGTCCCTGGGGAGTGGGTGCATAGGGGATTTACCCACTGTCTAATGCAGATAGGGTGGTCTGCCTTGGCATAGGGCAGTGCCCAAAACCCAAAATTACCTCATAAGTCTTTCTGCCCCGAGGTGGTGTTTTGTGAGTTTATATCAACCTGTTCCCAGTTGGGGTAGAAAATCCAACATATGCCAGAGATGTTTTTGTGGGAGAGTTGGCCCTGTTCACCAGGAGTGAGAGCCCTGCAAAGAAACAAACATTCTTTTGCCCCCCCAGCATCAAATAGGGAACATTTCTCCTAACCTTACTCCCAGGGTGACAGAAAGCCCATTAAACATGTGCAAACATGGTAAAAAAGAAAAGGACAGCTCATTCAGGCATCAGTACCAACAGTGTTTCCAGGTTTACCCCCAATCTACTTCCGAGGGTAGAAATAAGCCCATTAAAAAACATGGGCAATTTTTTTTAGGTGAAAAATATAGGGGAAGTAACCAAGAAAGTAATTAATAGTTGGGTGGTTGTGAGATTTCACCAAGAAATAATAATCAGTTTGAGGCTTAACTCAAAGAAAAAAAAAGAATAAAGCATTTACCAGTACCAAAAGAGTAAATAATAAGAAAAAACTCAACACAATAAAAATCCCAATACAGTTTATAAAAATTGTTCATAGTTTTATCTTTAAATTACAATGACAAAAATCAGATGAAGGGAACCTGACTTACGATTTTCGCAAGGTGTTCATAAATCCTAGCAATTCACATAAAAAAGTTTTCAAAAGTTTGGTAAATCACAGACAAAGTTTCAGGTTGACCACAGTGGGACTCAGGAGGGATTGAGGAGCCGGGTTGGGCCTGATCAAGATTTTACCTGAACATTCAGGGGCAGATGTAGGTAGAAAACATTTTGCGAGGTGCAAATTGCGAGTCCCAGTGACTCGCAATTTGCACCTCGCAAAATGTTATGCAGAAAGGTGTCTCAAAGACCCACCTCATAAATATTTATGAGGTGGGTCGCGGTTTGCGACCCCATAGCGAGTCTAGGCACTCACGGGGATGGTGGCCTGCTGGAGACAGCAGACCTCCATGTCCGTGACTGCTTTGCAATAAAGCAGTTTTTTTTTTTTTTCTCTTTGCAGCCCGTTTTCCTTAAAGGAAAACGAACTGCAAATAGAGCAGTTTTTTTTTTCTCTTTGCAGCCCGTTTTCCTTAAAGGAAAACGAGCTGCAAATAGAAAAAATACCGAAAACCTTTTGTTTCGTTTTTTTTCAGAGTAGGCAGTGGTCCATAGGACCACTGCCTGCTCTGAAAAAATATTATTGTGAGCATTCACAAAGGGGAAGGGGTCCCATGGGGACCCCTTCCCATTTGCGAATGAGTTTCCATCCACTTCAAGTGGATGGTAGCTGCGAGTTGATTTGCGACCGCTTTCGCGGTCACAAATCAACTCTACATCGCGGTGCGACTCGCAAATAGGTAAGGAACACCCCTTCCTATTTGCGAGTCTGAAACACATTTTGCGAGTCGGTAACGACTTGCAAAATGTGTTTCAGCATCGCATAAGGGCTTTTGCGCCTCGCAAACGGCGTTTTTCGCCGTTTGCGAGGCGCAAAAGCCTTCTTACAGCTGCCCCTTAGAAACCTTTCTGGCTCTTTATCTCAATGAATGTCAGTTCGGCAGGGTCCTTTACAGCTTGAGGCTGGTTTTGGGTTCAATGTCAATGGACCAGAAGTCCAGTCCAGTTTTTTCCAAACCTAAGTTGAATTGTGCGAAAACAGATGTCCAACTTAAGCACTCAGGGCCATATTTATACTTTTTGACGCAAAACTGCGCTAACGCAGTTTTGCGTAAAAAAAATTAGCGCCGGCTAACGCCATTCTGAAGCGCCATGCGGGCGCCGTATTTATTCAATGACGTTAGCCGGCGTTAGCCGCTAGCGCTGCCTGGTGTGCGTGAAAAAAAACGACGTACACCAGGCAGCGCCGGCGTAGGGAGATATGGAGCTTGGGCGCCCAAAAATGGGGCAAGTCAGGCTGAGTCAAATTTTTCGCCTCAACCCGATTTGCGCCATTTTTTTCGACTCCCCACCCCCATTGAAATGACTCCTGTCTTAGCAAAGACAGGAGTCATGCCCCCTTGCCCAATGGCCATGCCCAGGGGACTTCTGCCCTGGGCATGGTCATTGGGCATAGTGGCATGTAGGGGGGCACAAATCAGGCCCCCCTATGCCACAAAAAAATAAAAAATAAAAACTTACCTGAACTTACCTTAATGTCCCTGGGATGGGTCCCTCCAGCCTTGGGTGTCCTCCTGGGGTGGGCAAGGGTGGCAGGGGGTATCCCTGGGTGAATGGGAGGGCACCTCTGGGCTCCTTCCGAGCCCACAGGTCCCTTAACGCCTGCCCTGACCAGGCGCTAAAAAACGGCGCAAAAGCGGCCGGACGTCATTTTTTTTGACCCACCCACTCCGCCCGGGAGTGTAAATACGGCGCACATGCCTCGGAGTCAGTTTTTTAGACGGGAACGCCTACCTTGCATATCATTAACGCAAGTAGGTGTCCACGCTAAAAAATGACGCAAACTCCATGGACTTTGGCACTAGACGCGTCTAACGCCAAAGTATAAATATGGAGTTAGTTTTGCGTCGGAATTGCGTCAAAAAAAAGACGCAATTCCGGCGCAAACAGAGTATAAATATGCCCCTCAGTTTTGAGGAACTGGGCACTAAATAAATTAAGGTGTAAGTCAGCTGTGACTTTCGGTTTTCCTGTGTTGCCATTCAGATCCCCTAATGAAGGTTGCTTTTGTTGCATCAAATAATGTAAGTAAGTGTAGATGAGTAGTTGTCCTACGTGTTAGGAGTAATTAGTAGAGCCACCGTATGCTTCTGCTGCTAGAATTACGGTCATGATGAATGGTTCATTTCTTTGAACTGCTATGTAATCAGCAATTTCCAGTAGGTCTACAAAGGCTGAAACGCCGCTGCTCAACAAACGTGTGGTTCTGTGCTCCTGCTTGTTTTATAAAAATGCATATTCCTCACGGTATTAGGCTCTTTCCACTGCATGTGTGATTGTTAAAATTTAAATGAAATGATATGATCTCAATGGCCGAACTTCCAATTCTGTTCTCTACAAAATGGGTTTTGTAGATACTGCGAATTTCAGCAGATGAGAAGGGTATTTCAGCAAGAAATTGGAAGTCTAAGATTGTAAAAT
Source organism: Pleurodeles waltl (assembly GCF_031143425.1). Classification (NCBI taxonomy): domain Eukaryota; kingdom Metazoa; phylum Chordata; class Amphibia; order Caudata; family Salamandridae; genus Pleurodeles; species Pleurodeles waltl. Next base: position 114,594,859 of record NC_090450.1, read on the forward strand.
AAATTGGAGTCACTGGGGTACGAAACCTTGGCAAAGTTTTTAATTTCACACTATAAGCGGATGTGGTTGTGGTAGCACTAAGCTAAATTAGTTCGAATGTGCAATCTTTCTTTCAACACTAACAGAGTATTTAGTTTTGCTTTGACACCCTCTTCAGCTCACGTTCTATGCTTAGACTTGGTATTTCTGTATGTAATTCAGTGGCACAGTTTCCGCTTTATGTTTTTGCTCAAGGATAATCGTTTCATCGCATGATAACTTTTCATAAAACATATTTGAAAACTACATATTGCTTCCGATACTGTCGAAATTTACATACTTGCCGAAAAAAGTGCACTTTAGGAGATTTTGTGCAATTAGCATAAATTGTATTTTTTTATGTTTCTGTGAACGTACTCGGCTGCTTCTGTGCTGTACCTTACCCTAATAATAAACATTACAATGTCTTCATATTTGCGCTCAGTATAAATCATTCCCAGTAATATGTACAGAGCAGAATGAATATGTGAATGGGGGGAGCGGGGGTGAGAGGGGTATTACTGGGGACAATAGAAAAGAGTGCAGACATTCAAGCTTACTGAACAACTGCAGTTATTGGGGAACTGCTCAACTACAGGCTCTTTACCAAGGAAATAAAATTCACTTTAAGAAATCCCCTATGGGTCCTATCTAATTATGACACCTCCCTCAATAAATCAATCAATCAGTATTTGTAAAGCATGGTGTCTCAACCGTGAGGGTCTCAAGGCACTGGGGGGAGGGGCCTTATCCAAAGAGCCACAACTTGATGTTCTTCCCTGAAGATGTTGAGCGACGAGCTTTGTCCAAGGTGCAGAGGGAGGTTGTTCCAGCTCTTCGCTGCAGTGTAGGTAAAAGATCGTCCTCCGACTGTGGTTCTGCAGATGTGAGGGGCGATGGTCAGAGCCATCTGGGGGGAGCGGCGGGATCTGGCGGGCTGTGGAAGGAGACTCAGTGGTTTAGGTAGGCTGGTCCTGCATTGTGTATGGCCTTGAACGTGTGGGTGAGAAGCTTGAAGGTGATTTGCTTCTCGACCGGTAGTCCGTGGCGGGTCCTCAGGTGTTGGGAGATGTGTTCTCAGCGAGAAAGGTCCAGAATGAGTCTGGTAGTAGCATTCTGGGTGAGTTGAAGTTTTAAGATGTTCCTAGTTGAGGTGCCGGTGTAGAGGGCGTAGCCGTAGTCAAGCTTGCTCTTGACTAAGGTATGGGTCACTGTCCTGAGACAGTCTGCTGGTATCCATCTGAAGATCTTCTGGAGTTTTGCAGAGCGTGTGACAGTAGGAGGAGGCGACAGAGTTTACCTGGCGGGTCATGGATAGAGAGGAGTCAAAGATGATTCCTAAGTTGCGGGCTTGCTTGGTCAGCGCTGGGGGGGGTGGGCCACCATGAGTCATCCCAAGCTGAGATGGCGTATCCGAAGATAATGAGCTCCTTCGTGTCGGAGTTGAACTTGAGGCAGCTTTCTCTCACCCAGGTGACGACGGCTTCCATTCCTGCATGAAGGTTCCTTTTGCCCATGTCTGGGTCTTCGGTGAGGGAAATGATGAGTTGTGTGTCAGCAACATATGACACAATGCTCATACCGTGGCTTCTCACGATGGCAGTAGGAGCCATGTATATGTTGAACAGTGTGGGACTCAGTGGGGATCCTTGGGGGACTCTGCAGTTGACTCCTCTGATTCTGAAGGTGTAGGTTGGGAGTCTGACCCTCTGCGTCCTCCTGGAGAGGAAGTAGTGGATCCATTCCAGGGCTCTTCCGCAGTTTCCTATGTCGTGGATTCTAGTGCGCAGAGTGCTGTGGGAGACCGTGTTGAAAGCTGCTGAGAGGTCGAGGAGTATGAGTGCTATGGTGTGGCCACGGTCTAGGAGTAATTGGATGTCATTGGTGGCTGCCAGGAGTGCTTTCTCCATGCTGTGATTGCTGCAGAAGCCAGACTGGGAGCTGTCCAGTGAGTTGTTGGCCTCAATGAAATTCTGTAGATTACTTTCTCTAGTACTTTGGTGGGGTAGGGTAGTAGTAAGATGGGCTGGAAATTCTTTAGTTCTAATAGGTCGCCCAAAGGTTTTTTCAAGAGATGGCATATTTTGGCGTGTTTACAGTCCTCAGGGAAGGTGCCCGTGATGATGGAGCAGTTGATTGTGTTACGAAGCTTGGGGTGATGGATGCACTGGTTCTGATGTATATGTGGTGTGTGCAGGGGTCAGAGGGGGCTCCGGAGTGGGTGCCATTCATGATGTTGACTGTTTCCTCTGTGGTGAGAGTTGACCAGTCGTGGATGGTCTGGGTGGGTTCTGGGGGGTCTGTTCTCTAGGTGGAAGTTTATGTCAGCTAGGAGGAAGTAGTCAACTGACACCTGGTCCTGGGGGTAGCAAAGTCTAGGTTGTCATCTATGAAAGCTGGGCGGGGGCCAGGTGGCATGTACACCATGGTGCCACGGATGGAGGAGTTGTGGTTGGAGTGGACCAGAAAGTGAAGGTATTCCATGGTGGTGGAGATCACTGCACCGAGAAGATCACACCACAGCCTTAACACTCTGACTATTTCCGAGTCCCTGAAAACAAAGCAGAAATCACCTAATTTTACTATCCACTGTGACCCTTTGAACTGTGCCATCTGGCACTTGGGGTGCCATTATACATGTTAATTATTTCCATCTGCCGTTTGCATATGCCAAATGTCCCCTCTGAATCTAATATCGGCACTTGGCCTCATTCCAGTCCTGTGCAAGCATCTTCCCACACTTACATCCTGAGTTTCCCAGAACTTCCAGCACTCCAGTCCTCTGAAGTTGATGATACCCTTGACTCCAGCTCCCTCAACGCATCTTTCATCTCCGCATCCTGCACAGCTATTCTTGTTCCCAGACTACTCCCTGAGCCAAGACCTTGAAACTTTCTTCGAACTTCAGACAAGTTGAAGAGCCTAGTTAAAGGACTTGAGATCAGGTTAGTGTACACAAATCCTCTTTTAGTAGTAAGCAGGCCAGAGTATTGACATCTTCAAAACTATAGACTGGTTTCCATTTCCTTCTCCGTGACTTTCCTTCAGCTCACTTTGTCTGTTTGTATTCCAGACTCTCCCTGCAACCTTGGAGCTTGAACTATTGTTAAACAATGAGTACATACTTAGTTCAGTGTTTTTTCTGATAAGCAGTAGTGCCAACAAGAATGCTCTTCTGTGCAACTGATGTTTGTATGCACCCTGTAGTGAAACCTGTGTTCCTATATCAATGTATGTAGAGGCCTGCTAGTGTTTTGATGGTTATTGACTCTTTTTGTTGTTCCTAGTGCAAAGTGTCTTCACAAAACAAGAGGTTCTGATCAAGTGCACCTCTACCTTTACAAACTCAGAAGGTCTCAGGAGCGACACATCCTGTTAAGCAGTAATGCACCGTCACTGACCAGAACTCGTATTGCAATTGTCTCTTTTTTATTTTGTCCCAACCCTTCAAACACCTTGTGTCAGTTTGTGATCTAGGAGTCCTGTCCCTGGACCTGGCACAGTCCTGAGAGCGATAGGAGCTCCAGCATCAGCTCCAGTGTCATCTTTGCGGTTGGGACCAGGTGAGTGCATGACACCCAAGCCCCTGACATCAAGCTAAATCAAATGCATCCCACTTAGGTCTATTTCAGCCATAGGTGAAGTAACAATAACAATCAAAGACAGTCCTAATAAGTGGGTATTATTTTTTGGCATCTTCCCTTTCTCTTTAGATGATGTGAATATCATCAGCATAATTGTAGACAGTAAGCTGAGAAGATTATTTTATTTTCTCAAGAAGGGAGATAAGAAATGTGCTAAGAGAAGCAGTGATACTAGGGAGCCTTTTCATAATGGATTATGTAGATTGAATCCAAGGCCTTCTCTTGAATGCTCATTAAATATTTTGGTCCTCATAACGAGTTTGGTGGATGGACCTCAAGATTGCCATGTTGGCTTCAGACCACTCTATTAAGAGTTATACAGGCAGGATCACCAACTGCCAACTAAAAAAAAGGCAGACCGCTGGTGGCGTGGCAGCCCGGAAATAGGTGTTCTGATCTCCAGCACAGTGATCAACATCTGACTTTATTACAAGCACACAGTCGCCATGGCGGACCCCCATGGCGGTCAGCCAATGGCGATCCAAACCACGGCTGTCCGTGGTCAGCAAAGTAGTATACCATTGCACATTGAATGAATTTGAAAACAACACAGCTGACACACATTGCCACACTGTACACACCTGCAAAGGACACTAATAAGAAACCTACTTCATACATCACAATCCTTAGCATTTACACAGCAAGACAATGATGCCTGAGCACATTATTTTGTAGAATACATGGATTAGGCACCCCTTTTTTCACCATGCCATTAAACACCCAACACACATTTTTTTCCATTCACACCCTATTGCATTACCTCTGTTTAGTAAGCAACTGTCACATTTTTTTCGTTCCACCATGTCATGTTCAAAACATCCCTGCTTTCTGAAGATGAGCTAAGAGTCACGGTGGATGAAGTCATAAGAGTAGAACCACCATTATTTGGACCACAAGCCCAGCATGCTCCTATTAGTAGGAAAATGTAAATGTAGGACAGGATAGTCAACAGAGTGAATGCTGTAGGTACCGCCCCGCATACAAGGAAGGACATCAGCATGTTATCCTACAGGGTGAGTAAACTTCATTTGAGAGTTCACAAATAGATGGATTTGGACAAATTAACACTGGTTTTATGGTTGAATTTAGAGAAACAGGGCCTATTGGGCTTTGAGTTCTGGTCACTCCCTCTCCTTCCCCCCACTTTGCAAATGGTATCCTCCCAGGTGAGTAAACTTCAATTGAGAGTTAAAAGGCATGGGTATTAGATCAGGTGAACACTGGGCATTTGTTTGGAGTGAGAGAAACAGAGTGTCCTGGCCTTAGCAGTCATGTCACTCCCTCTACTTCTTACACTTGATGAATGTCACCCCCCTAGGTGAGTACACTTCAAATGTGAGTTACCAAACAGGAGTCTTTGGATAAGAGAACACTGGGCTGGTGGTTGGAGTGTTAGTAATAGAGCCTCCTGAGGGTTGCTGTCATGTCAGTCCCTGTCCTTCACATACTATATAAATATGATCCCTCTTCCCCCAAGGTGAGTACACTTCATGTGTGAGTTACCAAACATGAGACTTTGGAGAAGAGGACACTGGGCTAATGGTTGGAGTGATAATAACAGAGCCTCCTGGGAGTTGTAGTCATGTAACTCCCTCTACTACACACACTATACAAATTGTATACTCACAGCTGTTAAACCAACATTGGGAGTTACCAAGTTGCCAAACAGGGGTCTTTTGACGAATGAACACTGTTCTGGTGTTTGTAGTCAGAGAAACTGTGCCTTCTGTGAGTTACAGTCAGATTATTCTATCTACTTCATACACTTGACCAAGTTTATCCCCCCGAGTGAGTAAACTTCATTTGGGAGTTGACTAACCAGTGCTAAAGTGCAGGTGCTCTCTGCGTAAATTGTATTGGTGAATGGTTTATCAATGATTGGCATATTTGATTTACTGGTAAGTCCCTAGTTTAGTGCACTAGAGGTGACCAGGGCCTGTAAATCAAATGCTACTAGTAGGCCTGCAACACTGGTTATGCCACCCACATTAGTAGCCCTGTAATCATGTCTCAGACCTGCCCCTGCAGTGTGTGTATGCAGTCCAATTCATGGGTCCACTTGCCAGGCCCAAACCTTCCCTTTTACTACATGTAAGTCACCCCTAAGGTAGGCCCAAGGCAGCTCCATGGGCAAGGTAGAGTGTATTTAAAAGGTAGGACATGTACTGATGCGTTTTACATGTCCTGATAGTGAAATACTACCAAATTCAGCTTTCATTATTGCAAGGCCTATCTCTCATGGGTTAACGTGGGGCTGTCTTTAAATAGTGTTTTAGTGTAGTTTCCCATTGGGAGCAGATGGAGATTTGGAGTTTGGGGTCTCTGAACTCACAATTTAAAATTACATATTTTGGTAAAGTTGGTTTTTAGATTGTTTGTTTCAAGATGCTACTTTTAGAAAGTGGGCATTTTCTTGCTTAACCATTATGTGGCTCTGCCTGCTTGTGTAATCCATGTCTGGGGATAGACTGACAGTTGGACTGCTTGTGAATTCCCACTAGACAATGACACAAAGGAAAGTGGGTAATGTTCTGCATATCCTGAGTCTCCTGGGCTAAAGTGGGAAGGGAGGACCTGACACCTGCACCTGAAAAGGCTGTATCTGTCCTCACACAATGCAGTCTCCAACCCTCTGGTGTGTGTCTAGGGCCAGGCCCAGGCAAGGCAGGATCTTGTGAACTAAACAAAATATACACACAGTTCCAAAATAAGAAAGAAACACGAGGGTTATGGTTTTAAGGGTAGGTTTCCAAAAACAAGAAGGGGGAGCAATGTGCTCGAAGCAAGAGCCCTCACTCACCATCCGGTGACATGCTTCATCATAGGGCTATGCTCCTCGTCAGGCCGGCACTGCAATGCCTGACGGGCCCCACAGAGGGGCTCTTTGCCGGAGATCTTTAGACAGTTGGTGTAAAGCCGGTCAAGTAGTGAAAAAAGAGGATTGGTATAGAAAAGATTAAAAATTACTAGGGGTAAAAAAACTATTTATTCTGATATTTAAACCCCTGGCATGGTTAAAAACATCGTTTAGGGATATGGTAAAATAATGTCTACATTCCCTAGACACAAAATCTAAGCAATTTTACTAGAATTCAGAGTAAAAAGGTACAAAAAATAAGAGTACACAGAATCACCGTGATACTCAATCAAGGGGTCAACATGTTTCTCGCTATATTGAGTTGAAAATTGATCTCATGCGATTCTTCAGGACCTAATAACGTACCTAATCCTTTATGAAAACAGCTTTGTGTATTAATTAATTCAAAACCCTCCAAGTATTACTGGTGGGCCCCATCGGGGAGGTAGCAGGCTCAAAAATCCATTATGAATTGGTATTGAACCACAAGCGTTGGTTCACCTGTGAGCCGTATCGGTCCCCGGAACGTATATTTTGTTTAGTATATTATTGGGAGACATACACACAGGACCAGGAGTTACTCTTTTTTCTCCGAATCTCCCGCTCTGCCCCTCCTTTTTGAATTTGAGGATCTTGTGAACAACAGAGACTTTCCATTGAAATTTGCCTACTTCAAAGGCAGAAAGGAGTGTAAGCAGAGGACTGAAACCCCCATATTTTCAGATTGCTTCTGGATCAAGAGGAACTTCTGCCAAGGAGAAGAGCTTAATGCTTGAGGAGGACCTGCCACTCTGTCTGTTGCTTTGCTCTGCTTTGCTCTGCTGGCCAGCTGCTTTTGCTTCTGCCTGAACAGGGAAAGAACTGGACTTATTTTCTGAAATCCTGCTTGTGAACTTTCTCCAAGGGCTCAGACTAGGCTTGCCCCCTGTTCTGAAGTCCCAGAGACATCAAAAACTTAATCTGTCAGCTCCTCCGGCCACCCTGCTGAGAGCCCTGACTTGCTAAGTGAAACCAAATCCAGTCCCTAGGCCCTTAGAAGTGGAAACTGGTAACTTGTGGGGGAAACTCCATGCACAGCTATCAGCGCATCAGAAAAATTGACTCACGGGCTGTCCCGTGGCTGAAAATTCTACACAGCTCCTGCCTCACGGCAGATGAAATGATGCAGTGCCTGCTCTCACCACAGACTATTTGCACAGCAGGTCAGAAATTTCCACGCACGGATCCTGGGCGTCAAAGTCCCCAACATCCCAGCATGGACCCGGGGCTGCGCACCAGGAATCCATGCACAGCCTCCCTTGTGAGAAAAAAAAATCGAAGCACAGCCTCCAGTGTGAGTAAAGAATCAATGCATGGCCTCACTTGTGAGTAAGGAATCAACGCATTGCTTCCTTTTCTGACCTCCATCGCCCTTCGCCGATTTATTTTTGACACATTCCAGGTACTTTGTGTTAAAACAACACATTCATTTATTTCTTTAGATTAAGACTTTTTTATTTTAAGAATTTATATCTTTGATTTTGGATGTTGGAAAGTTGGAAGGATTTTTGTTGTTTTATTCTTGTTTAATTTAGATAAATATTGACTATTTCCCTAAACTGGTGTGGGGCACTTTTGTAGTGTTTTCACCATATTACTCTGTGTGTTTTGTACAAATAGTTTACACATTGCCTCTGAAATAATGCTGACTGCTATCGAATGAATTAATTTATTGTACAGTTGATAAAGAAAATTACAAACGTATACTATATATTATCATAATAAAAATCATAATACCACAATATAAAATACATACATTTTACATTCTCTTAAAAAAAGAATACAATTTAAAATAGCCAATTTAGCTGAAGTCCAGATATGGACTCAACCTTTAACAAAGCCTCACATGGTGATTACTTCAGATTCATTATCTGTTATTGTCCACCATCCTGCTGCAGCAGAGAGTGTACCCTCTGACTCACTAAAATATTCTTCTCTGCCTCCTTTAGAACTTTCACCATACAGGAAATCAGGATTAGATCATCTGTTTTAAGACATGATATTACTGCTTGTTTGTATACCACGTTGATTAAAGAGAGATTTTAACAAACATCTTTCTTGCACCAAGGTTAGTCAAAGACATAAGAAATGTTTCAGATTCCCCTTCCCATGCTTACAGAACCTGCAACTCTCCTTCAAGCTCACCCTTTCTCTTAATGATTCACTCTCATCACCTGGCAGCTTCCTTAATCAGAAATGCAAGACTCCTAATTTTAATACAAAGAACCAGCTAGCTTCAAAACAGCTGATGTCAAAGGAATTTATATTCATTCAACATCCCTCGAGCATGTGATCTTTTCGATAATGCTTCTTTATCTTTTAATAATGATAGCCTTATTGTATTACAGTGTATTACTCTCTTAAAACATGCTACTAATAAATCACCTTCCCAGATTTCATGCAACCCTAAATCATTTATTTCCAGATCCAAATAAAGAGAGGCAGAAGTCCTGCTGTTTCTTTGAAGTTCTTTCTAAAAAACCTGACATAGATCATTCCTCCTATTCGTTTTTATTCTGTACCAAATCTTCACGTAGACCCTGAAAGGTATATATTTTCCTTGACAAGACAGATCCGTCCCCAGTTCATATCCTCACCCAAGCCTTATTGTAGAGGAGCTGAATAGCTTTAAGAAGACAGGATAAATACCCAATGCTGTAAGTTTTTTTTAAAAGCAAATTCCAATTCACAGAAATGAAAGCCAATTTAAAATCGACAAAGCAAAGATACATTGGTTGCTTCTTTAGGATTTGCTTATCCACTAGTAGGGACAAGGTCAATATATTAATCTCTGTTCCAACTCCTTGTGGAAACCCTGTTTGGTTTAAAGGTCCAATTTGTCTTTCCATTGCCCAAACACGCAATTCACACAGTAGTAAGCATGCAAAATACTTTGCTTCTACAGTATATCTTGGAGGGTAATAAGCTAATCATTTTCCAGTAAATTCCTGTTACCTTTCTTGTATATAGGGTTTATTATTGACCCCCACCATTAATCTGGTACTATTTGCTTCTGTAACACAGTTATAGACTAAAGTTAGTACTAGTACTCATAGTTCTATATTAGATGAGTGCAAGGCTTGGGGTAATCCATTTGTCTCTGGGGCGTCATCTTGCCTGGAACTTAACAATATTTTCTTTATCTGATTCTCCGTAAAGCTATCTATAACAGAGTCTTCCATTTCTAGTCCCCTCCTTCCTGATATTATTGTACATAAGTTCTTCTTCTCGCATCTCAATTAACAATAATTTAATTAGTTCTTTAATAAAATGTACCCATGTCTGCTCTGCTATATTTGAGTTAACTATTGGGCTTTGTGGATGATTTATAATATTTACAACTTTCTAAAACTGCCTTGAATTCTTTTGTTTTGATAATTACAACACATTGGCCCAAACATTATCATCTACTTATCTTTTCTCTTCCCAGACCAATCTTTGAAAGCACCTGTTTCTTTTAACAAAGGCATAACGTTGGTCTCTATTTAGTGGATCTTTCCTAGTACTCTTTTGCAGTAGTTTTTGCTCTTTCCTTAGCCCACGAGATAAGATGGATAATTTTATTCTGTCCCTATTTTACTGCACTGATCTTCCTTGGGGGAGCTTTCAGGACCTCTTTCCTACTTTTTTTGCTATTTTATTCAGTAAATGTGCTCACTGCTTAACTTTATTACCATATATATACCAAATAAACTTTCTTTACTAAATGTTTGGCTAGCTCCTTACTTTGGACGTCCAAATTACTACACCATGTCAACCTTCAGTAATTTATCGTAGTATCTTCCCCAAACAACAAGGGTGCCTGTTGGTGATGCTGTACTTGCACTGAAAGCATGATTCTTTGCTGCCCATGGTCACTACTCTGTGTTTTGTTAATGCTAAAAGATTTTACCCAAGCCCAGAGAGTTAGCGTAACTACTGTGTAATCTATAATGGAGTATGCCGTAGTCGAGTAATAAGTCCAGTCTGGTGGGCTAACTGATTGAAACCTCCCATTTAACACTCACATACTTAAAGACTCCATGTATTTTGCTAAGCTAGTTCACTTTTATCATGTGTTCTTCTCATATGGTCCCTTGTTGTTTGCGGGGGAACTGATCATATGTAATCTTGCTGAGTTACCTGATCTTCGCGCTCAAAAAGGTACATCAAATCCATATTAAAATTCCCCTTTATTAATGTATCAGGTAGATATGGGTCCTGTAACAAACCCATTATCACTTCAAAAAGTTCAGACACTATTGAACACTTTGGCCCTCATTACAACCCTGGTGGTCGGTGTTGAAGCGGCGGTAATACCGCCAACAGGCCGGCGGTTAAAAAAATGGGATCACGACCACAGCGGAAACAGCCAGCACAGTCAACCACTTTAAAACACCGACCGCCACAGCGGTAGTAACTAACACCACGACGGTAACCGCCAACAGCCAGGTGCAATACAATGTACCACCCACCCCATTACAACCCGCCAATCTGCCAGCTTTACCGGGGTGGTACCAACGCCATCAAAAGCACGTCAGAAACAGTGTTTGGAAGGGAAACCACTCACCTCTCCATACTCAACGAAGAACCAGGACGCCATGGAGCCTGAGTTACAGGTCCTGCCCATGATCGTCTACCTCCTCATACACGAGGAATATCAAAAGCGGCGGCGACGACCACAGTGAGTACTGCACTTAGCACACAGGGGAGGGGGGAAGGAAAAAGAGAGTGACACACACACAACACCCCCACCCTCACCCACAACACCATACACACAAACACATGCAACAACAGTACATTTACACCCTGCTACCTCCTGGAAGAATGTAAGGACAAAAGGAATTGAGTGAAATAAGTGATATTTTAGAAATAGGCAGATATACATAACGAATAGAAATCAGTATATACAAATATTTACAATATGTACAGAAGGCCGTACATTGTCCTTTGCAAATGTCTGTGGCCTACTGGATCAAAAATCATGGGCCAAGCCCACACTTGACTCCTGCCTCAATATGGAGAGAACACTGCAGGGGCATCAGGTCGAAAACACACAGGCATCTCAGGGGGACAGGGAAGGGGGGGCACCTCAGCCGGAAGATGGAATAACGCCACTGCTCCTCGAGGGGGGTCCATGCCCACTGCTTGGTCCTGGGGAGTGCAAAGCCACAGTCTATCAAATCTGTCAAGTGGTTGGGTTACCCACTGCTTGATCCTGGAGAGTGCAAGGCCACAGTCTCTCAAGTGGATGGCTTCTCCACTGGTCCTGGATGGGGCCTTGTGCCCAGTGTGCTTCATCCTTCCAAGGATAGGGTGAGTGGATGCATTGCTCCACTAGTTCTGGAGGGGGCTTTGTGCCCCGTGTGCTTTATCCTGCCAAGAATAGGGTGAGTGGATGCCTTTCTCCACTGGTTATGGAGGGGGCTTTGTGCCCAATGTTCTTCATCCTGCCAAGGGTAGGGTGAATGGATGCATTTCTTCACTGGTTCTGGAGGGGGCTTTGTACCTAGTGATACAGCACTTGGTGTGCGGCAGTTCACATTCCCTCACCTGGGTGTCTGAGGCACGAGATTTGCATGGACGAGGTAGCATGATAATCCGTGGAGGCAGGGCCATACTCCATCCTGCGATGACTAAGGCTGCAAACTGGTGGTAGTTCCGGTGCTGGTGGGGGTGCTTCCAGTGGTAGTGGGAGGCCCCAGGCCATCTCCTGCAGCCTCAGATGGATGCAAACTGGGGCTGCTGCTGCTGGTAGTGGTCCTACTGTCGGCAGCGCAGGTGGGGGTACTTGCGGTGGTGCTTCCGGTGGGGATGCTGGTGGTGCTGGCCGTGGTGCAGGCGCTGCCAGTGTTGGAGGGAGGCATCAGCCCGTCTCCTGCAACCTCGGATGGCTGCCCACTGGGGATGCTGCTGCTGACAGTAATGGTGGCAGCGGCGGAGCAGGTGGATGTGCAGGTGGCGATGCCTGCAGCGGTGCTTGTGGCGGTGCTGGCCGCAGTACAGGTGGCGGGCTGTTGGTTCTGATGGTTGGCACCAGGTCCTCACTTGGAGCCTCCGAAGCCTGAAGTGCCTTGCCTTGGCTTTTCTGACTCTTCCTCACCTTGGCAGAAGCTGCTGGGACCTTGGCTCTGGCAGCTGGAGTTTTGGAGAAGGCCTTGCTGGGTGGGTCGTGCTCTTTGCCCTTGCTGCATGCTGTCCCCTTCTTCACCTTGGCAGGTGGTGGAATGGCTTGGTCCTTTGCAGGGGTCGGTGGCACACTGCCTGGCCTGATGGGTGCCCCCTTTTATCCTCTGGGAGTTGCAGGTACCACAGCGGATGCTGACTTGGTGGCTGAGGTGCTGGCATGGGATCTGGACAGACTGGCCAGAGGGGAAGGACGGGGGGAGGGGTAGGGAACAGGTCAATGTTTGCCAGGAAAAGTGTTTTAGACACACTGGGATGGGAAGTTGGAGAGGGTTCGGGAGTGGGGGAAGAGGGAGTGGTTGTAGGAGGTGTCTGCTGAGTTTGGGTGAAGGTGCATGGGCTGGATGCTGTTGTGAGGTGGATGGCTGTTGGGTGGGTTGGTGCTTCCCTTTGTGTACTTTGGGAGGAGGGATCACAGACACACTGGGAGATGACATAGGGGGCGTGTGCATGGTTGTGGGGGTGGTGATTGCTTGTGTGGGGCATGTTGTGATGGGCATGCTGGTGATGGAGGTAGTGGATGAAGATGTAGTGCATGCAGGTGTGAGTGTAGACGGTACTGGGAGGGAGGTGAATGATGAGGAGGAGGGGGATACAGGGGAGGCAGTGGATGTTGGTGTGTTTGCATGGGTATGGTGCTTGTGTAAGTGCCTGTGAGATGAAGTGTGTTGCTTATGTTTGCCTGAGACACTTTTGTGTGGTGATTTGGGTGAATGCTGGTTTGAAGGTGTGCTTGGGATAGGCTGGGGTTGAGGGGATTGGGTCTGGGTAGAGGAAGTTGGAGGGGGGAGGCTAGACACAGGGACAAGAGCTGCCATCAGTGCTGAGGCCAGAGCCAGAAATTCTTTCTGTTGGGCCGCCACGCCAGAGTGAATGCCCTCCAGGTATGCATTTGTTTGTTGCAAATGCCCTGCTACACCCTGGATGGCACTCAGTATGGTTGACTGCCCAACAGTGAGGGATCTCAGGAGGTCAACAGCCTCCTCACTGAGGGCAGCAGGGCTGACTAGGGCAGGGCCTGAGATCCCTGGGGCGAAGGAGATGCCCACCCTCCCGGGTGAGCGGGCACGGGAAACATGCTCAGGGGCTGCTGGGAGGGCGGTGCTGGTAGGGGGGGTGGCGGCTGTACCTGTTGTTGGGATAGGCACAGAGGTGTACGCCACTGCCAGGGAGCTTCCATCGGAGGGGGAGTCACTGTCTGTGGTCTCCCCTCCTGTCCCTGTCGCGGTGCTCCCCTCGCCCTCTGTCCCACTGGTGCCCTCACCCTCGGTGGATTCGGCCTCCAGGCCCATGTGGGATGCAGCTCCCTCCGTCATCGGTGCCTCTGCTCCTCCGCCAGATGATGCTAATGCACACAAGGATAGGGTGACAAAACAAAAAGGGGGAGAACAGACAGTGGACACACTTGGTGAATGCCACCAACACCACTACCGTTGGCGTACATAACACACAGGGAGCAGCCCTATGCACTAGGCCATGCCCAACCATTTACTAAGACAGTCACCAGCCCATGGGGTACAATGCCTAACGCCAGCATCTGCATACCAGAAACCCACAGGACCCTGCTCAGTAGTAGATTGCCACTTACACTATTGGGGTAGGAGTGCTCCAGAGTCCTTCCAGCTTCCCTGTTGTCCTGTGCCTCTGTCCCCTGAACCGTGTGCCCACTGCCACTGACCCCAGGTCCCCGATCGTCCTGTGTTTGTGGGGTTGCCTGGGGTCCCTGTATTGTGGTGGACACACTGCTGATGTGTCCTGGGGACAGTGGCATGGGCCCGCAAGGGGGTGCTGTGCTGGTGTTTCCTGAGGGGGGACGGTCTGTGGTGGGTTGGGACTGTGGCAGGGAACTGACTGCCCACAGGTTCTCGATGGGCCAGGTTGGTAATCCTGATCCAGGCGCGCAGAGCTGCTGTCGTCACTGTGGGCCTCTTCAAGTGGGGGACTGAATGTGGCTGGCACCTCCTCTCCGGTGACGTGAAGTATGGGTCCTGTGGGAATGCAAATGCATTGTTAATATGTCTGCGTGTGCCATCTTGTGCATGGGTGTGTTTACCTGTATGAATGTGATTTCCCTGTCATCTTGGCCTTGTGTGAGTGGTGATTTTGTGGGCTGGGTGAGTCTCTCTACTGGGCATGCTGGGGTAATGGGTGTCCATGCAGGTCTGTGATGGGTGTCCATGCATTGTTGTTGCATGCAGGGCTTGGTATTGGGATGGGTGGGCTGTGATGATGGGGTATATGTGAGGTGGTGGAGTGATGGGGGTGAGGGTAAGGGTATGAGTTTGTGATGGCATGCAGGTAGAATGGGGGATATAAAGTAGTTAAAATTTGACTTACCAGAGTCCAGTCCTCCTACTACTCCTGCGAGGCACTCAGGATGGATGATCGCCAAGACTTGCTCCTCCCATGTTGTTAGTTGTGGGGGAGGAGGTGGGGGTCCACCGCCAGTCCTCTGTACTGCTACTTGGTGTATTGCAACCACAGAACGCACCTTCCCCGTAGGTCATTCCACCTCTTCCTGATGTCATCTGTGGTTCTGGGGTACTGTCCAATGGCGTTGAACCTGTCCACGATCCTCCGCCATAGCTCCACCTTCCTTGCAATGGATGTCTGCTGCACCTGTGATCCGAATAACTGCAGCTCTGCTCGGATGATTTCCTCCACCATGACCCTTAGCTCCTCCTCAGAAAACCTTGTGTGTCTTTAGGGTGCCATGGATGTTGTGTGTGTGATATGTGTGAGTATGTGTGGGGTGATGTGTGGGGTGATGTGGGGTGATGTGTTGGGGTGTATGCTGTGATGTGCATGAATGATGTATGAGTGATGGTGTTCTGGGGCTCTGATTGAGTTGGTGCTCTTGGCTTGTCTCTCTCTGCCTGTTGTCTATTTTTTGCTGTAAGGGGTTGTGGGTAATGTAGGTGTGTGTTTTATATTGGATTGGGAGTGTGGGTGTGGTGTGTGTATGTGTGTCAGGTGTGTGTAGTTTGAATTGTCCAATGTGGTGTAATTTTGTTAGTGTGTGTGTATTTTGAGGGCGGCAGTGTGTACTGCCAATGGTTTACCACGATTGAAAGACCGCCACGGGGATTCATGGGTCATGATATTGTGGGCGTATTCCTGTTGGCGTAACGGTGTGGGTTTTGCTATTGCCTGTTTGTCACTGACCTTTGGGCTGGCGGACTTGTGTGGGGTTCTGTATAGTGGCGGAATTCTTAGTGTGGGTCATAATACCTGTGGTGGAATACCGCCACGGTCACAGTATTTTGGCAGCCGTCAGCACGGCGGTAGGCGGCATTTACCTCCAGGGTTGTAATGAGGGCCTTTATTTTGCATTTGGTGGAATATACACAATTATTACAAATAACCAAGTGTTAGTATCTTTTATCCAATTATTCAGCTTTAGCACCAGAATGATATTATTTTCTAAAGGTACCTGGGCTACTTCATTTGTTAATGCTATTCCACAAAGATTGCTAAACCTCCTTTTGGGTGCCCCTGATTTTTTGTTTTAACTCCTAGTCTGTAATAACCAACATACCCTACTACATCAAAAACTTCGACCACCTGTGTTTCATGGAGGCATATTATCTGAATTCCTTCTAACAAGGCAATATCTTTCATCTGCGACTTCATTTGTACTCCATTAATATTCCATTAATGAATAGCAAGTCATACCGTCCATTTGTACCCTTACTCCCATTAGGTCATGTCCTGCATTTACCATGTAATGCCTCCGTTAGCCAACCTACATTTACTTGTATACTCCTTTCATTTTCCTGTAAACATAGAGAATAGTGAAACTCCTCCGGTTTCTCCATCCTTCCTCTTGTAGATCTGAGAACTGGGTATAGTTGAATCCCCCTATCATATGGGGTCACATTTATTTGAGCTTTTGCCAGTGCAAACGGTACTCAATACATGTCTTTTGGGGATAAAAATAACTCTATCCCCGACGCTGCCAAAATATCTTTTTCTCGCATTACTGATTGTGCTAGTAACTTATTTTGAAAGGAAACCATAGTGGCTTCCTGCACCCTCCCCTCAACATGGCCCAGAAACTCGTTTGACACTATATCACTCGAGGTTAATTTTGACAATAATGGAATTGCATGCAGTATGTTCAATATACTCCACTGGTTCAATATGTCATGTGAGCTTCTTGACTTATATGTGGGGCTGAAGATTATTTTAATTGATGAGGCCAACTGTTGGATAGGAAAGTTTAATTTGTCTTTTTCTACTGGTGTTCTAACTTGACCGTTACTCACAGTTCCTTCAGTATTTCTTCAATCTCCTTCTTCATCTTAGTCCTATACTTGACACCTCATATCTTTTTTCATTGCACTCTGTACCTCTGACATATATTCAATTGTATCTGAGGGTTGCAGTTTCACTTCCTTATCAGACACAAAACCGGTTATCTGCTGATGTTGATAACTATTATCTACGCTTGCAGATGCTCGCACATTATTAACTACTTCTACTTGCTGCCTTTCCTATTCCCAGGTCCCCTGTTTAGACACTGGATTTTCCCCATCTTTTAGACGCACTGGTGTTCGAGGCATATCTGCTTTCATTGTACTTTTTGTGAAATTATCCCCCCTAATTAACTTTGCATTTTAGGCTCTTTCCAGCATCATCATCCTCCAACTTTTGAAATTTTTTAAAGAGTTTTATAAGTTCTAGCTCCATTTTCACCATTTCTGGCATCATCTCATCAATTCTTTCCTACTTCTGCCACACGTTTAGGTCCTTCAACCTTGCTGAGCTTATTTGCTGCTTGTTTCTGGCTTTCCACAATTTTTTCTCTCTATTTTTTTGTCATTCCCTGTTCTAATGAATGATTTGTTACTTGCACAACAGAGACATTGTATTTTTCCAGGACTTCAACTATAACATCACTCTTAGTGCTCTCACTACTTTTCCTATTGTTACAATTGGTTTCTCTATTAAGGTTTTCGAGGTCATCTTCTGGTTCATCTTTTTCTAATTCATCACCTCAAAAATCTTTTTTATCCTTCCTCTTAGGCCACAACACTTGTTCCCTTCTTCCTGTACTTTTGCATTACCACAGGATTGTTCATTTTTAGATCCTCTATTATAGTAATTAGGGCCTCCAGGATTTGCTTCAGTTTGTCAACTACTGGGGCGCACATAGATTCAGTATTTGATGATGCTGCAAGCATTTGTGCACACAAGTGTTTAAGTCCACAAGCCTCTTATCAATACCTGATATCGAAGTTGCCATTATGTTCAATAAATCTATTTGGACATCCATTTTGTTTGATTGATATGTCAATGCCTTCAAGTCAGTTGCGATGTTCTAAACATAAGTTCCCACACATTTACTATATCAGCTGCTGGCACTGTCTCATTTTGTTGGTCTGCAGACTCTTTCTGAATAACATGTGTGGCCTGCTTCTCCTATCAAGTTTGCTTTATTAGTGAGATATTTTAGGGTGCTTCAATAGTTTTTCTTACTAGATTGTTACCCTCCATTTCTCTTTCAATTATATCAATTATATCCATTTTATCTAGTTTGATCGAAGGTATCTTTGATTTCCCCGCCTTATTACCATCAGTCTTCACAATAACTTCTACTGACATTGGATATCCATTCTTCAATAAGGGGATTGTATGCTCACTTGTATTGTTTTGCTGAGGAGGTGACTCTGACATTACTGATAAAATATTAATGTCGCTGACAGAGCCCCACCCCAACATCACACTATCTTCCTTCTTATCCTTAGTTTAATCTTCTTGATTTTTAAAACTATTTTATAAAACGTTTTCCGGAGTGTTCTCTCTCACATCACCCCTTTGATCATTCAATTGCCCTGGACTAGATTTTGTTGGTGTAACTGGTGCTGTGAGTAAATTGGTATCCTTCAGAGTAGAGAAGATTATTCCCACTGGATCCTTTAAAAAGTCAAACTTTTCTGGCACTTTCAATATTTTCCCAAACATTCATGTCACAGGTGATATTAGAGATGCATTTTCCTTTGAAGAGTTTACCTTCGCTGTTTTTACTGTTTGTCCCATCTGCAGCCCTCTTCTCTTATTTGTTCTTGTAAGTGCTTGTCTTACACATCCCTACTCCATTTTAAAGTCGAACTGCAGTTCTTTTGAGTCAACTTATATTGGGGTATTATCAAACGATTATATTAACTAATTACAAGGTAGAAGTATATTATGAAACGGTTTTGCATTTTAGGCGGTACTTTCACAACCATGGCTTAAAGCGTCATAGGCTATTTATTCTGGTCACAGCCACACAAACACTGTACAATACCTGAGCAGGACACACTGCCAAAAACCTGCAAGCCACACCCAGCACTAGCCAGGCTTCTTCTGCTAGGTCACAGGGCTCACTCTCTTAGAAGGCAAAACTACTGCCACCTCGCTCTAGTCCTTTACCTCTCACACCAGTGGCCTCCAAGGCCTCCAGACTGTGTTACCTAATATGTACATTTAAATCAATAGGACATCAACGTAAGCATTACAGTCTTTTAAGACAGTCTTTACAGTCTTCACAGCTTTAACTTCAAAACATTACAAATCTTATGAGTGTTATGAGCCTTCTATGTGCCTTACCAATGGGATGATAGAAGAAAACTTTTTATCTTCGCTTCTCCACGTTTTCATCACATGGCACTTCCCAAACATGGCACTTCCTAAACCCTAACCCCAGCCCCTGCTCTCAATATGTATAGCTTATGTTGTCTCACTGCTTCCATTTCCAGTTGTTTCAAGCCTTTTTTAATCCAGAGCAAAACTGCCAATTATGATGCTGGGGTCACTAGTTGATTTGAGTTGGACTGTGTTGGGCTGGGCTGGGTTGGGTTAGGTTGGCTTAGCAGGGGTGTGCCGAGGCTCCACACTCACTGCCTTGCTAGCCTGCAATCCCTGGGCCATACTGTCCCGGTCTTTAAGCAACAGGACCACAGGGGCAGACCTCCTGAGGCCCCCTCCTGTAGTCCCCTCCACGTTCCTGAGAGCTCCTGGGGCTCCTGGGCTCCTTTCCCCTGAGCCCGCTCCTGAGGGCCACTCCGCTCATTGCACCAAAGGAAATGAGCGGTAAGTGGTGAGCGGCTCTCTTGACCTCTCGCCTGCCGCTCTCCCCGTTACTCCATGGTCTTCTCACTTGCTCACTTGCTGTGGACTTCTGAGCTTCTGGTCTGCGCCTCTGTCTGCATCCACAGTGGCCAGTTGCAGTGCATCCCAGTACCAAACTGGTAAACTGGGGCTTACCTCCCAAGAAAAAATGCTGACTGCTAGTTCCAAGCTAGCCAGGGGGTGAGAAGGCTTTATCTGAGCTGTGGAACTCCCTTACCCTGACTAGAGTGAGGGTCCCCGCTTCGACAGAGTGCAAGCTGACTGCCAACAAGAGACCACAATTCTAACACCACATCAACACCTCCCAGCCCGCTTGCCTTAACATCACAGGCAACCATTCGCCGTCCAACCTGTGTACCAAGCACAGTGTCTATCATCTTGTGCTTACCGGTCCTGGATCTTGAGTTGCAGTGCAACACTTCAGACAATGAGGTTCCAGAACCCAGTGGGAGAGGAATACCTGTGCAAGGGCACAGGCCTGTGGGGGTAGAATGCGTGGGAGGGATGCAGTGGGCCAGCAGAGTGAGGCCACTGGGGCTGCTCCTGGCTGGGACACCATCAGCCATGCCTTGGGTTTCTATCATGAGTCCCAAGGTGTGATGGGCCAGGTCTTGACCGAACGCCGGGAAATTTTGCTATGTACAGATGTAAGACCATGTGAACTATATGATGAAGACACAAGCTATTTGTGCAAGGAGGGTTATGTTACAGGTACACAGGGGCAGATTTATGAAAACTGGCACTCCACCTAGTGCAGCACCACTTTTCTTGTGCTCCCCTTAGCACCCCCTAATGCCACCATGTGTGCATCGTGTTTAACATACGGTGCACCATTGCAGTAGATGGGGAACTAGCGTAAAATGTTTTGATGATAGTTCTGCGCTTTGCGGATTAGCATAAAAAATGTTGACGCTAATCCGGCAAAGCACCCAGAGGCCCATTGAAAAAAATTGGAGCCTCCTTTTAATGCCGCCTCTGAATTTAATCTGCCCCATAATGATGTTCTTAGGGCATTAAAAGCATTATCCAGGAGTACTGATGATGGCCGTCAGTGCAAGCTTACATATAAAAGGGAGCTTTAATTGAGAAAAAAAGGCTATTAGAATTGAAGCCTGTGAATCTCTATTGACAGGCAGCTTACACAGAGACAACCATGCTATTTGGAAGATTGTCAATCACCCTCTTTTCAGGGGTTCCCCGGAGTTGGTTACTGGCACCCTGATTTCTCCCAGTAAATGGGAGACCCATTTCTTCCAATTATATTTTGTCTCCTTTGCCAGTACAGATCTTTCCAGTGCCAGGGGAGGATGATATGGATAGGGAACCTGGAAGTATGGGTATTTAATTATCAGATGTGATTGTAGCTCTAAACAGGTGTCCTGGTGGTAAGGTACTAGGACCAGATGGGGTGCCGGTGGACCTACTGAAGGGTGACATGGATCTCTAGGACCACCTGCTGACCAATTTATTTAAGGCAATATCTAAGCGAGGCCCTCCACGACCTTGGTCCCATGCTACAATCCTACCAGTTTGCAAGAAGATGGGTTAAATCTGACCAAAAGTGTTACCATCCCATGTCTTTGATTGATAGCACAGCTAAAATTGTGGGCGGGATTATCTTAGATCACCTTGAAACATGGGCCCAGAATAATCACGTTCTTTAAGACCTACAGTGTGGTTTTCTTTTGGGCCTCACACTAATGAACAACGTCTTAACCTATACTTAATCATTAGCAAGTATACCAAGTATACCATAGCCAAGCTTGGCAATTTGTACATTGTGTTTGTGGATTTCAGTTCTGCATTTGACCACATGCATAGATAAAAGTTGTTGCTAATTAAGTCTAGCATGGGAATGGACCAATATATTAATTGCTTCCTTGGGCAATTGCATACTGATCTCAGTGTTGGTGTATGATATGGGCCAAATGGTGAAATGACTGGGACAATAAAGCTTGTGAGGGGAGTTCACCAGGGATGTGTCCTAACCCCCTTTTTGTTCTCTTTATATTATTAGCTATGAGAAACTGTTGGTTAGCCCAGACATACAATCTCCTAGAGTAGGCTCCTGCCCTATCCCTATGTTACTCTATGCTAACGACTGGAAAACACAGGAACTGATTAGGAGCTCTGAGGGGCATGTTTATAATGCCCTAACGCCACCTTGTGCCACATTAATGTCATTATTTTTTATGGTAATGTGGCCCAATGAGGCCGATATCCCTGCACCTTATTTACAGAGTGGCGCAATGCATGCATTGCAGCACTCTGTAACCCTTTGCGCTACATTATGCCTGGGCCAGACACAATGTATGCCAAGGGGGCTTTCCCCCGTTAGGGAAGCCGGAAAAATGCATAAGGAAATCTATGAGATTTCCTTGTGCCATTTGTTATGGCACTTTTAATGCCTGCTCAAGACTAGGCGTTAAGAGGGGGCCTCCATTCTTTAGAATGGAGCCCTATGTGCTATGCAGGAGTAGCACCAATATTTTGCCACAATTCCTGCAGAGTACATCAATAGCGTAATGAAAAATTATGCTGTTGCCCCCTACCCTGCGCCACAGTGCACCGTATTTTAAATACGGCGCACACATGGTGGCAGTAGGATGGTGCTCAGGGGTGCAGGGAAAGTGGCACTGCACTTGGTGCAGGGCCACTCTCCATAAATCTGCCACTGAGTTTGCTAGGAGCATTGAGGCACTTGTTAGTTTTGCCTGCAGGCTAGGGATCAAACCCTTGAATGAGCTAATATCAGTACATAAAGCTAGAAGTCTTCCCATTGCAATTTATGATGCCGGCCTTTGGAGAGTGCACGATTATCCTTTCATGCAGATATTGGAAAATTGATTCTTGAGGAGATTACTTGCTGTCCCTAACAGTACTTCGACTTATGTTTGCCCTGCCTAATTGGGGTTATATTATATTATGTTATATTATATTATATTATATTATATTATATTGTGCCCATCACTTCTGTGGTTGTCAGTATGGATTACGCATGAAATCAGCTTAATAGGATGGACAGCCTTACTAGACAAAAACATTAAGATCACTTGAGTGTCAAACATGAAGAGCATATGCAGCAGTTTGGACATACCTTAGTTGTTCAGTAAGACACACAAAATAACTTTGTCTTGCGAGGGCAGTGTATTGGCCTATTTTGTATGAATTTCAAAATCGAACCATAAAAAATTACTTAGTAATTCAGTCTTCATTTGCAATACCGTCTTACGTTACTTGGGTCACAAATCCACAGCACAGATATCTTTTGATAGGCTTCAGGCTTCAGACTATACACTAAATAGTTGCTTTTCCGACCCCAGGTCAATATTTTGCTAAGCATATAGGGACATATTTATACTCTGCACTGAATTAGCGTCATTTTCTTTACACCAATTTAGCTCAAACTTAACTCCACATTTATATTTTGGTGCTAGACATGTCTAGCTCCAAAATGTTGGAGCTAAAATAATTTTTTGCCTGCAGAAAACTACCTTGCGTCAACGAGATTCAAGATAGGCATTCCTGGACAAAAAATTACGATAGCGCCATAATTATCCCCCTGTGTTAAAATCAAGCATGGGAGAATGGGGGCCTTAAATAAAGGCTCTAAGCTTGCTTAGCGCCATTACTTAATGCCTGGTGAGGGTAGGCTTTAGGGGACCTGTGGGCCTTTTTCCATGGTCAGTAACCAGGGAAAGTGCCCACAGGAGCCCTTCCCTAGCCCCAGGGACAACTCTACTCACACCAGAGGGACAGCGGAGGAAGGGGGACCCCATCCCAGTTAAGTATAGGTAAGTAGAGTTAAGTATTATTTTTTATTTTCTGTAGTGCCATAGAGGGGCCTCACTTGGGCCCCTCTACATGGCACTAGGCCCAATGACAATACCCAGGGGATATATATCCCCTGGATATGGCCATTGGGGTGGTGGGCATGACTCCTGTCTTAACTAAGACAGGAGTCATGTCCATGGGGTTTTCACGTCAGAAAATGATGCTAGTCTGGTTATAGGCATTTTTATGCCTCTGCCCGTCCTAGCGCCATCCTTTGACTCTAAACCCCCCGTTCCCCCTACGCCTCCGCCACCCGGCTAGCGTCCTTTTTTATGACGCTAGCCAGGCCTTACCTGACGGCTACCATAATACCATAAATATGATGCCCGGCCTGCGTCTTGAGATGGTGCTAGCCAGCAGTATGCTTTTTTACGGTAAACTGCGCTACTTCAGGTTAGCGTAAAAAAGTATAAATCAGGGCCATAGTAGGCCCATCTGATGATTGTTCACCGCGGCCAAAATGAATTTCATGCTATTTTGTACATTTTATACAGTTTCAAGAAAGTGGTTGTTGTTTCCCACTTTGAAGCATGCTGGCAATGCAAATATATCAAATTTGTAATTAAGTTGAGAAGATCGCTGACTTGATCTGTACAGTTATGTTACGTGCCCTTAGTTACTGAGCTATCATTTATTGAAATATTATTGCAGCTAATAATAAAGTTGTTTTTAAATGGTTTTAAGATGAGATTTTAGTATGTTGGGCAATTGATTTGTAAGGTCATTGTACCTAGCATTAGGTACTATACTGTTTTCAGTCTAAGGCCCATATTTATACTTTTTGACGCACAACTGCGCCAACGCAGTTGTGCGTCAAATATTTTACCGCCGGCTAACACCATTCCAACGCGCCATGCGGGCGCCTTATTCATGGAATGACGTTAGCCGGCGCTGCGGACTGGTGTGCGTAAAAAAAAATGACTCACACCAGGCAGCGCCGGCGTATGGGAAAATGGGGGTTGTGCGTCAAAAAATGGGGCAGGTCAGGTCTGAGGCAAAATTCAGGCCTCAAACCGGATTTGCACCATTTATTTTGACGCCCAACCTCCATTGACATGACTCCTGTCTTAGCAAAGACAGGAGTCATGCCCCCTTGCCCAATGGCCATGCCCAGGGGACTTATGTCCCCTGGGCATGGTCATTGGGCATAGTGGCATGTAGGGGGGCCCAAATCTGGCCCCCCTATGACACTTAAAAAAAACGGAAAAAAATACTTACCCCAACTTACCTCAACTTCCCTGGGATGGGTCCCTCCATCCTTGGGTGTCCTCCTGGGGTGGGCAAGGGTGGCAGGGGGTGTCCCTGGGGGCAGGGGAGGGCACCTCTGGGCTCCTTCCGAGCCCACAGGTCCCTTAACGCCTGCCCTGACCCAGGCGTTAAAAAACGGCGCCCATCAGGCTGTGCGTCGTTTTTTAAGGCCCACCCCCTCCTGTGCATCAAAATGACGTCAGAGTATAAATATGGGGCACAGGCCTTAAAGTCATTTTTTGGAAGGGAACGCCTACCTTGCATATAATTAACGCAAGGCTGGTTCCCCCTTCCAAAAAATGACACACATGGTGGAATTTTGACGCCCGCGGGGTCGGACGTCAAAGTATAAATATGGGGCAGGGTTTGCGCCGATTGTGCGTCAAAATTTTTGACGCACATTCGGCGCAAACAGAGTATAAATATGCCCCTAAATATCTTTGGGGTCATATTTATACTCCATTTGCGCCGAATTAGCATCATTTTTGCGTCAAAAAGTATACATTTGAGCCTTTGTGTCTTGTAAAGTATTTTGTTTCTACATGTTATTAATGATGAGATTTCTAGTATCAAGTATGATTTTATCAATGTAATATGTTTTTACTACGAAAAATACTCTATCCCATGGCTGTTTCTTACTGTAGTATCTATTTGCTGGTGCCTTATGAAATATGCTGTATTATGTTTTATTATCCTTTTTCTTTTATTGTTATATGTTTAACTGAATAAGGATTTTGATTGAGTTTTGCTTACAAAAGTGTTTTCTTTAGAAGCCTGACAAAGTATTCAGCTAAAATCAATCCTCCCATGGTGGTTATTATACTCGATGAAAAGACTGTATGCAATGGGAGGTCTCCTGTTCTTCGCCCAAATAGCTTTCAGTACAAGTGTTTCAAAGGAAGTAGCGAAAATCCTTTTTCTAAAGCTATTACAGCCCATGCAATCACAGGATTTGTCTCCAGTGTTAATGCAAGAGGTGCTTGACATGATTTATCTGACAACATCTGTGCCATTTTAAAGGGCCTTGAGATGCCTGTTCATTCTATGCATAGATCTTCAGTCAAGCTTAACATTTGAGAACACATGGCACCAAAATATCTCATTGTGTTCCAATGCTAGGAAATGGTGATGTGTACTACAACAGGTACCTGCTGGCTGATGTATAGGTGATCCTGGGGTAAAATAACTTTGACACTAGTAGAAGATATTCAAGGAATACACCATACGGGTAATAAATGCAATGACATTGCAGCAGAACACTGACCACTAGAAACAAAATCTGCAGTTCACGGTAAGTTAATGGAAGTTCATTGATGTTTTATGTGGCTTCAGGGTACAAGTGAAATGAGAAAATGAAAGTAATCCATGTTGCAACAGCGCTGTGACATTCTGCAACATTGCTGGGGGGATATGCATTTATTTCCTGCATGACCAGTTAACTAGAGAGTAATGCTGTAATAGGCACGATTTTCCTCCCAAAGCCAAGTTCACTTTAAAATCATGGCCAGCCACACATTCCACCAGTAAATTTACAAGCAAAGCTTCCTGCCAATCTGAACACCAAAGAACCTCAAATATAGCAGGATAACTCTTTGGTAGAATAGACTACATCAACACACCCTAATAGGTTGAGGTATTGTAGGATACATAGAAACACAGACACATACATATAAACTCACTCAATCTCGCAGTCTTTCCTTATAAAACCTATGCACATCATGAGAGAACCATGTACACATCTGCTGGGAATTCACAACAAAGCACTCATGCTCATCACAGATAGTGACATGGAAAAATCCTGTGACAAAATCTGTACTATTTACAGCTGTTAATTCGCATCACTTACCTAAGAAGCTCACTTAAGACAAACACCTTCATCTTAGGCTCCTGTAAGTGAAAGTGTAGTATGCATACTTGAGTTGTGTCACAATACTGCAATGATATTACTAGGCCTGCTCTGCTACAAAGCTTTGTTACTTCACATAATTTATTTTTTTTAACTTAGCAAGGTCCCATCCTTTGAGGTACTCGCAGTGATAGGGAATCAACCTGTGCTATGCTGGAGAGTGGTGGTGTTTATCTGAGAAAGCTTTGGGTAAAAGCTGCCCAGGGAGTTAGTTGGTGAAATGCTCCCTTGTGGGAGCCAATGTTGACACTTGGCGAGTGCCTGTAGCTTCACATCTATTGGTTCCGTCGAGGCAGTCTTGCCGACCTTCTAAGCACACCCTGCTAAGGGAAATCATCACCTTTAATTGCCTGTTAAAGTGCGTATGCCTTACTACTTGACACCTATAATTTTTTCTTTCTACTGTAAAGCTCTTTGTCGCCCCTGGCCATTGTAAATGAAATACAAACCTCTCAACTGAATCATTCTTTAAATAAATGATAGGGAATGCCATTGTGAAATTGAGGCTGTGAACTCTCATCTGACTGCTTGCCAAGTGGTTGTCAATGTGTTTACAACGCATAAGTGAAGGACCAACGTGTGCACCAGGATATTGCATTGTGGTGAGAAAGTCAGGGACGTACAATGACAATCATATTCTAGACGATATTTCAAGTGGCCATCTATAGTAAGAACATACAATATTTACCAATGATTTATTGATTTTTTTCTTTCTTTGGGCTTCATATGTCGTAATATAAAACTAATTTTAACGTAATTGGTTTGTGGTCTGCAATTTAATTTTTCTTAAAATCACCCTTTTCACTGTTCAAAGATCTTTGCATATATTCTGATGCAATGTGCATGACCACTGTAGATGTGTCACTTATCTTTGGCTTGACATGCTGAGATGGGAAACCAACCTTTTGTACTCTGTAGGGTTGTCAGCCTTGATGTGACCATTATAGACCATGGTTGTGCTGTCCTCTTCACAATGTCATTAGTCTTCTTGCAGACCAATCCCTCTGGTAAAGGCTAGTTATATTCACCAAGAAACCTATCTGTGCAATATTTACATCCTATGAGGTGAAGTTAGGGTCAAATACACCCCACCTCCCCTGCCCTTTTCTCTTTGAAGACATTTTGCAAAGAGACTTTGGCCATGCTAGTCTTACCAGCTACATAAGAAGTAGTTAATGCACTGTTGGTCATTTCCATACCATTATTAGCCAATTCAATAATACTAATTGTATTCACTCATGGAATCTAAGGCCCTGTGAACAAGTGC
Organism: Pleurodeles waltl; assembly: GCF_031143425.1. NCBI lineage: Eukaryota > Metazoa > Chordata > Amphibia > Caudata > Salamandridae > Pleurodeles > Pleurodeles waltl. The sequence goes on from NC_090450.1 coordinate 114,622,953, forward strand.
AAGGCTATATGCTGATGCCTGTCCAAACACTTGTTTGCACAGGGTTCTGAATTAGAAGTAATTTGATAATTATCACACCCTTTAAAATGTTCTCATAAAAAAATCTGGCAGTTCAAAGCTGCCAAAAGTTCTTGGGGGACAGGTCCGCAAGGAAAGGTGAAACATGCAGAATTTAGAATGTTAAATATAGATTTCACATGTTATGCCTCATTTGAAAATTCAAAATAGGAGCTATTTACCCCACGTGGTATATACCTCACTCTGGGGTAATGTTAGTCACTATGGCGCATATTTATACTTTCTGATGCAAAACTGCGCAAACGCAGTTTTGTGTAAAAACATATAGCGCCGGCTTGCGTCATTCCAGAGCGCCAGCCGGGCACCAAATTTATGGAATGCCGCAAGCCAGCAAAAAGGGTGGGCTAGCGTAAAAAAAAAAAAATGTTAGCTGGGTGGGGGTGGCGGTCTGGGAGAAGGGGGTTTTGCACCAAAAAATGATGTTATGCTGGTTAGAGGCAAAAAAAATGCCTCTAACCAGCCTACCCTCATTTTCTGATGCAAAACCATCCATATCACATGACACCTGTCTTAGAAAAGACAGGAGTCCTGCCCACCACCCCAATGGCCAGCACAGGGGACAAGGGTCCCCTGGGCATGACCATTTCACACTGAGCCATGCAGGGGGCCCAAAGTTGGGCCCCCGATGGCACTTTGCATTTTTTTTTAAACGTCCCTATATTTACCCTATTTACCTGGGATGGGGTCCCCCATCCTCCGGTGCCCCTCTGGTGTGGGTGCGGGTGTTCCTGGGGCTTGAGGAGGGCACCTGTGGACCCATTCCATGTTGTACAACCATGGAAATGGGTCCACAGGTCCCCTAACTCCTGGTCCGACCCAGGCATTAAATAATGGTGCAAAGAAAGCTTTGCACCATTATTTAGAACCTCCTCCCACCCTTGCACCACTTTAGCATGGAGGATTAATATGGGGCTATGGGGCTAGCACTATTTTTTTGGATGGGAATGCTACTTGGCATCTCATTGATGCAAGGTAGGTTCATGCATCTAAAAAATGGTGCAAACTCCAAGAAATATGAAGTTAGTTTTGCGCTGAATTTGAATAAAATTAGTTACACAAATTCGGTGCAAATGGAGTATAAATATGCCCCTATGTGTGGTAAATAGCTCACCTATTCCCCACTAAGTGATAATAAGGGCCATAGTCGTACTTAGTTAGTCTGACATGAATGTAACGTTTTTCTGAACTTTGAGGTCTGGGAATTTTGTTATAAATTTTCGGAATTTTTAACTTTTCTGAATTTTCAATGCAGTTTTGAGCAGTTGATCGATCAGAATAAACATGTGTATTCTATTAATTTCTGATAGAAATTTGGTAGTAATCGAGAAACTCCTGGATATGATTTGTAATTTCAACACTGTGATGTGGTCATTGAGTGCTGCGTGAGTGATGCTTAAATAGAATGTCAGTGAACATATTGAGATGTTGATGACATGTCCTCATACCATGCTATGAGTAGGGCTTGGTGTAACTCATGTAATTTGCTGGAGCATAATTGCACGAAATTACAGCAAAATTATGTATGATTGTGTGCAGAAAGAGAAGTGTAACCCATCATTTAGCTGTATTTTCTTAGAGTAAAATGCATGTGTGTGTCAGAAATGGTTGTGAGGTATCATTTTAGGCTAAGAGAATATTGCTAAATTTAACAGAAAATGAACAGCAGCAGCTGGAAGCCACTCATGCTCTGTTCCAGTGCTCTTGCAGTAGGTATTTTTGCCCCAAATTATTCTGAAATACACCAGCTGGTGTAATTGCAAAACGTTCAGTAATTTCTCACTGCAAGTGTAACATAAAATTAACCTGATTTCCTCAAGGTAACTAGAATTTTACCCAGGACTCTTATGAGTAATAGCACCTCAGTCCTGTTCACTAAGTAAGCCAATTGACAATATGAGCACACAAAGTACTATTTATCTACCAATTACCTGTATCTTTCAACGAAAATGTGGCTGTGTGAAAGTTAAAAGTGAGATATCTTCTGATGGGCAAAAGATGCATAAGATAGTTGCTCATTTTATTTTCAATACGGTTTCTGAAATGGTTGTAAACTTTGCCAGGGCAACAGATACCGCTGAACTACACATCCAGTTTCAAATGTGTTTAGTGCATATTTTCTGCTTCAATTAGACTGCTGTGAACAACTTTTAAGTATACACTGTAAATGGGTGTGAGAAAGTTATCATTTTGGCCCTGATCACCCACAAACCTTTTGACTGGTACTGAGGGTTACTGATCTTGACTGTGCACTGGGGCCAGTGCTCTGTATAAAATGGTTCATACAAATCAGGCATAATTACAATTGGCTCTGACAACCTACGTAAAGGTCCCTAGTATATGGTAGGGCATGTAGGTTTAGGGACCCCATGGTAGTTAGGGCAACATGGGTGCAGTGTTGTGGTCTCTGGTGTCATTGTAAAATCAAGCCTGCCTTGCTGTCTGCTTTTAACTTAAACCTAACACCAAATTTCACTTTGGAATTAAAAACACTGACTAATGCCCTCATTACAACATTGGCAATATTGACCACCTACCGTCACGGCAGCCAACATACCGTCTCCGTGGCTACCAGCCGCCCACTCGCATTATGACCATAGACGGAATTCTGCCAGAAGGCTGGCGGAATACCGTAGACGGTCATGGTGGTGGACGGCGGTAAGATGGCGCTGCTTTCAGCAGCAGCGCCACGCCAGCAAAACAACGCCGACCGTATCATGAGCCAAGGTGCAGCCTGGCAGTGTTTTGCTGACGGACGCTGCTGCTGGCAGCAGCGCCGGCTTCCCGTCTCCTGCCAGAGGACCCCCTGCAAGCAGGTAAGTCGGGTTCTCCGACAGGAGAAGGGGTGGGGGTCGGTGTGTGCATGTGTGGGTGTGTTGTGTGTGTGTGTGAGGGGGTGTCTGTTATTGTATGCGTGCATGCGGGTGTGAATCGCATTGAATGAGTGCATCAATAACTGAATGTGAGTGTACATGTATGTTGTGTGTTGTGAATGCATGTGTGCAACAATGTATGTTGGTGTGTGCTGTGGCGTGTGGGTATGTATGTGAGCATGCATGGGTGGATGTGGGTATGCATGTGTGTATGAGTGTGTATGTGTGCGCTTGAGGGTGTGTAAATGTGTGGGTGGCAGGAGAGGGAGAGAGAGGTTGGAGGAGGACTCTGGGGAGGGGCAGCGGGGTGGGGAAGACCCCTATCAGTGCCAGGGAAGGAGTTCCCTGGCACTGATAGTTCATACCGCCATGGTTTTCGTGGCGGTACGCTTGCCACAAAAACCATGGTGGTAGTCGGGTCATAATCCCGAGGGTGGGATTGTGACGGCCGCCTGGCTGGAGACCGAAGTCTCCAGCCCAGCAGCCGTTACCACCTAGGCGGACAGAGTGGTACATTGGCGGTTTGGCTTGAGCCAAACCACCAATGTCATAATTTGGGAAAAGGCACCGCCAGCCAGTTGGCAGTACCTTTTCCCAAATTACCACCAACCGCAAAGTTCGTAATGAGGGCCTAAATCTCAAACCACCTTATTTTTACATATGTCACTCCTAAGGTCTACCCTAGATGTCCCAAGTGTTGGGTGAGGTGTAGATAAAAACAAGGGAGTTTATAAAAGATGTTGTATAAACCCTGGTGATGGAAAAACAGCCAAAATTGTTTTCCTCATTATAGTACATTGGACCATAGGCTAACATTGGGAGGCTTTATTTAAAAATAATAAAGTCGCATTTCCGCTAGAAAAGAGCTAAATATGTCAAGTATAATATCAAGTAAAATGTTAGAATAAATCCAAAACCTTGCCAATGTTGGATCTAATATAACTAGTAGAGGGAAAGAGTTTCAGATCTCTTTCCGAAAGTTACCAAAATCAGCCCTGTAAGTGCTCTTTCCTGATTGGACAGTCTCTGGCAGCCTCAGAGAGACTACTTTAATGAGGTGTGAAGTGGCCTGGCCTAAAACAAAGGAAGCATCTGGTAGGACGAGTACTGCTGCAGCAGATGGCAGAACTGAAAAGGGGGAGAGTGGCCAAACTGGCTTTCACAGGAGGGAAAGCATCCTGGGACAAAAACTAGACCTCCCCCATTTCCTGTCCCTCCTACCCAGCCAGATGGGAGCCCCAGTAATTATAATGTACCCTGTTTCCCCCAGCCTTTCCCTGGTGGGCACTGTTGCATGGGCAGTGCAGGGGCCCCGGTGCAGTGCCCGGTGCGCAGGTTGTGATCTGTGTGACAGGTGCTGCTGCACCCGCCACACTGAGGCATTGATGGAGCTGTCAGCAATGTCCCGGCCCTGCATTCTGCTGGGCCGGAGGGGTCTCAAGGGGGATGGCGGTCTATAGAAAAACCGACTGCATGAACACAGCGGTGTTTACTGCTGTGTTCATAATGAGGGCCTAAGTCAGAAGGGAACATTTTGACTGAGGCCTACTGCTTAGTGTATCTGACGTGGGCTCCATCACGTTCGCCTCAACTTTTGACTTTGCCCCGGTCAATCGTGACCAGATGTCCAAGATTCTAAGGGTTGAGCACGGATTAATTTATTGCGACCTTGACTAGATCTAGTTTGGAAATGGTGGGCTGTTACTAAGTGTAGGTACCCATCTGCCCTTCCTAATAACCCACTTTCCATCAGTGGGTGAAAAACAAAATATTACAAATTATGTATAGTGCAAACTATTTAGAAAATGTGCATATGCAGTCATGAATCCTTGGATCTAATCAAATCAAATATCTTTATTCAGCACAAAACATTATAGCCATAAAAGCACATCATATCCTTTGCATCAGAAAACCAAAAAAGAAAAGCAGACAATTCAAGTATAATATAAGATAAAATTGGCAAAAGAATAAAATAGGAGTGAAGAACTTTCAGCTAAAAACAACAGAGCAAGTTAAAAACAAAGACCCAAACTGTATACCGTATTCAAATCTGACCCCCATTTATCAAAATGCTTTAAGTGATTCATAGGCACTCACTTTATAAACTAAAAAGGATCCTAAAGTGCAGCTGGTTTTCGTATCATTAATTTCCATTAAGAAGTGATAGGCTACTTTACACAAGGACAGGCCTTCACTTAGGAAAAGTGGTCTTAATTTTTTTTCCTGCCATGAAGATAAAACTTGCAAAAATTTGTAAAGTTGATTGCATAGACCCGTTATCGCATTGGCATTTAGGTGGTCATTACGACCCTGGCGGATTACTTCCGCCAGGGCCGCGGGACGCGGTGGCACCGCCGACAGGCCGGCGGTGCCCCGCGGGGCATTCTGACCGCGGCGGCTTAGCCGCGGTCAGAGAAGGGAAACCGGCGGTCTCCCGCCGGTTTCCCGCTGCCCCCAAGGAATCCTCCAAGCCGGCGCAGCTTGCTGCGCCGGCTTGGGGATTCCGACTCCCCCTCCCGCCATCCAGTTCCTGGCGGTTCTCCCGCCGGGAACCGGATGGCGGGAGGGGGAGTCGCGGGGCCCCTGGGGGCCCCTGCAGTGCCCATGCCAACAGCATGGGCACTGCAGGGGCCCCCGTAAGTGCAGTGCCCATGCCAACGGCATGGGCACTGCAGGGGCCCCCGTAAGAGGGCCCCAAAATGTATTTCACTGTCTGCCTTGCAGACAGTGAAATACGCGACGGGTGCAACAGCACCCGTCGCACCTTCCCACTCCGCCGGCTCTATTACGAGCCGGCATCCTCGTGGGAAGGGAGTTTTTCCCTGGGCTGGCGGGCGGTCTTTTGGAGACCGCCCGCCAGCCCAGGGAAAAACTCATAATACCCTCCGCGGTCTTCTGACCGCGGAGCGGTATTATGGAGGGCGGAATTCTGGCGGGCGGCCTCCGCCGCCCGCCGGAATCGTAATCAGGCCCTTAATGTTGTTTTGGGCCCACTTGGATCCTTTTGAGAATGCAACCAAATGGTGAAAGAAGGAAAAACACAATCTTGTGGGGAGCAATCTATGAAAGAATTATGAACTCAGCCAAGATACCTTTGAAGGGTAGTGTGAGAGAAATAAAGTGTAACCATTGAGCTTTGCTCCTATTCCAAATTCACTTGACTACCTTGTTCAACAACCAATTTGTCAATAATATATCATCCGAGTACTCATTGATATGCATGTTATTCTTTCCAAGATTTCTCAATGACCTCTTGATCTCGGTAAGCCATAGATTTCATACATATGATCCATCAACATACAGTCCTTAATTATCTCTTGCGTTAGTTTAGCTGCATCCGTTATCGATACGAAGTGCCAAAATAGCAGAGGTTTAGCTTCTAAAATCTTTGTTATGAGCTGTATGCTGGATTCATAGTGAATAGCAATACTTGAGGCTGATGTTAGGACCACTATCACCCTTTTCAGGAATGTGTCCTCTTCTGGTGGGTTTTGTTGTAACCTAGGCCCCATAAGCCTGCCCCGTAATTTACCAGCAGGACTGTTTTAGCATTATAGAGTTTTATCATTTGGGTATGCTCTTAGATCCAAGTTTAGTGGCAAATCTAAAAAGTGTTTCATTATTTCTAACCATCTTTGGGGCACAGATTTTCATGTGTTCCCCCCACTTCCTCATTATTGTTAAACCTCAGGCATAAATAGCTGAAGTGATTAGTGCTGGTAATTATTTTTCCCTTAAGGTAAAAGGAATACAATTTCCCCTTTTGGTACAGCATGACTTTGTAAAGGTCTTGCCATGGTTTATCTTAAGGTCAATGTTTTCCATAGAATCACTAAAAGAGTTAATGAGGGCTTGAAGGCTCGCTGAGGTTATGAGGACAACATCATCTGCAAATAGCAGGATTGGTATAGATCTGGCTCCCATCTTGGGTGAATCTGTATTCAGTATTTAAAGATGTGCATCAATTGCATTACTATAGATAGAAAAGAAGAAAGGAGCTGAGATGCACCCTTGTCTAACCCCTCTTTGTAGTTAAAAGGAATCTGTTACCTCCCCCTGTCTACCATAACAAACTTCTGCTGTTAAATTACTGTACATGTGGGCCAGAAGGGAGGCAAATTCCTTACGGGCCCCAAAGGCAGACATATAACACCATAGCTTGTTGTGATTGACAACATCAGATGTACTGCCAAGGCCCATGTAACACAAGTATTGATTGCCAGAACTTGCTTTTAAATATTTACTTCTTATAAGATACAGGACAAGGCATTGCTCCACAGTACCTAAGCCCCTTCTGAAGACATACTGTGCATCAGAAAGTATATTGTTGATGTCTAGCCTCTCCAGTAATACTCTGCCCAATAATTTAGCTGAGTAGTCTAGCAGCGAGATGGGTTGATCGCATTTTGGATCCTGTCTAGAGCCTTTTTTTATATATAGGTAGTATAACAGACTCAAGAGGATGGGATGCTCCCCTTACCTGCTGCATTACACACCTGTGTGAGTAAGGAAGCCCATAAGTTTTTACTTATATCTGTTGGTACTCCATCTGGGCCAGGATCCTTACCTACGGCAGACCTAGCTATGGCTCTCTGGACTTCCACAAACTCAAGAGTAATATCCATAAACTTTATATTCAGTGTAGGGTCATTGATAGTGATTGGCTCAGATGAGGGAACAAAGATAGAAGTAAAATGGTCCATCCATACTTCTGTTCTGATGGGATTGGATTAATTCTGGCCAGTGTTGTCATTAAGGAGCGGGCATTGACTGTCATCCAAAATAGAATATTGTCTTTGGTATCAGCTGCCTGTATGAGTTTTGACCACAATTTGTCCTGCAAGTCTTTCTTTCTTAGTGTGAGAGCCTGCTTATATTTCCTTCCACCATGGGCAATTACTATCAGATCCCGTGGGAACACACACAGGAAGGAAATGAACTCCTTGTGTGAATTTGTACAGAGCTATCAAAACCTCCCTTTAGACCCTCTTGTTCTTGCCCCGATCTGATTACTCAGTTGTTGACATATATTTTGATATGTGATTGTGCACATTTATCACTATGATGGATGCAGTACTAACATCAAAACAGGAATTTAAATACTCTGTGTTTGCCTTTCCAAGCTGATCCTTGAATTTATAAGGGTCTACACCCTCTCATTTTACCCAGGCGGACTTGTGCCAGGTATGAAATCACGGTCAAGGACATCCTTATCCAAACTGTTCTGTAAGGATCATGTGAGGGACATTATTAAAGGATTGCAATCACTGTTGCAACTTTTGCCTATCTCCATGTTAGATGGAATAACTCTATGATTTTTTGAGACTCGTAATTGGTCAATGGTACTTTGTCCCCTAGTACTGAGAAATGAATGGCGCAAACAGTCTGGTCTATTTGTGGTAGAAACCAAAAGGATCAGATAATATCTAAGTGTTAAATTATTGAGGTGCGTGTTGTACAGACAATGAGTTAAGTGATCAGTGCCATCTTCCTGCAGATTCTCAAAGCTGCATAACATATTCACTGTAATAGAGCATTTAGATAAAGTCAAATCCCCAGTCCATATTATATACTACTCCTTTCCACTATCTGTTATGAAAACCTAGAGAGCTTCTTTCAATTCACTGATGACGTGTGCCCTGGATTTGTCAAATATGTTGTTATAGAACAAAGTGACTTTGTAATAAGGTGAGGCCACGTTAGTTTTGATAAGGCTTAGCAGGGCCCCAGCGATCAAAACCATCAAACTACCCTAAGCTCTTCCCCTGTGTGATGTGGAAGCCACATTAGAAATCGTTGTATACCTGTCTGTCTTCATATCAATAGTTAAACCGGTCTCCCGGAGACAGACAATATCCAACCTCTGGACATAGGTTTGCCAGTTCTTTGTTTCTGGTTTATTCTCCAGGCCTGCTATTTACCAGCAGACGACAATGACGTTTGAACAATTTGGAGGCTGATTAGTGAGATTACTGTGGTAAATTACTTCCATAATGGTATCATTGTTATCACCAGTGAATAAGTTGGTTTGTGCATGAATTTCCCCATCAGGAGTGACACAAGGGTCTATAGCTTGATGTAGTGGGTCTGTGTCCTCCAGGTTTGCTAATGGGGAGAAGCGATAGCTCAACTGGACCACAGGGCGGATAAGGCTTTGTACTGGTCGGAGATTTTGTGATATTTGGGTCTGGAAATATCAAGGTGGAGGATAAAAGAAGTACAAAGGGGCCACTTATATGTTACTCCCATGATTCAGAGTTTTTAGGCAGGCTAGCAATTCCTTCTCCACACGCGAACATCTAAAGTTAATTATTATGCAGGCCCCATCACATACTTTCCTCTGAAGCCCAATCCACCTTACTTTTCTGACTGTTAAAATATGGTTATACAATATATTAACCACCAAAGTCCTTGAAGCCATTCAGTTAACCACTTTATATTTCAGGTCTTTATCTGACTCAGGTATAACAGGAGTAGGTGTAGGCACATCCATTAAGATTATGACGTACGGCGAAGATTTGAGTGGGAGGTGAAAAACATCCTTTTATGAAGATGGAACCACCCCATCTTTCTTTTGTTTTGCCCCCTACTTAACTCTGACCGCTCTACCCACTCTATTATTATTAGTCAATTGTGCCTTCCCAAGGAAAGGTATTGATGACTGAATGGATTACATTTGGCTCTGCAATAGCTCCAATACTTTGCGCACTCCCTTCTCCAAGATGTCTAATCTCTTAGAAATGCCCTCAACCGCCGTGTGTATCTGATGTCCAAAAAGCACCTCGTCAATAGGCGGATTACTGGATGAAATCTCCTGGGTTCCTACAGCTGCTTACTGCTCCTTGCCAAGCCCTTTTACTGAGGCCCTTTGTTTTTTTGCCAGAGGGTAGTGCAGAGGTGAACCAGGCAAAGGCCCATTATGGTCAGTGGGTGACACACCTACACAGGGATTGGAGGGTCACATGTTTGAAGCAGTGGAGACAGATGTCTCGCTGCATTTTGGAGTGGGGTGGCACATCAGCAGTACAAGTGAGGACTTCCTTACTTATCCGCACGCTGGGTGGGAACCAACATTTCCTATACATTGCCTATTTCTTTGCTGCTGATATTCCTTGCCAAAGCTGGAAAGCATGTCATGGAGCCCACACATTTATTATCCTTGGGTATTAGGCTTGTTTGAGCCTTTCTTTTCCCCATTTTTTACATAATGATAAAAGGTGCTAGTCAGGAGTAAAGTTGACAGGGCCCTTGAAAACTTAAACACACTGCAATGGCCTTAGGTGTGTAAAAAGTTCAGGGACAGAGTGGGGGGTAAATGCCCACACCAGCACCAACACCAAAACTATAATATCTACTACTGAGATAAATAGCACTCAGGGTGGGAATCGAAGGTGTAGCTTCAAGTGGGTGTTTGCGGTGTCACACCCCCACTAATAAATGTATCTTCTGATGAATAGTTGGTTACAGGTGCTTTCAGATGGATATGGTGAGGTGTCTGTTGGATTTCACCTAGGAATTTTGCATGCACACACTGACAAACACACACACTTTGTCATCTCTGTTTTGAAAGCCTTAAAATAATATTGTGTTTCTCTCACTTAGTACTCCTACCATTTCACATACCTCTCACTTCCCACTGTCTCTTAAGCTCCTCTTATGCACCCTGCTTGTCGTACAATGTATTTTAACATTATGTGCCAGTGTGATTTTCTGGAAATCCAAAACTCACACCCCCTAATATTAATGACCAAGCCTCAGCCCTAGTCGGAATGACCTGGAAAATAATTGGGAGTACCACATACATCAGAGTATGTGGTAATTCACACACTTTTTTCTAGCTTCTCCTACAACAGAAAGTATAAGAGATTTACTCAAAAGCAGGTGTATTTTTCAGTTTTATGGTAGGGATGGGAAACAATCTCCGTACAAATTGATGGGCTGGGAAAAATATTTTGTCATTGGGGATTTTGTTAACCCTGAATTTTATGCCTTGACTACAAAACAAAAGAAGTACTGTTTTAGACTCTGGTGTTAGGATAAAAGAAGCCATACATAGCAAGTAATTCTTGTGCATTTCCCTTAGGCCCAGATTTAAGAGGGCATAGAGCCATTCCAACTCTACATTAGCTCATTTTTTTACGCTAATGTGGCATTGGAAGGCCACAAACTCCACTCCACATCTACAAAGTGGCGCAATGTAACCCCTTGTGCCACAGTAACCCTGCGCCAGGCATAATGTATGTGAGGAGGGTGTTCCGCTGGCAGTGGGTGGCAAAATAATGGCTCAAAGAAATCAAAGCGATTTCCTTGTGCCATTTTTATATAAGAGCGGGCGTAAAGGAAGGCTCCCATTGTTTTGAATTGGTCTCTGGGTGCTTTGCAGAATTAGCATCAACATTTTTTATGGTAATCCTGCAAAGGGCCGAACTAGCGTAAAAAATTATGAAGCTAGTATCCCTGACTATCGCCACGGTGCGCAGTATTTAAATACGATGCGCACATGGTGGCGTTAAGGGGGCACTAAGGGGCGCATGAAAAGTGGCGCTGCACTAGGTGCAGCGCCACTTTTCATAAATCTGCCCCTTAGTTCCTTGCAAACTTGAAATTAATTATGTTTGCCTTCAAGTGTTGAATAATTAATTAACATTTTCATCACTTTATATGTTTATAAGCAGACTGTGGGAGGTATGACCTGTTGATGCACCTTTTCTAGAAAGAGTAATCTTGGTGTTGGAAGCATGGAAGGATGTAAAGGTTTCAAAGCTAGGGTTTGCTATGTTTAGATTTCATTTCAATTTTGTAGTACACTTATTTTCATTTTAATTGAACTCGGGTAATCTGGAAGCTGTATGCTGATATTTCCTATATAAATTTACCTTTCCTGTGAAGAAAAATTCATTTTTTCACGTCTACCTTAGCATAGCTTTTCTATGCACAATGGCATTGTTTAGCAAAAAAACAGCACCTGTTTTTCGAATAATATTTTCTGCATAACTATTTTATCAGTATAAGATTCTGTACAAAGTAATTTCTCTCTGAAGTCATAATTTTCATGTGGAAGTTGCATACATTTGCAAAGTTTCTGAAAGACCTTTACAAATCTAGATACAATCTGTGATTTTGCACAATCATAAGGCTTCTTCTATGAGGCAATGGTGCAGCGCAGTGCTGAAAGCAATCTTTCTGCACAGAGTTGTGTTATTTCCAAAACACAGGGATGCGCTGTATTGAAAAATGCTGCATCCCTGTGTTTTTTTCTACTATGCTGGTGCTAAATTAGCTGCCAACTGCCAAAGCAGCCAGCCTTGGGCCATGGTGCAAGGATGGCTGCGTTGCGGTGAAATTATTTTTGTACAGGAAGGGACACCTTCCTGCACAAAAACAATCTTTAATGGCAATTTTACGCCTTCTGTGTGTGCTGCAGAATGCGGCACACATAGAAAGAGCAAAAAACGAGGGGGAGAGATTTATGAAAATGTTGACACTAATCCTTCAAAGCAACCAGAGGCCCACTGAAACCTATGGAAGCCTCCTGTTAATGCCTGCTACGAGCAGGCATTAAAAATCTGTGAAAATGTGATGCAAAGAAATCTTTTAGATTTCTTTGCCCATTTTATCAGCCCCCCCCCCTAGCCGGGGAACGCCCCTCTTGCATACATTATGTATGGCGCAGGCATAATGTGGCACAAGGGGATACAAAGTTGCGAAATGCATGTAGTGTGCCACTTTTTAAAATATGGTGCAGAGTTTTTGGCCTTCCAATGCCTCATTAGCGTAAAAAAAATGACGCTAATGTGGTGTTGGAATGGCCTTATGCTCTCTTAAATCTGGGCAGAGGTTTCTCCCCGTTGCACCACTGTAGGCGTTAGTTTTTGGAGCAGCCTCAGGTTTACGATTTCTCTTACATCTGTGGCAGTGTCAATAGCAATGAGTGCTGCTGTCGCGCCGCACCGCGCGGCGCGAGCCGAGCGTTCGGCACAAGCCGCGCGTTCGGCTCGGGCCGCGCTTCGCGTCTCTAAGACGCGGCGCGCCCGAGCCTTTCTTGCACCCTGCGAGGCCCCAGGACTTACTTGGGGCCTCGCGCTGCTCTCTCCCTCCGTCTTGTTGGGGTCTCCTGACCCCTCTTACCTGTTAAGGGCTCCTTTTTTCTTCTTTTCTGTCTTTCTTCCTTTTTGGGTCTGTTTTCTTCCTCTGTCCTTTATGTCTTTTCCCCTTCCCAGGTTACCTCTGTCTTCCCAGCATTCCTCCTTCCCTATTCTCTATGGTTTCTGCTCCAGTCTATTCTACCTACTTTTCCCTATTCAAGATGGTGTCCTTTTTCTTCCTGTGGGTCACTTCCTGTTTTATGGTATTTAAGGGTGGTGTTTCTTTTCCTCTTTGAGCTGCAACACTCTCTGTTTCAGTTAGTGTCCTCGCTCCTGATTTCCTAGCCCTTGGCTCTGGATTTCGCCATTTCTGTGTTACGTCAGTTCCTTTGATTCCTGTTCCTCTGTTCTTGTTCCAGGAATCCCCTGCGAATCTTCTGGGAGGTTTTTCCTCTTCTTCTGAAGGTTTTTTTTCCCTCTGGCGCTACTTTCTCACGGTCACGGTCTGTCCTTGGCGTTTCCTCGCCTACAGCACCGTGGCTACCAGAAAGAGTCGCCCCTTTTTGGGCCAAAGTCGAACTCTCAAGATCCACGCCTCAAGATCTGCAAACTCCAGGTGCAAGCAGCACGTGAGTCGTGACAGATTGCAGCGCCTAACCATCCCGACGTCTTCTAACACCATGGAAGACACTGTGGTAGCTGCTGCGGATCCGGATCAAGCTCTGCTAACTACAATTCAGCAACAAGCTCAAGAATTACAGCAACTACGCAGTGAGAATGCTGCGCTGCGACAGGCTTTGGCTTTCCGCAGTGGTGATGTCCCGACGCTCTCCGCCTCTACCCATCGTTTTTCGGGTGAACCAACCAAGCTGCGAGAGTTCCTTGACTCCTTGACAGTGTACTTCGCCTTCCGACCCACCCAATTCTCCCATGACAGAACAAAGGTGGGTTATCTCATCAGTGCCTTATCTGGTCCTGCCTTGGCCTGGGCAACCCCGATGGTATCATCTAACGATCCGGTATTGTCGGATTATTCCGCCTTTGTGAACCGCTTCAAGCTGATGTTTAGTCGTCCGGGATTGGAGGCTTCAGCAGAAGAGGCCTTATGTGATATTCATCAAGGTTCACAAGATGTCCTTCAATACATTACACGCTTTCGTCAACTAGCGGCAGAGACCACCTGGGTGGAACGTACTTTGGTGACTTTGTTTCGTAGAGGACTCAAAGAAGAAATCAAAGACGAACTAGTACATTCCACCAGAGTGGAAGATCTTCGTGGCCTGATGGATCAAGCCCTCTCCATCGAGTATCGCCTTCAGGAACGGAGAGCAGAGAAGAGAAAGAGCAGAGGGTCTTTTCAACCAAGCACCTCACGAGTTTTTCCGCATCGTTCTGAGGAACCTCGCCCTCCTGTCAGAGACACCGAAGGAGAACCCATGCAGGTGGATACAACTCGAGGCCCTCTCTCCGCTAGCGAACGAGAAGATAGACGAAAGAAGGGTTTGTGTTTATACTGCGGTTCTGCCGGCCACATACTGCGTACCTGTCCAGTACGTCCATCAAGGCCATCGGGAAACGCCGCTTCCCGTCCTCTGTAAGAAGGGAGGGGACGGGATTAGCAGCTATACCATCCATCAGTTCTTTCAACGACAATACCACATCCTTGTTCATTTTACCAGTAATGTTACAATTACCTGATGGCCGTCAAGAGAAGACTATGGCACTACTAGATTGTGGAGCTAGTGGCATTTATATGGATAAGAAGTGGGCCACCACTCAACAAGTTCCTATACAACCTAAGGAGATTCCAGAACAAGTACACACGGTGGATGGATCTTTGATATCATCGGGTCCAGTAGATACAACTACCCTGATGCTGAATCTACAGATCAGTAACCATCAGGAACACATCTCCTTTGATCTTATAACTTCCCCCAACCATACCATCATTCTTGGAATCCCGTGGTTCATCAGACATAATCCATATGTGAACTGGGCTACCCGGACGGTTTCCTTGTCTTCACAGTTCTGTCACGAGCACTGTTTTGCTTCAGACAAGTATTGGTCGCCTAAGAGGTCAATAATCACGGAGGGTACCACCGGTTCGACCATAAATACAGTCCAAGGAGTTCCTGAACACTATTTGGATTTTCAAGATGTCTTCCAAAAACCTTCCAAACCTGTGTTACCTCCACATCGAGATTACGATTGTGCTATTCCCTTGGAACCTGGCACTATCGTTCCTTTTGGCAGGATGTATTCCCTCACGGAAACTGAAAAGGAAGTACTAAAGGAGTATTTGGATGAAAATATTCAAAGTGGTCTTATTGTTCCATCGTCTTCTCCGGCCGGGGCTCCTCTCTTTTTCGTACCCAAGAAGACAAAGGACCTTCGCCCTTGCCTGGATTTTCGAGGCCTGAATAAAATAACTATTAAAGATCGTTATCCTTTGCCTCTCATAAGGGACATTTTAGAGGCAGTCAGAGGGGCCCAACGGTTTACCAAACTAGATCTACGGGGAGCCTATCACCTCTTACGCATTAAAGAAGGAGATGAGTGGAAAACGGCCTTTAGGACTCCATTTGGTCACTTTGAATACAGGGTAATGCCTTTCGGTCTTACTAATGCCCCGGCAATCTTTCAGAGATTTATGGACTCAGTATTCTCGGATCTCCTGAATCAGACAGTTGTGATCTACCTTGATGATATTCTTATTTATTCCAGAAATCCCGAACTCCATTCTTCCCATGTTAAACAAGTCCTTCAACGACTTCGGGCACATCAACTATTTTGCAAACCCGAAAAGTGTGAGTTTGACCAGACGGAAGTCAAATATCTAGGATATCATTTAAGTACCACCGGAGTAGCCATGGATCCAGAAAAGGTACAAGCTATCCTAGATTGGCCTTCTCCATCTTCTATTAAAGAAACACAATGCTTTCTAGGATTGGCGAACTTCTATCGACAATTCATCGCAGACTTTGCAAAACAAACTAGCCATATAACTCACACTTTAAAGAAGGAAAATCTTATTAAAGGGTTTGTCTGGACTAAAGCTGCTGAAACAGCTTTTCAGGATTTAAAGAAGGCATTTACACAAGCTCCCATCTTAAGACATCCAGATACCAACAAACGATTTATTGTCGTCACCGATGCTTCTGAAAAAGCCATTGGTGCCGTCCTACTCCAACAACAAGAGGATGATGGTCTTGAAAATCCTGTTTTCTATTTGTCTCATATACTCTCTATTGCAGAACAACATTACTCAGTATTGGAAAGAGAATTGTTGGCTCTGAAAACAGCTTGTATTGAATGGAGGCAGTTTCTGATGGGTTCCAAGGAACCTTTTGAAGTGAGAACAGACCATCGAAACTTACAATGTTTACGAAATTTCGTATGCCAAAATAGTCGTCAAGCTTGTTGGGCCTTCTTCTTCAGCCAGTATGATTTCTACATTACATATATTCCTGGCTCCCAAAACATTCTGGCTGATGCTCTATCGCATTGTTATCCAGATTGTACTCCTGTCCCAGCTCAACCCCTACTGGAACCCATTAAGATCATTGGGGTAGCCCAGTCTTTTCTGGAGGAGGTACAACTGGAGTACCCCAATCTATCTGATGATGAAATAGAGAACTTAAGGCCTCTTTTACATAAGAGACAAGGATACTATTATTATCACGATCTGTAATTCATCCCCACTAACAGAGTGAGAGAAAAGGCATTACAAATGTGTCATGATTCACCGGTTGCTGGTCATAGAGGCATCAAGGCCACACAAGAACTGTTATCACAATTTTTCTGGTGGCCTACTTGGAAACAGGATATTGAAACATACGTTCAGGCTTGTCCCACATGCGCTCAAGTCAAGATTCCCCGAACCAGACCTGCGGGATTACTCCAGCCCTTGCCGGTTCCGCCAACTCCATGGCACACCATCTCTACCGATTTCATGTGTTCGTTACCACTCTCAGCAGGAAACCGGGTAATCATGGTCACTGTGGACTCTTTTACTAAGATGGCTCACTTCACTGCCTTGAAAAAGCTACCTACATCCCAAGAATTAAGCCAGATATTCATCGAACATATCTTCCGTCTTCATGGACTTCCTCATACTCTTATATCTGATAGAAGACCTCAGTACATTTCCCGGTTTTGGAGGTATTTTTGTAAGACACTAAACATCGATAGAGCTCTGTCATCGGGCTTCCATCCTCAGACCAATGGACAGACCGAGCGTCTGAACCAAGGCTTAGAACAATACCTTCGTTGTTTTTGCAACTCAACTCAAAGCAACTGGAACACTTATCTCCCTATCGCTGAATTCTCTTATAATAACTCAGTCCATAGTGCCTCCAAGACCACCCCTTTTTTCTGTTCTTATGGTTTTCATCCTACCTCTTTTCCTACTTCTTCTCTGTCTCCCACTCCCTTGCCCGCTATTACTCATTTTTCCAAATGTCTTCTACAAATCCATAGACTGATTCGTTCTAATCTCTTACACATCAAGAGATATATGAAGAAAGTAGCAGACAAGAAACGTAGGGCCACTCCGGACTACCATCCACAGGATAAAGTTTGGCTTTCTTCTAAATTCTTACCCTCACGTCTTTCTCAGAACAAATTCACACCTCGCTATTACGGGCCTTTCCGTATTCTCCAGTTGCTTAATCCTGTCACTGTCCGTCTTCACTTGCCTCACACATGGAAGATTCATCCAGTCTTCCATGTCTCCCAACTCAAACCTTATGTACCAGATCCGTATTCCCGTCAGTTTTCCTGTCCTCCTCCTGTCTTAGTGGATGATGTTCCTGAATATGAGGTTCAGGAGATTTGTGACTCTCGTCTTTTTCACACCCGTCTGCAGTATCTGATTCATTGGAAGGGTTATCCTCTCAGTGAGTGTTCTTGGGAAGATGCATCTTCTGTTCATGCTCCTCTTCTGACTCAGCGCTTTCACCGTTTATTTCCTTTCAAACCAGGGCCTTCGGGAGGGGGGCCTACTGTCGCGCCGCACCGCGCGGCATGAGCCGAGCGTTCGGCACAAGCCGCGCGTTCGGCTCGGGCCGCGCTTCGCGTCTCTAAGACGCGGCGCGCCCGAGCCTTTCTTGCACCCTGCGAGGCCCCAGGACTTACTTGGGGCCTCGCGCTGCTCTCTCCCTCCGTCTTGTTGGGGTCTCCTGACCCCTCTTACCTGTTTGGGGCTCCTTTTTTCTTCTTTTCTGTCTTTCTTCCTTTTTGGGTCTGTTTTCTTCCTCTGTCCTTTATGTCTTTTCCCCTTCCCAGGTTACCTCTGTCTTCCCAGCATTCCTCCTTCCCTATTCTCTATGGTTTCTGCTCCAGTCTATTCTATCTACTTTTCCCTATTCAAGATGGTGTCCTTTTTCTTCCTGTGGGTCACTTCCTGTTTTATGGTATTTAAGGGTGGTGTTTCTTTTCCTCTTTGCGCTGCAACACTCTCTGTTTCAGTTAGTGTCCTCGCTCCTGATTTCCTAGCCCTTGGCTCTGGATTTCGCCATTTCTGTGTTACGTCAGTTCCTTTGATTCCTGTTCCTCTGTTCTTGTTCCAGGAATCCCCTGCGAATCTTCTGGGAGGTTTTTCCTCTTCTTCTGAAGGGGTTTTTTCCCTCTGGCGCTACTTTCTCACGGTCACGGTCTGTCCTTGGCGTTTCCTCGCCTACAGCACCGTGGCTACCAGAAAGAGTCGCCCCTTTTTGGGCCAAAGTCGAACTCTCAAGATCCACGCCTCAAGATCTGCAAACTCCAGGCGCAAGCAGCACGTGAGTCGTGACAGCTGCATGGCTACGCCCTCAACAACACCCATTTCACGCCCCTTAGCAGCAGAAAACTGTGTTGGAGCAGCCCAGATCAACAAGGCTGCTTTAAGCCAGGAAAAGTGGCTTAACGCTACCTTCTAGATGTGGTGCACTGCACAGCGTTGCTGGAGCATCACAAAAAGTGCTGTTCTGTTGGTGCTAGGGCTTCGTAAATGAGGTCTATTGGGACATACTTTCAAGGACGTGGCACATTACAGATAATGCGCCACTTTTCTTGTATCCCCCCTACCGGCACCTAACGACACCATAGTTGCGCTGTATTAGAAATATGGCGCACCATGGCAGTCGTTAGCACAATAACGTCAACATTTTTTATGCAATTGTGGGGCTTTGCTACACTAGTGTCAACATTTTTTATGGTAGTACAGCAAAGCACAGGAAGGCCCATTGAATAAAATGGGTGTGTCCTTATCATTAAAAATGACTGAAAAAATGGTGCAGTGAAATGTTGTAAATTTTATTGCACCATTTTTTCGGTCCTCCCTGCACCGTAATGCCCCCCATTTGTACATTATGCCTGATGCAGGCATAATGTAGCACAAGAGGAGGCAAAGTGGCGCAATACAAGCATTGCGCCACTTTGTAAATATGGTGCAGCAGAAAAGCCACCTTAGAGCCGCCTTAGCGTAACAAAATGTTGCTATGACGGTGCTAAGGTGGTTCAAGGGGCTTGTAAATAAGCCCCATAGTCTCTGTCTGTATTACCTAATAATGTCGATGTATTTACTAGGTCATCGATATTCGTACTAATCTCCCCAACGTCTCCAGAAAATGTGGCAAGTGGGATACCAAGCAGAATTTAAATAATATCTTGATATGTCTTAGTGTACCTTGCCAATTATTTCGGAGGGACGGGTAGAAATAGCATTCACTTTATTCAACTTGCTTTGGTAGCTTACCTCCTGTGTAATGGCTGTTAAACAAAAGGAAAGCAGAAAAGAACAAAAACATTGTTCTGAGTTACTGTGCAACCTCCCTTATTTCAAGGGTTCCCGTGTCTGTGCCTTCGAGGACGGATTGAGAAGAGACATGCAGATATTGTATTTTCCCCACAGGAAGTGGAAAGTCTGATCATAGGAGCAAGTTCATTTTTCATTATTGGAATCGAGAAAGTGATCAATAAAACTATTTCTACTGCTAGATGAGCAATATATATTGTGCTGCCTCCTGGCTCAGGCGTTATGTTTGTAATCTCTCCACTGAGACAATTGAACCAGGGATTTATTGAGTTAATCTGTCTGCATTTAAAGCACGCATTATAGACAAATACAGCACTCTCAGGAGTAGTTTTCTGTTCTTTTGAGGCAGGAGATGTAGTATCCTAGTGGTAAGAGAGCTGTATGGAGGTCAGAAGTTAATGTGAGTACACAGACTCAAGATCACTATATTTGACGAGCGCAGATACAACAATTTGATAAAAAAACACTATATTGCATTGGACAGCTTTAATTTGAAGAGCAGGAAATCAGCCACTATTTTGAGAGGAGGTGATTCCACCGTGATCGTTTGAGTAGACTGATCTTTGATTGTGTTTAGGAAATCGATTTCTGGAGACTTTGGTAATTGGATATGTTGTAGGATTTGCGCCCAAAGTATTCAGCTGTATGGAATGCATTAGCCGTACTGTGCAGTCAGCGACTGGATGCTGGGCAGGTGTAGTAAGTTTTGTTCTTGATTACCTGAGAAAAGAGTGACATCTCCCAGTAGCCACAGTGATACCCTACACGGAATAGTTCATGTGAAATATGTTAATGATATCCCTTTGAGGGTCCCAGTTATGAAGAAAAGACCTACTTGGCAGTCTACGAGTTATTGGCTGAAGAAGATAATTGGTGCTAAACTGAAATGCAAGGCACCAATCTTTCCTTGGCATCAAGGAAAAGGAAATAGGCAAACACAGGTATCCAGGAGAAGATTCAAAGAAAGATTCCAATGATAAGGAGCAAACATAGTGGAAAGAGGGTGATTACCCTGGAGGATGCATAAAGAAATTAATGAATTGGAATGCATTTATCACTCATAAATGATTCCTTATATGTGTTTGAAATAGTAATTGACAATCTATAAAAGGATGCAACGTTATCAATCAATCTATCAAGCATTACTTGTAGAGCAAGCTTATCCCCTGTGAGGGTTCCAGGCGCTGGCTTGCTGGGTTAGTCAAAGAGCCAAGTCTCGAGTTTCTTCCACTAATCCGTCAGCGAGGGTGATGTTCGGCAGTGGAGGGCATTCCAGGACTTGGCAGCGAGGTGGGAGAGGAAGCGTCCTTCACTGTAGCTACAGCGGATGCGTTGTGTCTGTGCCAGTGCAAGGGAGGCAAAGGGAAGGTTTCTGGATGGCTGGTGGAGTTTGAGGCGGTTGTTGATGTGTGCTGGCCCTTGAATGTGGAGGGCTTTGTAGGCGTGTGTCAGTAGTATGAATTAGGGCAACAAAAGTAAACAAACACAGATGATGGACGGAATTTGGAACCAATCAAACATTCACCCCCAGTCATAGATCTGGGTTTAATCCATCAATTGTTTAGCTCACTATGCCACCCCAGTTTGGACCCAGCCATATGCAAATCAGTCTTGACCCTGTTCCCCCTGGGAACAGTCCAGCCGAACTGCCAGGTCAAGTCCTCCCTGGACCGGAAACATGCTTCCAGGGACCGGTTTCAGGGTGTCACCCTTCATCAGCCAAGCTAGCTTGAATCCAATGACATAGTGAGCCCAAAACCCACATCTGGGCAAACCCGCAGCAACTAGGCCAACAAAAGCAAACAAGCACAAATGCCCTAAGTGGAGACGGTATGCCAAGAAGTGGGTCCGCTGATTGTTCTGCCACCAGAATCAAGCTGCCTGGCTGATGAAGGGTGATTCCCTGAAACCAGACTCAGGATGCTTGTTTCTTATTCAGGGAGGACCTGGCCTGGCAGTTCGGGCTGGACTGTTCCCATGGGGAACAGGGTCAAGACAGATTTGCATATGGCTGGGTCCAAATTGGAATGGCATAGCAACCAAAAATACTGATGAATTAAACACAGATCTGTGACTGGGGGTGAATGCTTGATTTGTTCTGCATTCTGTTCATCATCTGTTGTTTTTGCATTTGTTGCCCCTAGTGGGAAGGGTATGCCTAGATGTGGGTCCCGTGCTTGCTATGCCACCAGAGCCAAGCTAGCCTGGCTGATGAAGGGTGATACCCTGAAACTGGTCTCAGGATGCTTATTTCTGGTCCAGGGAGGACCTGGCTTAGCAGTTTGGGTTGGACTGTTCCCATGGGGAACCGGGTCAAGACTGATTTGCATATGGCTGGGACCAAACTGGAATGGCATGGCAAGCAAAAATACTGATAATCTAAACACAGATCTGTGACTGGGGGTGAATGCTTGATTTGTTCTGCATTCTGTACATCATCTGTTGTTTTTGCATTTGTTGCCCCTAGTGGGAAGGGTATGCCTAGATGTGGGTCCCGTGCTTGCTATGCCACCCGAGCCAAGCTAGCCTGGCTGATGAAGGGTGATACCCTGAAACTGGTCTCAGGATGCTTATTTCTGGTCCAGGGAGGACCTGGCCTTGCAATTCAGGCCGGACTGTACCCATAGGGAACAGGGCCAAGACTGATTTGCATATGGCTGGGTCCAAACTGGAATGGCATGGCAAGCAAAAAAAGGATGGATTAAACACAGATCTGTGACTGAGGTTGAATGCTTCATTTGTTCTGCATTTCGTCCATCACCTATTGTTTTTGCACTTGTTACCCCAAGTGGGAAGGGTATGCACAGACATGGGTCCCCTGCTTGCTATGCCACCAGTGTCAAGGTAGCCTGGTTGATGAAGGGTGATATCCTGAAACCAGTCTCAGGATGCTTGTTTCTGGTCCAGGGAGGACCTGGCCTAGCAGTTCGGGTTGGACTGTTCCCATGGGGAACAGGGTCAAGACTGATTTGCATATGGCTGGGTCCAAACTGGAATGGCATGGCAAGAAAACAATCTGATGGATTAAACCAAGATCTGTGACTGGGGTTGTATGTTTGATTTGTTCTGCATTCTGTCCATCATCTGGTGTTTTTGCAGTAGTTTGAATTGGCATCTTTTCTTGATGGTGAGCAGTGGAGGTTCCTCATTTGCTGGGTGATGTAAGCCCGTTTGGGCAGGTTGAGAATTAGTCTGGCTGCTGAATTTTCCATCATCTGGAGCCTTCTCTTGAGTTCAATGGTGGTTCCTGCATACAGAGCGTTGCTGTAGTCCAAAAAGCTGGTGATTAGGGACAGCATGACTGTTTTTCTGGTGCTTTTGGGGAGCCATTTGAAGATTCTTCAGAGCATGTGAAATGTATAGAAGCAGATCGAGGAGACTGTGTTGATCAGTTGCTTCATTGTGAGTTTCCTGTACAGGATAGTGCATATGTTGTGTGTGTGGGCTTTTGGTGTTGGTTTTGGATCCAAGTTCAGGAGGCCACCAGGTGTTGTTCCAAAGTAAGGTATGATTTCCAAAGATCAGCACTTCAATTTTGAGCATAAGGCAGTTGTCCTTTACCCAGCCCATGATGTTCTTCATGCAGTTGGGGAAAATGGTCTTCATTGTCGTGGGGTCTGTTGAGAGCGAGAGGATGAGAGCTATGTTGTCGGCATTGGATATGATGTTGATACTGTGGGTTCTGACGATGTCTGCTAGGGGTGTCACATAAACGTTGAAGAGGCTAAGGGTTGAGCCTTGGGGGATGTCACAGATCGTGATCTTGGGTTTCGTGGTGAAGGGGGCAAGATGGGTTCTCCACGTGCATCCCATGAGGAATGATGTAGTCCATTTGAGTGCATCTTCTCTGATATCGATCTGGTGCAGTCTCTTGATGAGTGTGCTGTGGGAACTGGTGTTGAAGGCTGCTGAGAGGTTGAGGAGGATCAGGGAAGCTAATTCTCTTTTGTAGAGTAGTGTACGGATGTCATCTGTGGCACTCATCAGGTCTGTCTCAGTGCTGTGGCTGGCTCGGAATCCTGATTCAGAGGGGTTGTTTCTCTCCAGGTGTTCGATGAGCTGTTGGTTGATGGCCTTCTCCAGAACTTTGCCAGCAAACGGAAGCAGCAAGATGGGGCATTAGTTCTGGAGATCGCTGGGGTCTGCTAAGGGTTTCTTGAGGAGAGGTATGACCTCTGTGTGTTTCCATGTGTCAGGAAAGGTGGCTGTAGTGGTGGATGCTTTGAGGATGTTGGTGAACTGGTGGCTAATCTCATCGCTGAGTAGAGGGAGTTCATTAAGGTTATGGTATCTGGAGTATTGAGCTGTTCCCATGCGGTGGGATGTGGGTTGCGGGAGGCTTTCATGGGGGTCAGGAGGCTGAGGAGACGAGTGGATTGGGGTTCAAAGTTAGAGTGTCACAGAGTTCCTGTGAGGGAGGGATCATGTTCTCAGTGGCTATAGAGCAGGAGAACATTTTGACAATGGCGAAGAGTTTCTTGGTGTCATTAATGTTAGTCTCAATGTGGTGAGCAAGGGTTTCCTTTTTCGCATCTTTGAGTTGTTACTGGCATTTGCTAAGGGCTGACTTGAAGGTGGTTCGGTCTGTATCATCTCTGCTGGTGTGCCATGTTCTTTCTGGTTGTTTGCAGCTAAGTTTCATTGTGCTGAGTTCTGCGGTGTACCAGCTGGTTTGTTTGGTGGTTCTGTGAGTTTTGGCAGGTTTGATAGGGGCTACTCAGTTGGTGGCATTAGAGATCAGGTGTTGAAGTTTTCGACTGCCTGATTCAGGTTGGTTGTGGCGTCGGGATGGGTGATGTTGAGAGCCTCTTCCCATTGGGTCTGTTTCACTTTGCTCCAGCTGCAGAAGGGGGTTCTGAGGTGGTTGGGGGAGCAGGGTGTTGCTGCGATGGTGAAGTGGACGATGGAGTCGTCGGGCGAGGTGAGTTCTTTGGTGTGACTCTATTTGACTTTGTGGCTGGAAATGAAGATAGGATCCAATGTGTGTCCTGCTTTGTAGGTGGGGCCTGTGACCAACTGGGTAAAGCCAATGTTGTCCATTTGTTCCAAGAGGTTAGAGGAGTTTCTGTCTGTGGGGTCATCCTGGTGGAAGTTAGGCCCTCTAGTGTTTCATCTTGTATACACTGGGCATTTCAGTGATGATGTGGGGGACCAAGGAGGGGTTAAGCCATGTGTCTGTGATGAAGATCTCGTCAGGGGGCGAGAGTAGAGCAGATGTCCCAGACTTTGGTGGCATGTTTGCAGAGTGATGTGGTATTGATCAGGAGGCATCAGAGTGGTTCTGGGGTGGCATCGGCTGGCGGGGTGGGAATGGCAAGGGTTTCTGTGAGGGTGGGTGTTCCAAGGTTGCAGATGAACTGGCATGTGAAAGACAGCAGCGGCTTGTGGTGTTAAAGGGGGCGGGGCAGCACTCGCAGGGGGGAGCGGGAGAGGGTTGGGGAGAAAATATTAATAAAAATTAAAAAAATAAAATAAAATGAACTTACCTGAAAACCGTGCGTGCCGCACAGTGTCCCACTCCTCTGCTGGCTGCAGGCAGGCAGAGGCTCCCAGCCTGCCCTGCGACCAATCCTGAAGCTGCTCAGAGCCTCATCGGAGGCTCCCTTGCCCCACCGGAGCCGCCTTTGTTGTTGCCAGATCAGACAGGGGGGAAGGAAGCCTCATCGGAGGCTCCACCTGCCCCAGCCGAGCCCCGAGCCATCTCCAGAGGATGCGCGCAGGGTGGAAGCCTCGCTGGAGGCGCCCCACACCGTGCGGCCCTCCCTTGTGTTTTGGGGGCCCATGAGAGAGTCGGGTGAGGCCCCTCATCTGTGGCTCCTCTTGTTGTTTGCTGGCTTTGGCCCCCCTTCTAAAGGGCCAATTGAGGCCCAGGGACAGGGCCCCAGAGATCGCGGGCCCTAGGAGGGGCCTGTTATATAAACTGGAATGTGTGCGTGCCACCCCACCTCCGCCCAAATTATCATAGGCCCCTGTTTGGCACAGAGGAGCGTGTGGGGCCCCTTTCTCGATCTTCCTGGCACTGGAAGTGCCTCACCATCATCACTACAGGTACTTTGCATTCTAATTGTTCCTAATATGGACATTGTAGGCTTATTTGCTTTCCTGGACTTCTGATGATGTACCATGTATGTTTTGCTCATGTTCCTTTTATGGTCATGCTCTGCTGATATGTTTTCATGACTTGCCATATGTTTTATAATGTTCCTGATATGTGTGTTTATGATTTTCTATGCAAATGCATTTATTTAGTAATGTGATTCCTTACTACTGCTTATGTTGCAGAATAATAAGTAACCTGTGAGTTACGTGTGACTACTGCGGGTTCTGCAGAATAACTGTGTGTAACATTCTGACAACTGCTTGAGTAGCAGGATATTACTGACATGTTGTGTTTGGTCTAATGATTGCATAGTGTACAATACAGTATATTTTCATATAACTTGGTGTTGTGTTTCCTTTGTAGTGTGCATCACGTGTTGTGTGTGTTGTGCAAACTGTTTACACATTGCCTCTGGGATGGGCCTGACTGCTCGTGCCCAGCTACCAAGGGAATGAGCAGGGGTTATCTTAGATGTGTAACTCCCTTGCCCTGACTAGAATGGGTGGGTTCAGCTTGGCTTAGGGTGCATACCCTAGCCAACCAGAAACCCCATTTCTAACAATGGTGATGCAACCTAATTTGTATATATGAATGTATTTTTGAGTACATCGATATTGATTACTCCTATATTAACAAGAAAGCTTAATCACTCGTCTTTCTGTTAATTTATAACATTGGTGTAATGAAGAAGAAGCCCAGGTTTGAGATCCTGTGCCCAGACACACTCTGCGGCATCCTAAAGCAGGCTGTCTGACTGTGCGATATACACATCTCCTTCTTTTTGACACTCACAAGTTCTGTAAAGTTCTTGGCAAAGATGTAAAATGTCCATTAAAAGTACTCTTAAGCATTGGGGTTGTTGTCCTTGTTGGACTGATCAGAAGTAGGAGGTTTTGAGTGAAGTGCAACAGAGGTTATGAGTGTAGAGCTTCAAATAAAGAGTGTTGGTAATTAGAAAGCTAGAGTAAGTAGTTTGCAGATTTTGTATTGCTTCACGCAGGAAATCCAGCTTCACTAAGATGTTGAAAATTTCATTTTCATTTTAAAGAGTTGACAAGAGATGTATGCTCTTGTCAGTCATTGGAGACTGTAATCATCTACCATGCAAGTAATCACTCCTCACCTTTGCATCATGACCATGGGTGGTTTTCTCATTATGTGGAGAGTCAATCTGTGTTCTAATGATTTGGTGTAGCTGGATTGGACCAGTTGACAGAAGAGGCTGCAGTAAGGAGTGGCGGTGCCTACTAGAAGGTCACTGCATTTGGTCCTTGATGTTATTTTGAGCTGTACTAGTTTTAGATTATGTTTGTTCCAGGATATGGTCAAAGCTACCTGGCTTCATGCTGGTAGCATGTTGTCTGGTTTCAGTTTTTATGGGATGTGTGGTGATAATTGTGAGATGGGGAATTTGAGGATTGTAGAAAAGTGGAGTATTATGTGGTGTGGGGGTTAGTCCTCACCATGTAATACTCTCACAATACCCAAAGATGGTCCTTGGATTCACACTAGTAAATCCTTCGCTTAGTTGTGGTAGCGTGGCAAAGAGCAGTCAGGCTTTACTTAGAGGAACACGTGTCAAGCATTTCAAAGGACAAACATGGACAACAAGTAATTGACAAATCTAGAAAGAAGTCCAACACCAACTTATAAACATAGAGCTTATTGTTATATGTATTTTGACACCAAAACGAACATAATTTGATAAGTATAACCAGAGCTATAGATTTTAGAAGCAATATTAAATCATAGCAGAGCTGGCATTTTAATGTTGCATTGAAGTATATTGGAGAAATATCACTGGTTGCAAAAATGCACTTAGAAAGTGAATTCCGTGGACCCCTTCTGGGGTTAAGGTTGTGCAGTCCTTAAGACCAATTCATGGCAGTGCAGTTTCACCTGGCCCGTGGTGTTCGGGTGCAGAGTTCTCCTGGTTCGTCGGTGGTGCTGAGTGGGACTCACGTTGAAGTCAATGGCAGGAAGTCACTGGTACTACTTGGAGGTTGTGATGTGCAGAACCGATGCAGGGTTAAGGTAGTGGGCGTCCTGGGACTAGACCACAAAAGTCAGTTCACTTCTTCCTGGTCCGTGGGGTCTCGATGAAGAATTGTCTTGGCTTTCCCTGTGCTGATTTTACCGCTTGCACAATGTCGCTGACACAGGGATGCAAAATCTCAGCTGGGTCTGGGGCTGAGTTGCAGATGTCAGATGCAGGCTGCCCTGCAGCATTGAGTGAAGGGGTTAGTTACCGAACTGGCAACCAATAAGGATTGGCAGGAGTAAGGGTGCACATATCCTTTAGGAGCTTCCTGGGGTCCGTGGGAGCGGTGTAGCAGTCTCAGTCTTGGAGGCAGGCTGGTCTACAACTCCCAGAAGACACTGGACCTCCTGGTTTTTGACAATTCTGTGGCAGGGCTGATGGTCAGTGAAGATTCAGAAACTGAGGGTGTTTTTACCGGTAGCTTGCAGGGAACTAGGGGCAGGTCCACACTTCCATCATGTCTCTGCTGATCCAAGCCTCTAGGTATTGGAGTACAGAGGCCATCCACTCCAGAGGGAAATACAGAACAAATGTAGAAGTGGCTGAAGTCAAAGGGGAAGATTGCAGACATGACCCAGTTGACCACGATACCAGTTAGCACACAGAAATGGATGGTCTCCAGCATGACAACCGTTAGGTTGTGGGCAGGGTCTCGAACTTAGACCATGATGTCATTAGCGTACATGGAGACAATGAGCCTCCATGATGTAAAAGTCAGTCCAAGCTCTGCATCACATTGCCGGAGTCAGGCAGCCAAGGGCTCCATAGCAATCACAAAGAGCACCGGGTACAGCCCTGTTGCATGCATCTACCAATCATGAAGGCGGGTGAAACCAGGCTGTTTACCTGAACCCAACAATGTGGGAAACACAAAGTAGATGGACCCATTTAAGAAAGGTTGGGATTATTCCAATGCACTGCAGGAGGGAGAATGAGTAGGCCACTCTAAAGAATCTAAAGCCTTTGTGACATCTCAGGAGTCAGGGTGTGGATCACCATAAAGTGCATTTGGAGGTTATAAGCAGTAGACCTCCAAGGCACAAGACGTGACTAATCAGGATACACTATATGTAGGAACAGCGGAAGCAGGTGATCAGCATTATTTATTGTTGACATTGATCACCAACAAAGGTCAACATGAGTCACAATTGTTAGTGGGCTTGCCCCGATTGGGCATTGTGCCTCCTGAACCGAGGGAAGTAATGCTCCAGCAGTTCTGACTTCCTCATACATGGCAAGAAGATGAACTGCTAGCATCTGAGTATATTCTTTGTAGAATTGAACAGTAAAGCCATCCAGTCCTGGGCATGTTCCAGATGTTGAGGGTAATGTCCTCTGTGTAAACTGAGATGTTGAGATATTGATGATGCGCATCATCCAGCCATATCAGTTGTATGGAATGAAATTATTCTTGTTTACCCTCTGGGGCCACTGTTATAGAGAACTGATAGTGGTTGGTATGGTACTGTGTTACCATGCACATAACCTCTCTAAAAGAGCAGCAATGTTTGCTGCTAGCATCCCAGATGTCAGAGATGCAGGGAGTATTGTGCATTGCTCGGAGGGAAGATGCAAGAGTTGCCCAGCTCTATCGCCCTCTCTGTACCTACAAGCTGCAGCCTTTTATACAATTAATGGGTTTCTCTGAGATTGTCCTCCTGAAATGTGGAACATTTTGGATTTACTTGCACCTGGACTTGAGGATCATTTGTACTAAAATAACCATAATCTACATTGGGTATCTGACACTCCAGGCACACTAGTTGAGCATAATGACACACAGCACCCCCATCTGCTTGGACATGCACATGCAGATACGCCAGATATTAGCCTTTCAGGACTCCCGCAGGATACCTGGAGATTGCACCAGGAGGGATTTGCATGTGAAGTAGCCCACAATGGCATCCCTGTTGTCAGAGCTGAAGTCCTAGGGGCATATTTATCCCTTTTGGTGCAAAACTGCATTAGCGCAGTTTTGCATCAAAACGTTTTGCACCGGCTTGCACCATTCTTGAGCGGCAGCCGGACACCGTATTTATGGAATGGTGCAAGCCGGCGCAAAGGGTAGGCTAGTGTAAAAAAAAATGACGTTAGCCGGTTGGGGGTATGGGAGAAGGGGGTTTTGCACCAAAAAGTGATGTTAGGCAGGTTAGGGTAAAATAAAATTACTCTAACCAGCCTAGCGTCATTTTCTGACGCAAAACCATCCATACCACATGACTCCTGTCTTAGAAAAGACAGGAGTCATGCCCACCACCCCAATGGCCAGCACAGGGGACCAGGGTCCCCTGAGCATGGCCATTGCACCCAGTGCAATGTAGGGGGGCCCATTTCAGGGCCCCCAGTGGCACTCTATAAAATAAAATAAAATAAAATACTTACCTGTACTTACCCATGCTTACTTTGGATGGGGTCCCCATCCTCCGCTGTTCCTCTGGTGTGGGTGAAGGTGTCTCTGGGACATGGGATGGGCATCTATGGGCTTATTCCATGGTGTTCCACCATGGAAATAGGCCCACAGGTCTCCTAACGCCTGCCCTGACCCAGGCGTTAAATAATGGTGCAAAGCAAGCTTTGATTTTAGCACGGGGATAAATATGGCGCTAAGGCCATAGAGTCATTTTTTGCACAGGAATGCCTACCTTGCAACTCATTGACGCAATGTAGGTTTCGACATCCAAAAAATGACTTTAACTCCATGACTTTGGCAGAAGACGGGTCCAGCGTCAAAGTATAAATATGGCGTTAGTTTTGCACCTAATTTGCATACAAAAAACTGATGCAAATTCAGTGCAAAACAAGTATAACTATGCCCCCTATTCTCCAAAAATGTTTGGGGGAAGTATCTATGAGAAACCCCGGTCCTCAGGCTTGGCCATCCATATTCTCAGTACTATCAGGCATGGTAAGAAAGCAGGCATGGCAGAAATTACACCCCAAGAACAGGAGCCACAATATCTTCTGATATTAGGCAGTAATAAGTTTGTGACTAGGAATAGTGCTAGGTTGAGATGCAGGTGCCCTCTAGGCCCACAAGGTGTCACACCCACCATATATCGACCAGATTGCGATCAGAGATTATGGTGTATATCTGCACAGCTGCGCATGGGTGAGGACGCTGTTCAACTCAGGACTTGTCCTTGTCGGGCATAAATTTTAATCAAAATACCCACCCTAGGTATCATCAAGCAGCCTACTCCGAACAACTGATGCCATAGAGACTAGAAGACATATGAGCTGTGCACATTTGGGCCATAAATACATACCGCCTTGCTCTCCAATATACCATGCACAATTAAGTAGCAGCTGTCTGCATCCCATTCCTCCATGAGTGTGCACCATCACAGACATTTCCTAGGCACTATTGCCCCTGCACTGACATAGGCCGAGTATGTAGCTACATTTGCTTCCCCAATTCAGCCGGCGTGTAGCCTATCACAAGACAGGACAGCAAGAAGTAACTCCTACAGGAAAGCAATATCTATTTTATGATGCCAGAAGGAGGTAAATAGGTGGCTAACTTTGTGTAGGTCACTGACTCCTTGTATATTCCACAAAAAGAAAGTGACATTACCCATGGGAGCTACACAGTACTGACTACCCAAAGGCTGGACAGTGTGGTCCCACCATGCCGACCAACCCACCCCAAATGACCATCAAGGCAGTAGTTGCAATTAGAGCTTCAGCACCTGACGTTTGAGCATGTAGGAAAGTGTATGGAAGCAGAAACTTCACAAATGCATCCCATCCCTCCCGCTACCAACTTCAACATCTCAACTTTGCTGAAGAAAAATACCCTGCATCAGACCAAACAAAAGGAACAATACAAGCTCCAGGAGGGGTAACATATGGAGCTATCACAGGGATTATTGGGGATTGAATAGTCAGGATACTCCTAGAAGACGTGAAGTTATCCAGCCTGCTAATGCAGCCAGCATTCAGCAGGTTGCCCAAGCCAAGGGCATGGATACTGCACACACGGGATCATCCACAGTCACAGCACTTCCAGAAGTATGATGCAATGCAAGTTACCATAGAGAAGTCTGGCAGATCCGCGATCTGAGGCAAGAGCCAGGGCAGATGGTCTGCAGCAGTCACCAATGTGGAACCACAGGTTAAGAATGCTGGTCCATTAGCAGATAGTCTTCCAGGAGATGGGTGCCACATGTCAAGAGGGTGAGCAAAGTATCAGAACATAGAGGAGTGGCATGCCAACTCAGACGTTATCGCTGAACCCACCACTGAGGTCATCTGCAGCTAACATGTCACTGTTGGCATTTTGTTTTTTTACCTGCCTGTGGCTGAATTTTAGAGCCAGCTTAGGATCTGTGAACATGTGAGTCTTCCTATGAGTGGTTAACCACGGTGTGGCTAGACACAGAAGTGCATATGACAGGCCGGCCTTCATGAGCAGTTTCTCTGCCGACAGGAAGTCTCTGCTGGAATTCTGTACAGCCAGATGAAGCTGGGGTATGCAGAGATCCTGTTCCCCTCAGAGTGTAACTCTGTGGACTCTCTTGATAGTTGCAAGATGGCTTTCCTATACAGGTAATGCAGAAGGCTGACAATGATCAGGTGCACCAGGATCCCCAGTGGGTGCCAAGGCCTTAACAAGTGATGATCACGCTCCAATGAGAAGAGGTCAATCAGCTATTAACCAAGTAGGGACATAAGCATCTCCTAGACACAGACTTCAACTTTCCCCATGGTGATGGATTCAGGCAGGCCTAGGATTTTTATGTTTTTCTGTTGATAGCGGGCCTCTAGGTTCTCATTCTTTGCCTTGATGATCTCCATTTGTTGCAGAATTTCAATGTGTGGTGTACTAGCCTCTTCAGTATCAGACTCTCGCTGATCCAGCTTGCCCAGGCAGTTGTCATGTTTTTCCAGCTTGTCATTCAAATGTTCTAGTCTATTAGTGAGGGTGTCGGGTCTGGATCTACCCTGAGGAAGTCTCCCCAGTGATGCTTTCCCCTTCTTCACATCTGTCCACCTGGAGGGCATCTTCTTCTCAAAGGTGAGGTTGGTCTGATTATGATCATGTTATTCCATGACTCCCACCTCCCTGGGCCACAATGTAGTCGGGCAGATGGATAAAAAAACAGCACTGTCTTCTGGATATGTACACGGGACTCCAAGAATCTCCAGGGCAATGAGCTAGGACATGAGGCTTCAAGGAGGGGAGAGAGCGGTGGTTTGGAGCAGGCAGGGAGAAAGTAGATGGCACCAGGCAACAGACTCAGGAGGGACTCCCAGTCAGGGCAAAGGGGTCTTACCGCCAGTTTGCACAGCCACCGGTCCCACCACGTCCTGGATTCTTGGGGGCACATGCAGACCAAGGTCTTGAGGCACAAGCTCCAAGAGAAGCAGCAGGGAGTGACTACATCCCTGTTGCTAGAGTGATGTACAAAGTCACCACCTAGCAGCACTCCCTACCCTCAGAGTCCCAAGCTGGAGGGAATGATTGACACAGGTATATGCCGGTACATGCAGGAGTGGCTAAGAGCAGCTGTTGTGGCAAGCAGAGTGAGTGGTCTCAGCCTCTCAGTGTACAGGAGGTTGAAGGCCCACGCGAGGGGCATGTCTCCTCAATTCATTCTAGCTCTCCACGGTGCCCCCAAGACCACAGCACCAGTTAATGTTCTTTGTGGGTCAGGGAAGTCTCCTCCACAGGTGACCACTAGATGGTATGACTAATCCTTAGTGGGCAGCCATCTTGTGGCATGGCTCTTGAGCTCTCCGCTGAGATGTTGTTACATACATCTTGTAGTATTATCTGATGTTGTGATCACATTATTTTAGGTTTAGTGATTACATTATATTCATGCTGAAGACATTTAGGCCCGTATTTATACTTTTTTAGCGCTTCATTTGCGTCATTGTTTGACGCAAAAGCGGCGCAAACTTACAAAATACAATTGTATTTTGTAAGTTTGCACTGCTTTTGCGTTAAAAAGCGGCGCAAATACGGCGCTAAAAAAGTATAAATATGGGCCTTAGACTATTGATCGTGAGAGTCAGATTTGTTTTACTTTGGCTACAATATACGGCCGTGGGCTATCAGACAGAACAGAAAGAAATTATGTTACAATAGGTGTAAAAGGCATGCATAAATATGACTTCAAGGTTTGATTGACAGTACATTGAGGTGCAAAATCACCCTAAGTGTGAAATCAGCATAAGTGGGTGAGACTTTTAGGAATTCTATATATTATTTATATGAAAAGTCACATTTAGGTGCAAACTCACTCTTGGTTCACCATGAGTAGAAGTGTGGTAACTCTTTTATTACCACAAGTCACATTTAGGATGAAAAATATATTTCTGTGCAAAGTCACCCTTGGTTCAAAGTCAACTGGACTGTGGTGTCAGATTAAGGTGCAGCCTCCTATTTAGAAGCTCAAATCATGTTTAGGTAAACAAAGGTTATTAAAATCAGAAGGGGATTATCTACTTTAGGTACAGAACGACTCAAGAAAGAGAGGAAATGCTACTAATATGTCATTATATGTGCAAATAGTGTGCATCGACATGAATTCGCATTTTGCTGACAGCACCATGAGATGCAAAATCACTCTTGGTGTAGCATTAGCATAATAATGAAAACCATTTAGAAACATAAATCAATGCAGATGTAAAATCACCTTTATACGCAAAGCTACAAATGAAGACATTTCAACCTTCTTACAAGTAAGCTGCACTATCATAGAGCAAAGGCAAATGTTAGTGTAAACCCACAATAACTTACAATATCAATAATGGTGCATCATCAAAAGGAATGTGCAAACATATTTGGGGCACAAAAGTGCCCCAGTAGAGCATGGGGATACTTCTAATCACGATCCAAGCACTACAAATGGGTGACACATGTAAGACAGGTGGTAAACACACACCTGATAGGCAAACCCGGAAGGTGAGACTACATAATTCCTGTTGTCTGATACAAAATGGCAATGCTCTTTCTTCAAGCAAAGGCTGAAGGAGCCAGCCCAGAAAAAAACACAATCACTGTAGAGGGCTGCTGGACAGGGCTTGCTTTTTATTCAATCTGGAATCTCCTCGTTGGGCTGGAGCCACACATGGCTACCTTTGAAAGCTGTTGTTGCCTCTGTCAGATTTCCCAAATCCCAAGGTCAACAGCAGCAAGCACAGGGGGATTCAAGAGTAGGTGTAGACTCTCCTATATGCGGATGATATTGGGTTATTAGACCTGACCCCTGAAGGCTTGGAGAGACGTCTTCATTTTCCAACAAAGTATACTGACAGACATTAGGAAGGGTAGTTAAGACGAATTACAGATGGCTCTTGAGTACCGTACCAATAGAAATAGTTATATTTTACCCATACTTAGGAAAACATTTCTGATGATTCATTTGAGACAGAAGACAGTGCACATCTGACAAATAAGGCACTGTTCCACGCAAACGAACTTAAAGCACCTTATGGCGCTACTGGCTGAAGGCACTTTATTCATTTACTGAGTGTTTACAAGATGAAAATACCACCTACACCAGGGGTCTTCGAACTGGGGGGCCTCAAGTGATCCCAGGGGGCCCAGGCTCTGGCCAAAAGACACAGATACCAGTGTTTTGTTTTAAGCTGAAACATGTTATCGCATTTTTGAAAAGGTAACTATACTTAACTGCAATGTTTCAATATGTCTAGACATAATTAAGCATTGCCATCTTTATAAAATATTTCTGACAAATTCTGAGGGAGGGACAGTGATCTGTATTTTTCAACTGGGGGCTCAACATTAAAAAGTTTGGAGACCACTGACCTTCACTACTATTTGGTGTAGAATCTATAAAAATCGAGCACAGGCACAGCATGCATAAAGTAGAAGGGAAAATCCTGAGATGAATCTGTAATTTAAATATCATGTTGCCAATAGAGGCACAAAGCATCAAAATGGGGCTCTTTAGTCTGATATTGGTGGATTTTCAAGATATGAGTTAATATACCCTCAGAGTCCATCCAAAGTCTTCCATGAAACTTAGGGGAATATTTACAAGAAAGTGTTGCATCAGCATTGATGTGCCACTTTTCTTGTTCCCCCCTGAGCCTCCCTAATGGCACTGTGGGTGCACTGTATTTACAATATGGCACACCATGGTGCACAATACCACAATAGTGCCAACATTTTTGGTGCTATTCCGGCGCTTTGCTGCACTAGTGCCAAAAATGTTGATGCTGGTCCAGCAAAGTACAGGGAGGCCCATAGGAGATTATGGGTGTGTCATTTTAATGTCTGCCTCAATCAAGCATTACAAATGATGCAAAAAATGGTGCATTTAAATCTAGTTAATTTCACTGTGCCATTTTTTGGGCCTCCCTGCCTGGCAATGCTCCCCTTGATTACATTATGCCTGGTGTAGTCATAATGTGGTACAATGGTTTACAAAGTGGCACAATGCATGCATTGCTCCTCTCTGTAAATGTGACCCTGGGAGATTGCCTCCTAAATTAAACATTAGCGTAAAAAATGACACTAGTGTGCCGCAAGGGGCTTGTAAGTATGCCCCTTAGTTCTAGGTAACAAAATATTCACCTTTTTGGGAGATGAAACTGGCTGGGAGGAAGAAATAAGGACAGGAAGTGTTTCAGCCCCATAGCCCTAGTTAGATGGAATTTGGAGCATACGGTCCGCCACTGTATGCTCATGTTTAGACTAAATTGCGTCCATTTAAGTTGCATTGTGAATGCTTGGGGGCGAATAAGTTGGGTCGACAGGAGGTGTAACTTGTGTAAGGGTGCAGTTCAGGCGGTTGCTCATGTATTATTTGTTTGCCCTGTTCTAAATCCCTCCAGATACTTTTTTTTTTTAAACCCCTGTTTATGAAAAATGGTAATAAATCTGCTTGGTCATATAATTTTAAAGATTTTTAAGTGCTTTTTAAATATGTATTAACGTTTGTCCATGTAGATTAGTCCACAAAACATTATAGAAAATGTATTTAATTCTATTGTATCAGGTTTCAAATCATTTTGTTATTTTACTGTTGATCTCTCTGTAGATATAAAACTTTAATCAAATCTTGAAATCTTGAATCTTGAGTTGAATTAGAGCGAGAAAAGAGGTAGATAGAAGAGAATGGATGTAAGGATAGAAAGAGAGAGACACAGCAATGGGGAAAGGAGCAGAGCTGATTTGTGCATGTTTGACAGGGCTGCTTTTGGTTTACCAGCAAGGCCTGTGGGACTGACCCAAAGCAACTCTCTGCATATGCTTTTGGCCTTGGTGACGTTCTCTTGCACAACTTGAAAAAACAAAGAACTTGGAAATTACAGAAAAAGCGTTTCTCTCCCGTATGTCTTATGTGCGTGTGTTAAGGAGAAGCATGATGTAACCACGCTTCACAAAGAAACCATCTGAGCAGTAACAAGTAATAAACTACGGCAGGATATGTGCTTCAGAAGACTTCACTCACACCTTCAAAATCTGTTATTAACGAATAAACAAATAATTAGTTGTATTTGGTGAATACAAGTCAGAACATAATACAGTGATGCCACGAGCCAGACTGACTTCAACGAAATTAAGATTTGTGTTTACTTTTTTTGTCCAGGTCAGGACTAGAACAAATACATACGTTCTCAAAAATAGAAAAAATCTTGTGTGGGCGATAGATGTGTGATTTCAAACAAACACTTCCCGTTTCCACTATGCTAATGTGTACACTCTCCTTTTCTTTCTATTGGTTAGTTCATAAAGTTTCAAAGTGCAGAATTAGCTCTCTCTCTCTCTCTCTCTCTCTCTGCAATTAGTATTGATACATTCTGGGAATTTTAGGTCATGTTGATGCCCCAAGAATACCATGATCGACAGGGGCCAATCATGTTGACCAAGTACACATATTTTTCTCCAGTTTATGGACATTGATCATCCCCATGCTACTGTGTCCTGTACCCGCAAAATTAAAATGTAACCAACAGTGCACTTTGCTGTCCACTTAATATTAGTTACGTTACACAGTGTGCTATATTGTACTGCATTATTACACATGCAAAATGTCTATATATATGCGCGGGGGGGATTTGTTCAATAACTGCATGTTTTTCATGTTATAGTTACATGTTCATATTATGTCTGTTTAAATGCAAAAGTAGCAGCGTTTAATGAGAGCCAGAGTATTGCACGAACTATGTACATACACGTTACTGCAGAAAGACTTCTAATCGACAGGGTGAATATTTCTGGAGGCAAGACATAGCTCTGCTAAATGCTGAATAAAGCATGAGCATGTAAGATCTTTTCAAACCCCAGGCATCATGGCTTAAAACTCTGCCAAGGTCAACTAAGCTTTTCATCTCCCCGTGATTCATGAAATGACTACCAATTACTTCTGTACAACACAGCATAAGTAAAAAAATAAATAAAAAAAACTTCTCAAATGTATACCCGTAATTTGGCAATCAAAACGTGTAATCCACTTTTATTGCAAATAACGTTGACATAATAAAACAAACAGAAATGTGTGTGTTTCTCTTTTATCGGACTTCCCACAGTACTAACTGGTACTACCAGCTTGGCAATACCATATCACCGCAATTTAAAAATGGTAAGTATTGGTAATAAGCCGAAAAGGAACTGTCCCTTTTTATGTAAACTGCAATATATTGAAAACAGGACGATAATGAGAGAAATGCTTACTATGCGTAAATAAGTCAAACAGAAATACAATTGGAAAAAAGGAAGCTCCGCTTGTGGAATAGATGGATGCTATCACGATAGACTCGAACAATTCGGCACATTTCAAAAAACACATTCAAACACATTCTTCATAAACATTTGAGTCTTTGTTAAGGCATTGGCCAAGAGGACAAATAATATGGGACCCACCTTCCACGCCTTCCTTCCCCTGTAAATTTACTCGGACAGTCATAAGTTCTGTCATAATAAAGTAAACATAAAATAGAGATTATTTTTTAATTGGACAGTTGAGAGTGCTAAGCCGAAACCTAAAGGTGCTGCTTATCGCACCTCGTAAATTACCATACCAGAGTTCGATATTTAACAGGTGTGATAAATAGCACCACTAATGAGTTTCTGGGGAGTAGCAAGCCGATTTTGGTGTTTGCCAGACCAAAAACGGCATGATAATGTAATTATAGTATGTTTTTCCCTGTTAAATTTCGGTAGATTTGAACTACCGAAATGTAACAAAGGTTGAGGGATTTAGGCCCAGATTCATACTCTGTTATCCCTTAATTGGTGTCATTTTTGTTTTACGCTAATTCACGCAAACTTAACTCCATATTTATATTTTGGCACTAGACTAGTCTAGCGCCAAAATATTGGAGCCAGAGTAATTTTTGGGATGTGTGAAACCACCTTGCATCAATGAGATGCAAGGTGGGCGTTCCCATCCAAAAAATGACACCAAGGCGCTAGCGCCTTATTTATCCTCCAGTGCCAAAATGGTGCACGGGAGGAAGGAGAGCCTAAATAATGGCGCTAAGGCTGCTTAGCGCCCTTATTCAATGCCTGGGTCAGGACAGGGATCAGGGGACCTGTGTACCCATCTCCATGGTTAAGCACCATGAAAAGAGCCCACAGGCGCCCTCCCAAAGCCTGTGGAAAATAGATTTCTTAACTTAGCGTGAAGGCTCCATTTTGTCTAACCTTTAAACTCCATTCTGTATATGTTATGAGTAAAATTCTGTGCCTTCCGCATCTGTACTTGTTTCGTTTTTTAAAAATGTGCTTGTTTCTCTCAAATGTTTTCAAAACTGCGCAGAGGGCCTAATTGCCCCTCTTGTTCCCAAAAATGTTTTTTCTGTGCTTGAACATCATGTTCTTGTGGTTCAATGGTGTTACAGGAAATGTTTGCTTGAACATGTTTGGAAATTATCACGCATGTATTGTGTGGTAAAGTGGGTACTGCAATAAGACATAGGAAGGGGGAAGAAGAGGTCAGTTTCTCTTGGCCAGGGAGAGTCATCGACACTCTTTGGGAGGGTGATCCACTGCAGCGAAATAAAATGCTCTTGTGAAGCCTGCTCGAATCCTTGAATTCTATCTTGTATACATTCAGCCTCCTGCTAAAAGAGGCTCGCACATTTATTTCACAAGCCCCAGGAACACCCCAACCCACACCAGAGGGAAACCAAAGGATGGGGGACCCCGTTCCAGGTAAGTATAGGTAAGTAGAGGTAAGTATTTTATTATTATTTTTTATAGTGCCATTGTGGGCCCTAAGATGGAGCCCCATACATGGCACTGGGTGCAGTGGCCATGCCCAGGGGACCCTTGACCCCTGTGTTGGCCATTGGGGTGGTGGGCATGACTCTTGTCTTCTATAAGACAAAAGTCATGTGGTATGGATGGTTTTGCGTCAAGAAATGACGCTAGACTGGTCAGAGTCATCTTTTTTGAACTCTAACCAGCCTAATGTAATTTTTTGGTGCAAAACTCAATTCTCCCATATCGCCAACCCCACCAGGCTAACATAATTTTCCATGACGTAAGCCCACCCTTTGCACCGAATTGCACCACCCCATAAATTTGGCACCCGGCTGTTGAATTAATAAGAATTAATAGTAAATGAGGTTCTTAGAAGTTGTTCTCCGTTTTTACGTGAAGATTAGCTTACTTCTAAACCTTTGTGCTGATATATATTTTCAGTTCGTTTGTCTGCACATTCTTAAATAATTTTGAATAGTTGGTGTGTGTATATATATATATATATATATATATATATATATATATATATATATATGAATACTGTGTGAAAATTGTATTTCCTGTTGTCTGTCTTATATTAACCTTTTCTGATAATAATAATCTACATGCTTCTTTGAAATCGTCGTGTTAACATTCTTCAGTAACGTTTTTGAACTCTGGTTGTTTGGAATGTTGATACGAAATTATCAAATTGGATGTTGATAATATATTTATATTCTTTGAATGTTCACAAGAGTCAATTCCAGCCAGAGACTCTTTTATATGCTGCAAAAACCTCCTGTCACTGCATTTACTTCTAAACAATTAAATATTATCTATGGTTAACTCAAATAGTCCGTGAAATGCATGCAAAGCCAAGTTTGCCTCACAAAACGTTTACCTCACAACAAGCGCTCTCTCAACACATCTGGATTCCTGTCAGGTCACAGTTGAAGTGCGAAGATTTCTAGTGGTGTACACGTATCATAGCAACGAAACTGAGTGCAACTCTAGAACGACAACTTAACATGTGAACTTCTCATCGGCCATCTTGGATTCCTTTCTTCTGCATTTTCTTTGCAACGTGTGCAGCATGACTTGACAAACTTTCTTCCAATAAGGACATCACTT
The DNA here is from genome assembly GCF_031143425.1 of Pleurodeles waltl. Classification (NCBI taxonomy): domain Eukaryota; kingdom Metazoa; phylum Chordata; class Amphibia; order Caudata; family Salamandridae; genus Pleurodeles; species Pleurodeles waltl. Next base: position 114,664,220 of record NC_090450.1, read on the forward strand.
ATTCCACTGTGGATACTTCTTTACTAGCACTCCCATTGCTTTTTCTTTACTTTTGCTGTTTTTACATGGCAAGTTTGAGGGTTCTTGACAGACAGGAATTCCTGCGTTGTATCCCATAGATGCAAGGTAGGTTCACGCATCCAAAAAATGACTTTAACTTCAATATTTTGGTGCTGGACTTGGCTAGCTCAAAATGTAAATATGGAGTCAAGTTTGTACTGAATTAGCATAAACAAATTATGCTTAATCAGTGCAAAGCTAGAATAAATCTGGACCGAAGAACCCCACTCCTTCCAGAAAAGAAAAAGGGAGGAGGTCCAGCCCTAACATTTTTGCCAGCTTTCCACTGTACAAATGTGACATTGAGTGGTTGCGGTTGTAGGGTCCCTCCTGCCTAAACATAACTGTAATTGTAACCTGGATTTTCTTCATTTCTGGGGCCACTGGCGCAGGTGACTTTTGAGATGTAGGTTGGGGGAGACTCAATGTGCATCGTGGTGCAGTCACCGCATGCCATTGTATCTCTATCCGACACTGAGGGGCATGTTTATACTCTATTTGCACAAAATCTGTGTCATTTTTTGATGCAAATTCAGCGTGAAACTAATTCCATATTTATATTTTGACGTTAGACCCGTCTAACATCAAAATATTTGAGTTTGCACCATTTTTTAGATGCATAAACCTACCTTGCGTCAATGAGATGCAAGGTAGGCACACCAGTCTAAAAATGATGCTAACCCCATAGCCCCATATTTATCCCCCGTGCTAAATAGACACACAGGTAGGAGGAGGGGCTCAATAATGGCGCTGTACTTTTTGACGCAAAACTGCATTTGCGCAGTTTTGCATCAAAAATATAAATATGGGCCTGAGTCTTTCTGTGTCATTGTGAGGTCACTGAGGCAGGTGATTCTGGAGCACTGCTGGAGACAGGGCTTTTGCATGACAATGTGATCATCTTTTTCCCCACTTTCCACCATGATTTGACTAGGAGTGGCTGATGGTTCACAGCTCTACTTACCTTCATCAGCGCAACCATGTTCAGCAATTTATTTTGGGTGCTCTTCCCATCAGATTGCGTGATGTTTTTTCATATGGGTCGCCTGGCCTCCAGTACCATAATGTGAGCCAGGCTTACCTCAACAAACACTTGCAGGGCAAATGGAGCATATCCCGATGTTCTCCCCCTGTTTGCTAATTCTAAAAAAGTCCCAAGCTGGGGAGAAGTACTTTCTTACTGGGCCACTGCCAATGGCTGAAGAAGCCCTGGAGGGAGGCTGGTGTGCTGATTGCCTCTCTGCAGTGTATATTTCTACTGAGGTATGGGTTGGTGCAGGTCTCTGCTCGGGCCTTACAAAAAGGGGAGCTGGCGGTACTACCTGTGCCACATTCCTCGGAGCAGGTTGGGTAGTAATGTTGGACTCCTCTGTGCCAGTTTCCACAATGACTGGCTCATTGTCATCATCCTCCTCACCATCATCCCCTTCCTTGATTCTAAGACTTTTTGGAACTTTTCTTTTCCCTTGCCTCTACTGGCATCTACAGTCTCTGAAGGAGTCCACTCCATGTCCCTATCATTGTCATCAAAAGTGCTTCTTGGAGAATATGGTGGGATAGTACACTTTGTTTTTTTGCTGGAGATCTGGGAGCCCTTGATTCATAAAGAGGAGGTCCTTGCTCAGGTGGAAGCTTAATCTCCTGTCCTGCTCCATTTTCAGGAAGATCTACTATTGCAGGATGTGGCTGCAGTCAACTTTGCTCTCTCTCCTGAAATGATTGGGTACTACTTTGTGAAAGGGACAAATCCAATTCAACGTCACTGCTTGTTGGCATCACAATGGTTGCAGTGGCTGCCTCAATGACAGACATGTTCTTGGGCTTCTGTTGTGGTGGTTCTGTAGATGCAGGAGTGCTGCTCCCAAGTTCCTCCCTGGAGGTCAGTGTGGCAGGCACATGTCTTTTGAAAAAGGTTGCAGTCAGCACACCACTGGTGGAAAGCTGCTTCTTCACACTGACCACGTTCTTGAGAGCAACTTTCTTTGGGGCTATTTTAAACTTTTAATTTGCAATAACACTAGCAGAAGAGATTTGATGAATTAACTGTACAAGCCTCTTTGGCAGTACTGCAGGTGATGTGTTGTCTCTTCTTTTGCCCACCTAAAAGCAACTAAGCAAGAAAAACATGTAGTTAGTTAAACATGGCATTCTTGCAGGATGAAATAGTACAGCCAAATGCACATGTTTATACTCTGTTTGCGCCGGATTAGCGTTTTTTTTTTTACACAAATCCGGTGCAAACCTAACACCATATTTATATTTTGACGCTAGACCTGTCTAGCGTAAAAAATATTAGAGTTTGCGTCATTTTCTGGATGCGTGAAACCGCCTTGCGTCAATGAGATGCAAGGTAGGCATTCCCATCCAAAAAATGACTCAAACACCCATGCGCCATATTTATCCATCGGGGCAAAGATGATGCACAGCCCTGAGGTGGATCCGAAAAATGACGCAAAACTCGATTTGCATCAAATTTTAACACCTGGGTCAGATCAGGAATTAAAATGGGGCAAACACACCACTACATAAGGAGAACATAGACAAATAACATTATTGCTCAAGAAGGACAACATGGAGATGCTACTCAGGCAGCATGCCAGACGACACAGAGCACAGGACCAACAGCAGCAGCTACCACCACACCAACCTGGGCCCCAAAGGCAACCCAGAAGGCAGGAGAGGCTCTTCAGGAACAGGACAATCCTCCAGGGCTTCAGGGAACAGGATATCATCTGGAGGTACAGACTCAACTGGCAAGCCATACAGCATCTGCTGCGCCAAATTGAGCCACAGATAACAGCCAGCCTGCAGACACCACACAATATTCCACCAGAGACCAAGCTTTTAGCTGTCCTGCACATGTTGGTAAGTGGCTTATTCCAAACTACAGGTGCCCTGGTTGCTGGGGTATGACAGCCCTCATTCTCCGCCTTCCTTCCCAAGGTCATTGATGCCATCATCTCCTTCACACCCCGCCGCATCAGCTTCCCTAACACACAGCAGAAGCAGCAGGAGACCAAACATGGGTTATACCAGATACATGGCTTCCAGCATGTTCTTGGTGCTATTGACTGCACCCATGTCCATACTGTACCACCTGCTGCAACCGAGCATCTATACCACAACAGAAAGCACACCCACTCCCTAAATGTGCAGGCCATTGTTGATCACCATGGATTGTTCACCAACATCTTGGCAAAGTATCCTGGGAGTGTACATGATTCCTTCATCTTTTGCCACAGCACCATTAATCAGCACTTCCAGGATGGACAATATGGCAATGGCCTTCTTGTCTGTAAGTCCGTAAACCTAGTAGTATACACAGGGTACAACAACCCTGTAGGATACACAATACATACACCACTGCATTGACACGTGGCCAGGAAGACACTGAGGTGTGACACAGGTAGTTATGTTGGACACCCTGACACAGTGGGATACACACCTATGGACAAATGATGGCTGCCAATACCAATAGATGCCACGTTAGAGCTACAATGGGCCAATTTCAAACCATACAGTGACAATAAAATGGCTTGCACTGGAAGTACAACTTAGAAGATGAACCATTTACTATTACATAAGGCCACATAGTCAATCCCACACCTTCCCAAGCAATAAGTACTCTGGAAGGGGTGTGCAATGTGTGTTGCTGCAGGTCAAGCACCATGAGACACATAGCATGATGATGCTGACTCACATGTAGGTGACATGAAAATACTGAGGCAGTACCAACATCACACATCACTTCTGGGGTGACGTTGCCAGCTAGCTATAAGGAAGTGGACTGTGCTATGAACACATATTGATGTGACACTAATGCAAACTGCACACTGCTGCACATACTGAAAGAGCTAATTATCCATCTAAATAACAGATATACAGGGAGATGGCCCTTCCTGCACAGATACATCCACTTCCACAAGCCAGTTAGCCAGCTTACCTGGAGCAAGTTTGGTAGTGTAGTTGCACGGTTGCACATGACCCAGCGGCAGAGGGAGCCACAAAGGCCTACATAGAACCAAGTCACAAATGGGACAATTGTGCATTGTCAGTACTGAACACCTCTGTGCTGCCAACTTAGGGAGATTTGTTGGGCATTATCACCAAGTTCAATCAAAGGGCCTCACTTCAGGTTTTCATCTACAATTACATTTATCCAACCAGATGGGATGTCCAGGCCATGTAGTGCAACCATGTTACCACCACATTGGAATATATTGTGTGTGTGGAAGTATCATGTCCCCTCCAGTGAACGCATACTAAAACATGTAGCTCACTACACAATGCATGGGAAATACACACTGAACTGCAATTTGGAACTAAACCATAGCTATCAGGTCAATAAGCCAAACACAAGTTGTCAAGTCAAACAAACCAATGCAGAAAAAACCTCACAGAAGCCCAGGATCCCACACAATGCCACAAACACGTATGACTCACAGACAACACAAGATCTAAACTGCCATGCTATATGAGATTCCTGGTGCAAGCAACAACAAAATACTTACTCCTATTTTCTTTTTCAGCTGATCAGGGTTACGGGATCCAGCCATAGATCATGACCCCCATTCCCCAATCCAAGCACAGCAGCAGAGCATACCTATTATGAGGCACATCGGAGGACATGCACCATTGTTGAAAAGGCCCTAGGCATCCTGAAATCAGGATTCAGGTGCCTGGACATCATCGGAGGCAGCCACCTAAATGCCCTAGAAATGGTCTGCAAGATCATATTGACTTGTGCCATCATGCACAACATTTGTGTTGGGAGGAATATCCCACTATGTGAACCTGAACAAGAACTGCCTGAGGACGAGGAGGAGGTGGATGGTGGCAGGGAAAATGAGGAGGAACATCCAAACACAGCTGCAGGAATGTGTCGCAGACAGCAGATAGTTCAACACTTTTTTCAACAATAATCACTATAAACACATTGTTACGACATGGAATTAAACTCTTCACTTTATCACTGAATCCAGCTCTCGGTACTTATTTATGCCTCACATGTTATTTAGGAATGTGAGTATTACCTCAGGGAGCATGTCACAAAGACAAATCTGACTACTTCTGATACCACATCACATTTGATGCGTATGACTGTACAGCAAACATCACATACAGAATTTAAAATCTTTTCTATTTCACATATGAAGGCCAAAATCATAGCACCACAGCTATGACAGACATCCATGTTGCCAACATTGTTTAATGTAGCACGTGACACACAACTATGACATCTTCAATCACAAGGTAAGTCAGCGCATCATAAATGAGCCAGTGGATGTGAAATAGCATTGGTAACAGGAATATATGAACAGACCCTTGACATCAGTATGTGTGACATTTGCTATCTCTGCAAGGAGCTTGTGTGACGAGAGGTGCATCAATCGTGAAAATGGATAGCATGAGTGTCCTTGGTATGACAAGCAATGCTCACAAGACATGCCCTGTGCAGTCCATCCCTGGTAATGAGTCCTGCCACAGCCATGTTTTATGTCTCTGCCCTCCCTTCTCTAGGGGGAGCTGTAAATGGACTATCTGTACCCTGAGAATCATCCTCAACACTCACCCAGACTACCATTCTGACTTTTGTTTGCTTCCCTTTTCTATATGGCATGCCATAGTACACCTACATCAGCCTGCATTAACTTCAGGTCCCATAATTCACTGCCTGGTAGTCTGGAAGACCTGTAATCTTCTGTCCATAGCTTCCTATGGGAAAAGTCTGGTTGTCCCCTTATACTGGACTCTCTCCTCCAAGACTTGTGAGAGACTGAAGCTGCACACACCTGGGAGGAGCTTGTGTGACAAGAGGTGCATCAATCCAGAAAATGGATAGCCTGAGTGTCCCAGGTATGACAAGCAATGGTCACAAGCTATACCCTGTGCAGTCCATCCCTGGTGATACGTCCTGCCACAGCCATGTTTTAAGTCTCTGCCCTCCCTTCTCTAGGGGGCACTGTAAATTGACTATCTGTACCCTGGGAATCATCATCAAAACTCACCCAGACTCCCATTCTGACTCATCTTTGCTTCCCTTTTCTATATGGCATGCCATAGTACATCTACATTAGCCTGCATGGACTTCAGGTTCCATAATGCACTGCCTGGTAGTTAGGAAGACCTGTAATCTTCTATCCATAGCTTTCCATGGGAAAATCTGGTTGTCCCCTTATACTGGATTATCTCCTACACGACTTGTGAGAGACTGAAGCTGCATCCACCTGTGAGCTCTCTTGTGCAGCCCAGCCATTTGACTCTTCCCTGGCTTTGCTGCTGCCTGGAACTGCTTAGAAGCTGCCCTTCCCTGAAGCTCCTCATCGTGCTTTGGAGTACAATTCATTTGTGTACCAGAGCCCCTGTCGGATTGTTTTACAGTCCTGATTACCCCTGAAACTGCTCTCTGTGTCCACAGTGTTGTTCCTGCTTGTTCGAGTCAGACTCTGCTCCCTGTTTTTCAGCTTTGTTCATGTTGGTTCCTAGCAGAGCCAGCTTCCTGTTAGCCAGACCTGTTTCAGTCTTTCCATCAACCAGAGCCTGTTCCCTGTGCCTGCATTTGCATCCTAGTTGGTTTGCTTGCCCTCCATTTCCTCTTGGGGTATTGTGTCTGGTAAGTGTACTATCAGTCCTCAACTGTACAGAATTGTTTAATTTTATATTTGTGCTGGCACATGGTTCCCAGGAGACTAATCCAGCTCCCATCCTTTGTCTAGTTTTGCATGTATTCATTAGTGCCAAACAGTGACTGTGTGCTATGGCTGTATTCCTGGATTTTTTACTATGCCTCCAGCCCAACAACCAAGGGCTAGTCTTGTGTATGTAGGGGCAATCCATGTTTGTGCCCTGAGGGTCCAGACACAGATTGACTTCTGCCGCCACCTTTCAATGGGGCTTGCGTGGTGACTAGCACAGAGGCACTGACGTTCCGTGTTTCTGTGGGAAGTTCAGAGCCCTACCCTGTGTACAAACATAGTGATGAGCCCTGCGTGTTTGTCCATTACTGATCTGTTACATATTTGTCCACACTAAGGTTGCTCTGTCTTCACTCTTCTGTATTATCTGACGTACCATAGCTGCCCCATCCCCTTGTTTGCCTTTAGCTGAGCTTCAGCTTTAGGACAAATCTGCTTTGAAAGATACTCTGTGAACTCAAGGTTTGCCCCAACAGACTCCTGACTAGACCTGCACGAAACCGTAACATCATGCAGCCCAATACTGACACAGGGTACACATGCCCACACACTTGAACTGGACACTTTTGTTCAATGCACCTCTGAAAATATGTGAACACATGCAGCCTGGGCTGCTGGTCCACCACAGCCACAAGACGAACATAGGTAATTTACATTAGTCAAACTGATGTGTACATGACAATTTTATGATTGGAATTGAGGCTCTGTGTCGCAAACACTGTTCCTACCAAACATGTTCAAATGCCTGACTTATGGGTAGTTTACACACAAGTCACCATGAAGAGGTATGCAACAATTAATGACATGTGAGGGGGTAACATATCGAACATAGCCCCCATCAGCCTTCCTCGATCTTCCCTGTGTATTGTTTGTAGTAGGAAATGTATTGACCCTAAAGTCAAACAACTACATACAGCAAGTACCTCATTGATTGCCATCTTATGTTGATACCCATTTGTAATGCATTCATACATCAACATCACGCCAAATGTATTGCATGCCGTTCAAACAGAAGCACACACATAGTTGTAACAGTCAATTCACACACGAAACACACAGGCCATCATTTATATTTTTGTAGCGAAGCCTTGCCATCATTTATTGATGCAAAATCTGCGCAAACTACAAACTCCATTTAAATTTCCTAACTTTGTGCTGCTTTTGCGTCAGTACAAAAAAGGGAATTCCTGCACAAATATAGTAGAAATGTGGCCTGCAGTTTCATGGTCTACCACATGTGGCCAAACACTAGAACACACACTGCAGGCCATACCATCCTATCTTCATCTAGATGTAGGCTGCATGCATGTTAAATAATGAAAAATCACACAAACACAGTTTGAGTCAGAAGGTTTGATGCAAATGCAAAGAAAAAACACACAAATTCCCACTAAAAATCAATGGGTCCCTAACGTTAATTCCACCAGCACACCCCACTCATGCGGATATCTATAAAAAGTGTAGTTTGCCGGTAATGCATGAAATTTTGACGCACATGTAGCTTATGCATCAAAAATATTCACGCAAACTACGTATGCGTCAAAACAATTATACGCAAGATGGAAAACAGGGCGCAAAGATGACAGGAAGTGATGTAATAGGAAATCCTGTTTACAGACATGGTACAGTGGGTGTACTTTCACTTTCACTTTGCAGTCTGTGATTTTTCCTGGCTGTGTGGCTGTGTGTTGGTCTTGCTCTCTTGTGGATTGTGTATATTGTCTCTTGTGTGGTCTATATTTTGTCTTTTGGTGTATCCTTATTGTATTTTGTACCTTGGGGCATTTGTGGGGCTGGTGTGCCACTTCCTTCCAATGATGCTGGAGGCAGGGGGCCATGTGATACAAGGGTATCACACAGAGGCAAGACGGCTGCATTGGGAAAAGGTGCTCTTCCGCCTTACATGAGTATTCAACACCTCCCGGAACGAGCACCAGCTGAAGCACCACTGGGCTGACCTGGTGGCCAGAGAAAAGGATCTGCTGGACCACCTGGGTATGGTGATCGGTGGCCCTATTGGTGAGCATCACATTGACAAATGTGTACAGTACAATGCTCCTGAGTGACAGTAGCAGATGTCGTGACATGCTGCATGCAATGTTTGTGGCCATGTGGAATTCAAGCTGAACAAACTGTTAGTGTACCAGTAATGAGATGTATTACACATGTTAATACATGGTAAAAATGCAGTCCAGAGTTTCATTGAGCCATGTCTGACTATTTTTCAGGGCCATATGTACTAAGCTATTTATAACTTTTACTAACGGCTGAGTTTCCTGAATTTTTTTGTTTACGTCAGAAAAAATATTCATTCAAATGCACAAACCAAAATTTTCCATTCTTCTATCAGATTGCACAATCACAAAACAAGGTTTTCTAGTGGCATTTAAGATTAGGCGTTCCAATCTTATCATTGAGTCGCAGGTGGATATTTGTTTTATTCTTGGGCACAAATGCCGGCACTAAGCTATTGCAGTTACCATCCATTTCAACATGGTGGTAACCCATTTTCAAAAGGGGAGGGGTCCCCATGGAATCCCTTCCTCTTTGTGAATGCATAGTCAAAAACTTTTTCTGAGCATGAAGTTGTGCCACGGAAATAAAAAATAAAATACTTTCTGTTAACCCCTGCTGAAATAATGCTGTATTTCAACGAATATTTACATCCCAATATGAAAGCAGTCACAGACATGGTGGTCTGCTGAGCTCAGCAGGTCAGCATACCTGTGAGTGCTGCCATTCCCAAGGAGTTTTCAAAATGAGACCTACCACATCATTATTCACGAGGTAGGTCATTTGTTACCACATTTTTGAATTGCAAACAGTGTCATTCCGACTGTTTTACCTCTGATAATCCAACTTGCTAATTGCTAGTTGATAAGTCGCAACGTGTGAATCACAATACCTGATAAAGGTACATATGGCCCTGAGTGACACATTTTAGGTGCAATGACTACACCTGTGCCCATGCATTCTGTCAATGATGATCTGCTAAGACACTGTCAGCATACCATATTTTGCAGTTTTGGAGACCAAAGCGGGAAATCCATGTTTAGCGCCACATTGTCATCATTACACACATACGATCCCTGCCATCATGTTGTCATAGGGTGCATAAACGGCTTAGGGGACACTGCCAATGGGGCATTTTGTACCTACGTACAACTGTGCCACATCTGTTATGGACCACTGAAAGCACGATAATTGCTGACTGAAAATTGACCCACATGTCCATCACACAGTTACTCATTGTCCCTTGATGCACAAGCCACAATACCTGAGTCACTTGTATTGCAGCGCACCAGGGAAGTACCATTGCAATTGTCACCCAATTACAAATAATGAAATGGAGTACCATCTGAAATGGATTTGCCACAAAAGTGTGTATTCAGGTTTAGCACCACATGATTGTTAGGGCCAGTGCATGCATGCATATGCATGTCTATCACTCAGTAGAGTATCAGTGACAATTCAAGTTTACAGTGGTATGTCTGTTGGAGTGTCTACATGCCTGATATGCAGCTCAATCATATGAAATGTCACACAATGTGATATGTTGTTCCCACATTTGTACATTGATCAGACATTGAGGATATATTTCCTTTCCATGTCTTACAGGTGGACCGGCCCCCTATACCATCAGAGAAGTGGCTCGATTCGAGGACCCAGACATATCCAGTAAGTGTGAAAATGTCTGTCCTGTGTTGTGATTGCAACTGTTCTGTGATTGACTCTTGTGTGTTGAACTCATTGCAAGATATGATGAGCTGGCATGTGCTCTGATATATGACTTTACTGGGGGTTGACATAGTGTTCTATGCTAGGGTTAGGCATTCACTGGCAGAGAGTCATATCTTGGGAGTCTTGTGCTGCGCAATAGGCAGCAGCAGGTGAACAAGGTGATTGGTAGCCACATGTAGGCCCACATTTGATTTGGATGTGGTCCAGTGTGAGAATATTGACAGCAAGTCACACCCTAATTTACACAAGACAGTGATGCATCAGTTTTCCACACAAAATTGTGCATCCCTGTATTGTAATGTACATGTAGGACTGTATGGGTGACTGTCCCCCAGCATCTAGCCCCAAATGTTGTACTCCATTTACTTGGCATTTAAGTGGTATGATATAGGCGTGCATGCAGGTCAAGGCCAGATGTGTGCTTGCATCAATGTGGGTGATTTAGGAAATAGGTCAGTGAGATCTGATGTTGATGGTTGTCCACAAATGGAAACATGAATGTAGATGTGATTGACCAATAGATACATCCCTCCTAGTTGGCAAGCCTCCTTACATGTGTTCCACTCACTAAATCCATGTGTTGCTGGACAAGGCTTTGTGGTTGTCCTTCACGTTGTGATGATGTATTGCATGCCCATCCCACTGAGGCACAGGGGTAGGGGGAGAAAATATATGTAGGTAGGTATGACGGTCACAGTGTAGATGACAGACATCTAATTCAAGCATGCATGTGTCCCAAACAACACTGACCCCTTATGATTAGCAACTGCATACCATTCTGCCAATTACATATACAAATCACAGGTCTTGTGTGCCTTGATGTTGATCCAGCTGATAGGGATTTGTCGGTCTGGCACATGTTGAGTACTTGCTGCATTTGCATTGTGACACATTGCACTACATAAATGCACAGATCACTTAATTTGGTACACACCTTGTTGTGCTTTGCTGTGCTGTTAAATACTTGATGGGTAGGCCGCGTTGCCATGTCATTCCTCAGGGACAATCTGTAATCTGTTCTGTGATTTGGACTGCATGTGCAATATGAGGGAGAGTGTTAGATTATCATCTGTACATGCATCACACAATGATAACACTAATGTTTGCCTGTCTCTGTTTTACAGTTGCCAACATGAATGCCGCAGAGATTTGAGAGTTCCAGAGGTGGGCAGTGTGATACAGGCATATCCTGGATGTGGAGTCTGGCTTTTGAATGATGGCAAGACGCTATCATTGCGAGAGAGCCACTGGAGCATGGTGGGCTTTTAGCTAAGGGGGCCCGGCATTGGCCACAACAGGTGTCGCCACGACTGCAGACAGTGGCATGGTGGCCACCAGTATATCAGCCACACCTACTGCACCCTCAACCTCAGGAGCTACAGCCGCAACACCTGCTGCACTGTCACTTCCAGTACCCCCGACAACAGCATCTGTAGTTGCTACAACATCAGGGACACAGACCACCACAGCAGCTTCTTTGGACATGGCCACAATCAGGCTGCTACAGAGGGACATGCGGAGGGTCATAAAAAAAATGGACAGTCTCCAAAGGGACGTTGATCAGAAAGCCAGAGGCTCAATTCAATTCAGAAAACTCTGAGGGGGCAAACCTCCAAGTCCTGCATTGCCTCACCCCTAATTCTGTCCCCTCCCTCCTCTTTCCTTATCCTGTTTATTAGGGGGTTTAGGAGGCCTAGTGATAGGTGAGTAGGCTATTAGTTTAGATAGGATAAATCGGTTGGGGGGTGTTATATTATTACATGTTAGTTTGCGGGTGGGGTTGATGTTGTAGCTTTTGTGTATTCTATCTAATAAAAAACTATTTAAAACTACAAAAAAATATATATATATATATTTGTTTAGTATTAGTTAGTATCTATTTAGGTAAGTATATGTTGTCCTACATGTGTCCCATCATATAAGCGGGGGTTAGGGGTTAATGTTTAGAGTGTTTAGTAACATGTGGTAAGTACCTTTAGCATAGGGTAGTTAGGGCCAGTTGTGGGTAATGTATAGGTAGGATAGGTTAGGTTAGTATAGGTGTGTGACAAAGTTGTAAGTTTTCCTTTAGACATAGTTAATAAAGTTTTAGGGACTTCTTTACTGTATGTGTCATATGCTTGAGGATCTGGGCCTTTGCGTGAGTGTACAGTGCCATATTTGCGTTGGCCTGTGTATTACATCCTGCATCCACTTCCCACTCTTGACATGTTAATTCCCACTTCCAACTGAGCTGTCACATTGGCAGCTACAACAAAGCTACATCTCTATGCATCTGCCATCCATTGTACCCACCACTCAAGGTGACTATGGTTCCCATGTATTAGACAGGTAGGTGTGATTGTTAAGCTGTCATTGTTTGGGTCCTGTGTTGGAATTTTAGGCACTGTGGGACATCTGCCTGCAGCCTGATGTTCATGTGAACCCTGATAAACTGAGTGTTGTCAATTTCTCATGAACATTGTAATCTAGGTTCCCGTTCTTTGTTCCTGTCATTAATATTTGCATTCTCTCAGGCCTATGCCCCACCTGCATGTCACATCTAGCGTGGGCAGTTTGGTGAATTGTCTGCGTCACATGCTCTAGGTGTAGGTTCTGTTCAAATTGTGGCTTGTCACCTTCTTGTTCTAATCAACCGTCCCACTGCTACCATTAGCATAGTGAGGCCCTGCAATGCTTGTTGGTGTGCTGATGCCACATGCACCACACATAACAATATGGCCCTGACCCAGTCTATCATTTTTCACATACACATTTACAGTGCTGAGACCTAGCACCATACAATGTATTGCATTGCCATGAAACAATACAGGTGTCAGCATTGTTAGTTTCTCGTGTTGATGCTTGTGTATGTGTGCTACATTGCATTGCACTGATGGACCTGGCATAGTTCTATTTCCTCTTATGATTGTGCAGGTGTGTTTCACTAGCTACACACATGTGACTGAAACCCAGTTTAATGTTCTACCCTACCCTCCTGATCTGCTTTCGCATTTCCAGCAGCCTTGGCATTGCAGTTTACCCCCATGCAAAGGTTGTCGGTGTTGCATTGTGCTGTGCCCCTGATGTCCCTGCACAGCCCATGCACCCGTGCCCCTTTGCCCTTTCCACTGCCTGATTTCGAGGGCTGACATGCATTTTGTAGTAGGTCTGTACCTTCCCCTTCTTGCAAGTGCTATTAAGGCATTTTGGTCCCCCATGCAACTTACCCTACAGATGTGTTGTTTCGAAGTCTGCGCTGTCCTGCCCTGCGATTCCTGTGACGATCTCCTCCGGGATGATGGCTGCATCCATCTCCTCCATCTCGTCCATGGCCTTTCTGGTGCTATACTCCCACCTCCGGTCTGCAGTGCTGCCTTCCTGTTCCTTGGCATTTTCTCCTTTGGCCTGCACTTGCAGTCATGCCAGGGTTTCTTACACTCGGTGACAGTTCTCCTGACCTCTGCCACACTGTTAATCTTGTCCACAATGTGTTGCCAAATTGCCTCTCTCTTCCCAATTGGCAATTTAGAGGTGATGAATAGTTGATGCTGGTGCTCGGTCACCTCTCTGACCAGTATTTCATGCTCCTCTGCGCTGATACAACACTTCCTCTTCTTCTTGTCTCTGTCCTCCTGGCTGGTTCCTGGTAGACTGAGGTCTCCCTAGGGTCTCTCCTGGCTTCTGGGATCCATTCTGGGGCTCCATTGCACTGTATGCTGCATTTGGTCTCTTTTAGACACTATTGTGGGAAAAATGGTGCAGACGTTTTCCATGTCGCACACCAGATTAGTAATTTTTCCTGCGTTAATGTCACTTTGCCTTACAACATGGCGCAATGGTTAGCATAAAAAAATTACTCTAACCTCTGCTTAGCACCACCATGCGTCAAAGTCTAAATTTGATGCACCGGTGGCACTAAGAAATGGCATTAGCCCACGTTACATTTTTTGACCAAAAACTGCGTTAACACAGTTTTGCTTCAAAAATTATAAATCTGTCCCTTAGTGCGGCTGGTTAAATAAGTAATAAATACCAATATAATCAAACAGTGTAAAGTCGAACCACACCAGCACACCATAAAATGTTATTTTAAATCAGGCAGCACAACATGCAGATGTAGCTCTTTGCTTTATCTCTATCTATCTTAAAGAAGGCACCTGCGGTAGTCAGAAAGAGGTGCATGGGTAAATGGAATAATCCTTAAAAAACCTATGGCAGGAAGGTGCAGTAGGGAAAATCAAATAATCATTAAAAAAGGAATTATGCTGTTGATGTGCCTGCTGTGTGCCGCAGCCTGGGTTTCTAGGAGGAAATGGAATTATTATTCACCTAAATAAACCGAATGCTGTAGTGCAGCAGTGCACTTTGGTGGATGGATAGATAAAGGAATCGATGTGGATAGATGGATGAATCAAGGCAAAATGCAGAATAAAATAAAATGAAATATTATTTGGGGAAAATCGAACAATTAAAAAAAAACTAAAATTAAGATTCAAATAAAAAACAAGAAATAAACAAAATACAATTAAAAATGAAAACAAAAAGTAAAAAATCGAAAAAATAAAAATAAAAATGAAATAAAAAATTAAAATATAAACTTAAAATAAATTAACAGAGATTAATGATGTTTGTGTGTAAGCATCTGGCAAAGAAACACTGGCTGTATGCACAAAATGGCTGACAGCCACATGGTCAAACAACAAAAACAAGGAGCAGGGAGGCATGGCAATCAAAGGAAACATGCAAGCCTATGGCAAAGGAACACTGGCTTCATGCACAAAATGGCTGCCAGCCATATGGTCAAACAACAAGGAGCAAGGAGAACAACAAATAGCATATGTAAGCCTATAGCAAAGACAAACTGGCTGGATACAGAAAATAGCTGCCAGCCACAATGCCAAGCAACAACTGCATTCAAGGAGGCACGGAGAACAACAAGCACATGCAATCCTATGGACATAGACTGCACAAAATAGCCCCTTGGGCACGTGGCATGGAGAAGAAAAACAAATGGTGGATGATGACTAACACACACAGACACATACACTGGCCATAAGGAGGCATGGTGGTAACACTGAAGAAAAAAATAACATTTTTTCAGCAATGCAAAACACAAAAATTAACTGAGCTATCAAAATGTCATAACAACAGTACACATATCCTTCTGTGCCATCAAATATTACCACACAACATATACACATTTTGCAAAAAAAAATGAAATGCAAATAGTCAACATTTTTAATTTAATCCAATGCCATTCCTGCCCTAAATGAACTGTTAAAAACATATATCACTTAAATATTTAATTCATGCACTGATGTCCACTAGTATTGGGCCTACTGGCTAGAAGCTCCTTGGGAAATCTAGGCCACATAATAAAATAATATTGTGAATGTTGCAAACATGTAGCAAGGGGCAAGTACTGAGGTGTGCAACAAGTTGCCTTTATAAAAGTTGAAAAATCAATGAATTGCAAAATAAATAATTAGGTCAGTACTCAAACTCCAGGCAACCCACTACTATAATTCTTTTTTTAAATCAAAGTAAAGTACAAAGAAATATTGGTCCATGCCTAAGCAAACAAACAAAAGCATTATACAATTGTTTTGGAGCTTACTTGTGTGATTTCACTAAAACAAAGTCCTTAAATTCAAAGGTATATCCTGGCAACAAAGACAATGATTCTTCCACCTTGAAATCCAAGTAAAAAATGACCAGGAGATGAATAAAGAAGTGGGGGGAGCCTGCTGGACAGAAACAGGAAGTTGGAGTCTCCAGGGCACTTCTGTCCTGTTTGAAAAAAAAGGCATCTGAATCTCAAAAACAACTTGAAGGGTTCAATGGAGAAGAAAATCCACTGAAAAACATTTTTTGACTAGATTTAGGCATATCTGGAGTAGAAAATCTACTCCAGGAGCATTTGTGCTGGCAAGCAAGACTGTTTGGGCTGCTGTCATTGCTGGAAGCAGCGCGAGTAAACCTGAAGTCTTGCGCGTGTCGCCAGAAACAGTGCGACTAAGTGTTGCACATGCTCACTAGAGGCCTAGGAGTATCATGGCACTCGTCAGAGAGCACCAAAACCCAATCTTGCGTGAACGAACTCCAATCTACGCCGAATTGTGGAATTCGGGAACTCCATGCTAATCGGTATAACACAAAGTGCCTGAATTCTGCAAACTCTGCCGTCAGAGCAGTGGTCTAGGTCCGGGCCTATTATTGACACCAAAGTGTACTTTAAAATTCAAACAAATCAGACTACCTTTTGCTATGGATTATCCAACTTGCCCAGTTGGGCTTTGTCAGTGGCAGAGAAGCTCATCTCAAAATTTGCAGACTGTTAGATCTAATAAGAAAGGCAGGATTCTATTCTCTTGGCTACCATAGGTGTTGAAAAGGCCTTTAATCAATTCGACTGGAAGTTTTCATGACTGGAGTTAGAGACAGTTTGGATGGGATTATTTATCACGGCAAATTACAATGCCAAAGGTAGAATAACTCTTAATAGATAATTATTGCAGATGTTCCGACTGTACAGAAGTATAGAACATGAGTGCCCCATGTCGCCCCTGTTTTGAGCTCTCAGCATTATGGCATGAGCATTTCATATCAGAGCTGCAGCTAATATCAAAGGGAAATAATGTGGTGCAGGAATTCATAAACTCACCTTATTTGCAGACTATCCTGTACTAATGCTAGGAAACCTTGGTACACCGCGGGGGAACATACTTATTCTTTTAGAACAGTGCAAACTCAAGAGGGATATGAAAATGACAAAGCTGAACTGGAAGTACTAAACATGCTACAACTGATGCATTGCACACTAGGCTTTTACTACATTTTAGCTCCATCCAAGTTATGTATTTGGAGGTGAACTTTATGTCAAGCTTACAGGACTTACTAAACATCCCCCACTATTACTCGATATGAAACAAGACATATGGAAATGGATGTCCCTTTACCTTTCATGCATTGGGTACATTAACCTGATGAAAACATATATTTTTCCTAAAATGTTGTATTTATTTCAAGCACTTCTGATTTTGGTAGAGGAACATTTCTTTGCCTCCCTACAAGATGCAATAAACAAATTCATATGAAATGCTCTAAACCCTGGGTCCCATAGAAACTGTTACAACAAGACAAATACCAGGAAGTACTAGCCCTTTTTGTCCTTAAAATACTACTAGGCAGCCCAATGCGTCATAGTAGAATGGTCCAAGGAGTAAGTAGGCACACAATGGGCTAACATAGGCAAAGCGGTTATGACCGCCAGCCCAGCGGGAAACCCCTCCCCACGAGGAAGCCGGCTCCGAATGGAGCCGGCGGAGTGGGTATGTGCGACGGGTGCAGTTTGCACCCGTCGCGTATTTCAGTGTCTGCATTGCAGACACTGAAATACACAGTGGGGCCCTCTTACGGGGGCCCCTGCAGTGCCCATGCCATTGGCATGGGCACTGCAGGGGCCCCCAGGGGCCCCGCGGCACCCCCTACCGCCATCATGTTCCTGGCGGGAGACCCGCCAGGAACAGCATGGCGGTAGGGGGTGTCAGAATCCCCACGGCGGCGGAGCGCGCTCCGCCGCCATGGAGGATTCTCCCGAGCAGCGGAAAGTCGGCGAGAGACCGCCGACTTTCCGTTTCTGACCGCGGCTGAACCGCCGCGGTCAGAATGCTCGACGGAGCACCGCCAGCCTGTTGGCGGTGCTCCCGTGGTCGGTGACCCTGGCGGTCACCGACCGGCAGGGTCAGAATGACCCCCTAAGTTTGTCTTCACAAACACCATAGACCATGAAATGCATACCTCAGAACACCTGTGAGTGCCACTCTAAATACATGGGGCACAGTCAATTCACTCGAAGCCTTTGCTATCTCCCTGTCCACATTTAGAGCAATTTATTCCAATCCTCTTATTCCTACAGCTGTGGAACAAGGGGCTTTTGTCATGTGCCAACAGACGGGATGTAAATAGCGGACATGTTTCATCAAGGTGCCATTACATCTTTTACACACTATAAGTTATTTCTGCCCAGGGCAGAGCTACAACATTGGGTATTTTAACAGCAAACCAAGACAAGACACCTTTCAAAAAATAGTTGACTACACTCATGTCAGAAAAAAGTGTAAACGCAAAACTTTATGCAATTCTCCAAACCTGCAGATGATTCTCCAAGTGGACATTCTTACGCAAATTGGATGGAGTTCTGGGCTGAGAGATTACTGCTAAGGAAAGGAGTGGGTTGATATCCGGAGATGATCCATTGTCATAAAAACAAAACTAATTAATTACAAGCTTCTTTACAGCTGGTACCTCCATCCCACAATACACCACAAAATGTTTCCTCTATCTAGCTCCCAGTGTGTGGGTGAAGTGGGTAGAAGGGCTTCTTTCTACTCCTCTGGTGGGGTTGCCTAGTGCGTGAAAAGCAGTATATGTAGTGGCTTTAGATTTGGGACTTATCTGAAAGGTTGGACAGTACCTGCAAAGTGTGGATTGAGCCTCTCTGCATCCAAGGAGATTCTGACTTGAGAAGCAGCTGCCTGCCACCAGACTGTGCTTTCCTTATTGGTCTTCTAAAACTGAGCCGTCCTCTCACACCTGCCCACATCCTCTAAGGTTCTGGAGGAAACCCCGATACAACCACCTCCATGTTGTAGCCCCAGCTTCTCTGTGCCCTAAACAGCCTAGTGAGCACTCACTTGCACTGTGTTCTTCAAACTTTAAAACTGCTTTTTCCTCTGCCTGTAACTTCTTAAATAAGTGCAATTTGTACTTTTAAAATAGCTGTTTTTCTACCTGTGACTGTTTAAATCACTCTCCTCGTTTTCCTCTGTACTGTGCCAAAGCCTGTATAAGGCAATCCACAACCCCGTTAGTTTTTAAAAGGTAAAAAGGCAAACTAAATGTCAGACGTTAAGCAGAGTATGTTTAAGAGACTGCTTAATCCACTTTATTCGCTTTATTGTTTAAACTGTGTTTGAGAAGTGTACGTAGCACTTGTTTTTGGCTAGAAAAAGTGCTTTGTAGAAGTGTGCGAAAAGAAGTATTTTTAGAAGCTTTAGACTTGGGCCTTATTGCAAGGTTGAACAGGACCTGCAAAGTGTGGATTGTGCTTTTCAGTACCCAAGGAGATTCTGACTTCAGGAGTAGCTCCCTGCCCCCTAACCAGCAGTCTGCCATTAAGGTCACATGTTCTTTATATAGCTTCTGACTGGTTGTTGCATCTGTTTTCTGATTGGTTCCTAAGGCTAGGGTTTCTATTGGACTTTAGACTTCGGGTTGGATTATGAATGGCCAATAGATCTGGGGTTTTGATTGTTTCCTACAGCTAGGGTTTCTATTGGACTTAGGGCTTATGGTTTAGCTTTGGATTGGGTGCTAGGGCTGTGATTGATTGAAAGGGCCAGGTATCTCATTGGCCCTAGGGCTTAGGGCTAGAACTCTGATTAGTTAGGATTTGGACTATGGTTCCCATTGGCCAAAGGTGCCAATTGACATAGAGCTATTTAACCTTAGAGCTCAGGGTGTCTCAGCTCGGGCATCGAGGCTAAGGGCAGAGAGGACAAGCCTGTTCGGGCCAGATTGGGCCTAGGGCCAGGAAAGTTGCCTTTTTTGCCATTCATCAGTCACCACCTTAACTCATCCACTAACATAATAACAGTCTCAGCAAATGCACTCCACTCATTTACTACAAACAAACCCTAATACATGTTTCAATGTTTTAATATCCACTACAAAACCTCATGATCCACAACTATACACCCTTTTACCCAAACTACCACTCAATGGCACCTTCACTCACACAAAACACCACTCTGTCCTATACCACTAACAAATCCACACATCACAAACACAACACAAAGCTAAATTATACGTAACTTTAAAGTATCCAGACACACACTCCCTGTTCATACAAAACACCAGCTCTACACTGTACTTGCTCCTAACAGACCCCTTTCTGTTACCACCAAATCTATACTCAGCATTCCATCATCTCATTCACCAAAATCCTCCTCCTCTTTTTACCAAAAAGACACATACTTATGCTCCAGTCTACCACACATACTATCTCTTTCAGCTATCAAATCAAACATTCATAATATTTATCCACTCTTTCTCACATACCAGATACACTCTTTTCTAAACACATCACCAACCGCTTTACTATTCAACTTCCATCCACCAGCAGTACTATACAGCCACAACCTTCTAGAAATCATTACATCAAAATCTCCTCTCACTACCCCACAAAAACAAAACATATCACACACCAGCACATCAAAATCTCATGAACCCAGAATTTCATTATATGTTTTTTCACAAATGAGAAACATCCACCCACCCTCACCCTCCTGACACAAATTTTATACATCTTAAACCATCTTTACTCCCAAAGTTTCTCTCCTCACTAATACTCAACACAAATAGGCTTACAAAACAACTCTTGTTCACCAGCTCCCATCCATTGCACAATTTAGAGCCTTAAAATATGACCCACATGCTCCATCACCAACCCTAACCCAGACACCTTCCACCCTAAATAGACACAAACAAAATAAACAGCATGCCACTCTTCACACCTTTGCACCCCCATGTCTATTAAACAACAAGGCATATCTACAAAACCATCCCAGTTCACCAACATACTCTCAACCGCCATCCCTACCACCTACACATGCAGACCCTTGCAAATGCCTTTTAAACCTGCTGGGCAAGGAAAACAATATGGAAAAATAAAACTATTGCTATCCTCATACAGCTATCACCAGCACTACTGACACACCTGCTTCAAGTTCAAAAATACTGCTCACTCTTCTACAAAATAGCCACATCACCGCCAACACACAGTCTCTAAACTCCCTAATAATAAGTGCTCGATCACTCTCTAAAAATGAGCACCAGATCTATGACCTACTCACTGATACACAACCCAACTTACTCTTCATAACTGAAACATGGTTGGGAGATGACACAACCCCAAAATTTCACAAAGCTGTTCCTTCAGGCTATCAAACGTTCACACAAAATTGATTAGGCAAAAAGGAGGTGGACTAGCTGTTATATTCAAGCAAACAATAAATCTCACCAAAGCTGCCAATTTTACCATACTAGATTGTGAGGCCCTCATCACTAAATGCAAACCTACACCAACCTTCTCCAGTAACTTCCTTCTCCTTTCCAAACCATCACTTAGCAATGCCACATTTTCAGAAACATTTGTAGACACAGATTCAAACCTTATAACACTACACTCCAACCTATGCATACATAGAGACCTAAACATTCGGGGCCATATTTATACTGTTTTAGCACCATATTTGCGACATTTTTTGATGCAAAAACGGCGCAAACTTGCAAAATACAATTGTATTTTGTAAGTTTGTGCTGTTTTTACGTCAAAAAGAGGCGCTAATGCGGTGCTAAAAAAGTATAGATATGTGCCTCGGTTTGACAAATCCAATATGCCCCAACTGAAATCCATCATCACTGACCTAGTTACACTGAACCTACATCAGCTCGTACACACACCCACACATATTGCTTGCCACATCCGAGATGTAATTTTTGCTAATCCAGAACTAGTTACTTTTCAAAGGATTACTTCAGTGACATGGCCAGACCACCATTTGCTAGCTTTCTACCATAACACACCACAAATCAACACCTAAGACAACCTTACATGCATCCACCTATCGACAGTGGAACAAACTCAGGGCCTCATTTATAAGCAGCCTGTGCCACTTGTGCATCACTTCTTTTAACACACAAACGGCGCAGTCTGCAGGGACATATCTACAAGGCCATGCAAAGCCACTTTGCATGGCCATACTTGGCATTGTAGATATGGCCACCTTTCACACATTATTGTGTGAGAGAGGGGTGTTCCATGGGTGTTGCTGTGGGTGTTCCCATGCAACACCCATGGGTATCCTACGCATTCCCAGATTTACAAGTTTTAATAAACCTGGGAATGTGTCAGTTTCCTACTCCACCCCAGGGGTGGCGTAAGGGTCGTGCAACAGGAAGAATTAACATTATTTCTCCCCTCCTTTCCTTTTTCTATGTGCTGTAGAATGCAGCACACATAGAAGGTGGAAAACACCTCTTGTGATTCTTTTGTGAGAAACAAGGTGTCTCTTTTTGCACCAAACAATCATCCCCATAATGTAGACCTCCTTGCACCATGGTGCAAGGTAGCAGTTTGGGCGCCACCGCATGGAACAAGGACAGGAATGCGCCATTTCTTGTAGAGCACAGTCATGCCCTTTTGTTTTGATGCAGGGCAAAGTGGCAAAAAACCTTGCGACATTGCCCTGCAACAAAACGTTTTAAATAAGGCTCCTAATTTTGAATATTCAGAAACACAGCTAACATCCAAAACAGATCTAGCACAAAAGACTGCACTCAAAAGCTTTATGAATGACTACACGAAGCCTTTGATATCCTAATACCACTAACAAGAATAAAACAGGACAACAGAAAACAAACATCTTGGGGAAATACAGCACTAAAAAGATAAAGGACAAATTAGAAAGATGCAATGCACCTGGATCAAAACATACAGCGATGAAGACTAACTTTGCCTACTGAAACATAACAGAATAAAAGTCAACAATCAAGAGAGCTAAACAAGGTGCTATTCAAACAGAATTCCAAATACTAAGGCCCTCATTGCGACGACCACAAAAGCCGCAGGCGCCAGAAGACCGCCAGTGCTGGCGGTCTTCCACCCACCAAATCACGGATATTGCTGGATTTCCACCACACTTTGGGTGGAAATCCAGCAGTAGTTGTGCTGGTGGGTGGAGGCGTTTGGCCGGTTCCACCACCGGCACTGCCCGCCAGTAGGACTCCACCAGCCATATTATGGGAAATAATACCCCCTGGCGGTGTCCTGCTGGGTGGCGCTGCCAGTGGTTGAAGTGTCTTTTCCTGTTCCCTGCCAGACGACCTTCTCCCTGGACCAGGTAAGGTGGTCATCCAGCAGGTGAGAGGGGTGGGGTGGGAGGGTGGGGGGAGTTGTGTGTGTGTGTGTGTGTGTGCGAGTGTGTGGTGTCTGCATGTGAGCATGAATGTGGATTTGCGTGGTTGCATGCGAGTGCTAGTGTTGTGGTGA
Source organism: Pleurodeles waltl (assembly GCF_031143425.1). Classification (NCBI taxonomy): domain Eukaryota; kingdom Metazoa; phylum Chordata; class Amphibia; order Caudata; family Salamandridae; genus Pleurodeles; species Pleurodeles waltl. The sequence continues at coordinate 114,687,812 of NC_090450.1, forward strand.
ATGAGTGCGTGTGAATATGCATGTTTGCAAGGGTGTGAGTATGTGTGCTCGAATGCGTGTATGAATGTTGAAGTGAATGCATGTATGGATGTTGAAGTGAATGCATGTATGGATGTTGAAGTGAATGCGTGTATGGATGTTGAAGTAAATGAGTGTATGCATGGTACGTGTGGGTGTCTGTGTGCATGTGCATGTTTACAGGGAGGGGGGTGCTGTGTCTGAAGGGGGAGGGGTGATGGATGGGAGGGGCACTGTCTGGAGGGGGCTGGGAGGAGGCGCTGTGTCTGGAGGGGGGTTAGGAAGTGGGCACTATGGGGGTCATTATGAACATGGCGGTAAACACAGTCGACCGCTGTGGCGATGGTGAACAGAAGACCGCCATTGGCGGTGAACAGAAACCTGCCATATAAAGATGCAAAAATCAGAATCCGCCCAAAAAATCCCAGCCACCAGTCACCGCCAGGACCTTGTCAGCGGAAAGGCAGGACCTCCCACCCCGCCACCGTCGAGCACACAAACTCCAAGCCCTCCAAATAATAATGCACAAATCACTGCGGTGGTCAGTGGAAGCCAAACAACCATTGGCAGTACAGACCGCGAAGGCCAGCAAGTGGAACAAACAGTTAAAAATGCACACATTGGCAAGTCTGAAACCCACACACCTGACACACATCCACAATACTATAAAACACTCACAGACACACCCCACAATCCTTTGTAACGACATTAGGACAACTGATACAGAGAACTTCAGAAGCTATGGCAGACAATAGAGAACAAGGTCAATGCAGTGGGACACCATCCACGACATCCGCAAGAATTGGAACAACCTACGTGGGAAGGTGAGGTCCATGGCATCCCAGCACAACAGTGCAATCCAGAAGACTGAGGGAGGACCGCCACCAACACCACCCGACTACACTGACTGGGAGGAAAAGGTACTGGCCATCCTGCACCCTGAAGGACTCACTGGACTCACTGGAGGAATAGACTTGGGTAAGTTGCTACAATTACCCCATATCCATC